>NC_057799.1:332065885-332271573 GCF_018294505.1 Triticum aestivum
ACACACACACACTTCCCAACACCGAAGGAGTAGGGTGACACCTCGATCTTGATACTAATCTATCGACTGGCTTCTCTCTCAAACACACACACGCGCACACACTACCCGACACCGAAGGAGTAGGGCGGCACCTCGATCTTGATAGTAATCTATCTACTCCTCTTTCAAACACGCACACACACTCACCAGTTGTGCCTTTGTGCCTACCGCGCACACTCTCGATACGTCTTTCTCTCCCCCCCACCCCAACAATGACAGCAGAAGGGTGACAACTCGATCTGATCATAATCTGTCATTTGGTTTCTCTCTCGAACATTGTGTCTCTGTGCCTCGCTCAGTAGCCCCCTTGATATGTAGACTTCCCGCGCACGCACAGCTGTGGTGACGATGACGCTGAACCCAGTGTGCCTCGTTTTTACCGGCCTCATGTGATAGTTTTCACCCTGTTTTCTGTCAATTAACAAGGCAACCTTTTCTTTGTTACTACTAGTGAATCTGAAATCATTCGGGGCAGACACAAAATATATCACTTCAACCCAATTATCACAGTAACTATTTTAAAATAAACTAGCTAGATGCCCGTGCGTTGCACAGAACATCAAGATGCATTTGTATGAGTAGTTTATCTTGTGAGAGAAAAGGATGAACGAGGGAAGGCCGTACTTGCGAACGTGGAGAGGGGTGTGGGTATATTTTTGCAAAATTGCCATAGTTTTCTTCCTATCCGTTAGATATAAATCCGACGGCCTATATTGCAGGATGACACGCACACCATCATCACCAACTCTGTTTTCTACTCCCTCTGTTCCTAAATATTTGTCTTTTTAGATATTTCAACAAGTGACTACATATGGAGCAAAATGAGTGAATCTACACTCTAAGATATGTCTACATACACATCCGTATGTGGTAGTCCATTTGAAATCTGAAAAAGACAAATATTTAGGAACGGATGGAGTATAAGAGTAGACATGGAGATATATCTCCAGCATGGTCTACAACAAAAATGTGCTGGACTGGTTAGCGCCGAATGCTCGCAACGCGATGACATGTGTTCGAATTCTGTCTTTAACTTTAGATTTTTATATTATATATTACTTATTTAATATATACTTCTTTCACTACTGTACTGACAGTGGAACCCACAAAGTACTTAGAATACAAGATTAAGGATGGACTTGTTTCTTTTTAACTTTCTGTACAAAGTTGTAGCCACCCTGCAAGTCACTTATACACTGTACATGAAATTAACTTTTTATAGAGGGACAATCATACACGCAATTAACTCAAATGGATTGGATGTCACTCTATTATTTCCAGAATAAGAGCATCTCCAACGGCAGCCAGCAAATTTCCTCCCGCTTCCTTCCGCGGAGGACGACGTCAAACGCCAGCGGCATACATTTTCACAACTCTAACCAACCAGATGAAATTCGTGCAAACACGGACTGATTTCATATAAGCATGAAGGATTTCGTATAAAAAAGCTGGATCTTCATATAAACATGATGGATTTCATTACATTTACATGAACTAAGCGGTGCCAATCCGGCTCTCTTGGTATAATTAATACTCCCTCCGTCCGGAAATACTTGTCCTAGAAATGGATGTATCTAGACTTATTTTAGTTATAGATACATACAATTTATCCATTCTTAGAACAAAAATTTCCCGCCAGCTGGAGAGGGAGTACATAATCTAAATGGCCGCCCGCGGATCCCTTTGTCTTCCTCATGTCCGGCAAACACTTTGCAGGGTCGACGAAGGTCCTCGAAAGAGACGAAGAAGCAAAGAAATCACCTGAATGCGCAGTTGTCGCCTCGGCGGTGGCCTTCATGGGACCCAAGTGGCGGCGGCCTCCCCTGTTCTACTTCTCCTCGATGATGGCGGCGGACACGGAGAAGCTGGCCACCGACTCGTCGCTCTCCACGCACCCGGCTTCTGTCTCTGCCTGCATGGTGCTGCCGCAGGCACGGGAGGTGCGCCCACAGACACGGGAGGCGCGGCACCGCAGACACTGGTGGCGCGGTACGACGCGGCAGCGACGACGCCCGTACTGGTGTGCTCGCCATCGTGCCAGTGTGGAGCAACTGGCCACTCCTCATCGAGCTGAACTGGAGCGGCGAGTTGCTGAACGATGAGCCTGCTTGGGGCGGCAACTGGTCCGTCGGGCCAAGCGAGGTTGGTGAAGCACCGAGCGGCCTCGCCCGTATTCGGAGGGCTCGGCGGGCCACCCAGCCGGGTAATATGCCGGAGAACGGCTCATCGGAAGCCATCGGAAGAGTCGAGAAAATGGTGAAGGAGGAGATGGGGGAGCGGTGGAGGGGTGCGATTCTTGCCCGCTGTCTGTCTGGCCTCGTGTAAATAGAGGGCAGACGATAGGAGCTTGGCCGGCGTCTGGCCTCGTTTAAACTGAGGGTGGACGGGAGGAGCTCGGCCGGTGTTGCGTTTAATTCCGGCCCACTCATGAATGGACATGTGGCCGGAGTAGGTTTGTCGGTTTGCATGCGGGTTTAATGGAGGGGTTTGATGGAGGAGAGGAGGCGTGTTCAGCCAGGCGTGCAGCGGGCGGCGTGGTACTATTCGATTTGACAGCAAGCGGCGCAGTTCCCGATACGGCTTTAATGCAGACGAGGGAGGGAGTAGTGGTTCCTGAAATGTTGAACGGCCAATGCATCCTCCTTCAATTAATGCATGAGGGAAGTAATGGGAGGAGGACCGGGAAAAGAGGCTGCACGATGTGAATGCAACACAGTTTTCCCTCATATAAAGGCACCCCTCCATTCCAATGCATCTAACACATCATACGCACCAAAGTATTTGCCTAAGCACCTACACTAAGCGCAAAAGAGCTCACTCCAGACCCATGGGGGCGATGCACGCGAGCGGACAACGGCTGTGCCAGATGGTCCACGATGTCGGCCTGTGGCATGGCGCCGAGGGTCGTCTCCAGACGGTGTTGGAGACCGGCTGGTGGATGGCCACTGTCGACGCCAACTACGACTCTCAGTTGGACTAGATGATCGTTGCCACCACCAACAAGTTCACCGTCCTCAAGAAGCTCGCGGACGACATCGCCGTCCTCCTTCAGCCCGCGAGCCCGGGCTCCTCATTGCCTGCCACCCTAATTGGCCTCCATGGCCGGAACCTCTTTCAAGAACTGGTGGCCCTGCGACTGCCTGCCAACACCATGAAGAATGTCCACCTGGAGGTCGCGCACGCCGCGAGGCGCCTCGCCCTGCAAGAATTCGTCGACCTACACATCCACGTGTACGAGCAAATCGTGTACATAGGTATCTACAAGGCCAGTGAGGACGCTACGACGTTGGCCTTCCTCAACCGGCTGGAAGCCTTGGATGCCTTTGCTGAGAAGCACCTCGACCTCGCCACAAAAGCCGCCGCTCCTTAGCCGTCGGTCGGTGGCCCGGCGCACTAAGTTGAGGAGGAGGAGGTCGTACGTTGATGGATGCATCTTTCTTCTTGCCTTCTGTACCACCACTGCGATCGCATCATCATTGTGGCCTTAATTCTTATTGTGTTGTTGCATTCTCGTTCTAGTCAATACCGACATGTGCGATCCCTTTGCTTAATTATATGCATCACTGTAACTAGTACTCCATCCGTCAATTTATAAGTTGTTCTTACCTTTTCCATCAACTTCATGCAACGCGCGGGCATCTTGCTAGAAACACTAGAACATGTCGGACCGCGTGTGACCAAACCGACGATGTGCCAACCTAGCTACTACGTACCCTGCTTATCTGGCGGAAATAGCCCCGCCCTAGCGCTTCCAATCGTTATTTCTATCTATCGATCATGCCAAGGAGCAGAACCAAAATGTTACAATTTATACATGTTTCTCTACTCCTACTCCTATAAAAGAATCAGTTGGTGATGGTGGTGTGTCTGCCATCCGTTCTTTCTGACCATTAGATCTGCATCTAACGGCTGTGAGGTAAGTTGTGGCATTTTTGCAACAATAGTCCACTTCTCTGCTCCAATTTGCAGAAAACCCCTTATTATGTTGAAAGCAACCACATCCCTCCCTCACCTCATCAAAACAGCCTAAGAAATATATTTTGAGTGAAAAGTACTCCCTCTGTTTCTAAATATTTGTCTTTCTAGAGATTTCAGTAAGTGACTACATACGGAGCAAAATGAGTGAATCTACACTTCAAAATATGTCTATATAATCCATATGTGATAGTCCATTTCAAATCTCCAAAAAGACAAATATTTAGGAACGGAGGGAGTAATATATTAGGAGTATATCAAAACAACAGTGATTTCTTTCAAGTTTGTGAACAAGTACTACTATTCTACTACTTTGGATCCGTCGCAACGCACGGACACATTGCTAGTAAAAGGAAAAGGCCTGCCGCGTTCGCGTCGCACTCCCCCCACACACGCTCGGGAATCGGGAGTACTCCACAGCCCGTGCGGCACGACACATAGCTTAGGGAAGGCGTGTTGCCTAGCATTTTCACTTTCATGTGGGACCGCCATTGAGCAAACCGACTATTGGCAAATCGCACCCCGCCTGCCACCGGGTTGGAAAACAGAAACGAGGGGAAGATCTAGCTGTAGCACGGAAGCCAAGAAATTTTGTGTCAGATGGGGCTCGTTGATAGAGTAGGAGCATTCCGTACTACTCTACTCCTACTAGTACCAAGTTTGTACTATACAACTAGTAGGTACGTGCATGACACAACATCGTAGGAACAAAAAACGGGAAGATCTTGTTTTGGGTGATTTATCTTTTTTTCAGTCAACGTAGTATGAATAATATGATGTGGGGGGCACCCATGAAGCTTATGTGGCTTGGTTGCATGGCTACGAAAGGTTAGAGAAAAATAAATAGATAATGTGTTTAGAGTGCACTCCACTAAACAGATATACTTTGGATCCATTGCAACAGGCCGGCACATCTATATCTATACCTCCTATATAGTGTGTGAATAACTTTGAAAGTTGCGTTGGATGAAGCCAATCCGGTGGTACAAAGATGGCAAATCCGAGCACTACTGGCCGTTGGATATCATCTACATTCCACCAGATTCCGCCACATGTAGAATCTAGAAGACTCCATGGTTGAACTTCATTCATGACTAACTTTGCCACAACTAAGCTTAGGCAAAGTGTGTCTGCCACAAAAAATATGGCTAACAAAATGGCCACCACAAGTGTGGCAAGATTTGGCAAGAAGTTGAGTCTATGACATGTGGACCATGTAGCTAGAAAAGTGTGGCAAGCCACAAGTGTAGCAATGAACCAAACACATGCCTGGTGTGTTTGGTAGGGTGTATGAAGGGTGCATGATCCCAAGAGTTCCCTTCTCGACCCACTTTTGGGTGTTTGATAGAGTGTATGGAGGGTGCATGAGTTCACACTAGATTAGCACAAACACACTAGAAGCATGCATGAAGAGGGGTGTTGAGTTGAGCATGCTTGAAGAGGGAACAACTATGCTGAGACGAGAACGCAAGAAAACACACTTGTGGCACGCCTAAGCTTAGGCATGGCAACCTTAGGCTACAAACCAAACCATAACTTTGAAAGTTGGTCGTTGGATGAAGCCAATCCGACGGTACAAAGATGGCAAATCCGAGCACTACTGGCCGTTGGATATCATCTACATTCCAGCAGATTTTGCCACATGTAGCATCTAGAAGACTCCACATGTAGAAGCATAATGCACAAACCACCAGAATCTCATGCGTGCAATGCACGTGTACCTTACTAGTAGTTGGTAGTAGTAAGAAACAAATTCCGGGTTTGGCACGAGCTCGTAGTACGGGAGCACCACAAGGCCCGCCGCAGGAGTTACATTTCCCTCTCGGGGCCCACAGGACCGAACTTCAGTGGCTTAGTGCCCGGCCTATGAGTCAATGACATGCGGATCTTAAATGCAGCCGGCCCACATATCATTCTCATGGTGGTGGTGTGGTTCGCGACTCATTCGTTCGAGATGAACTGGCTGGTGGTGGCGTGGCCATGGCGAGGGTGCCACAGCTAGGCGTCGGGGCGTTACGAGGCGTAGATGGCCACACCGGCGGGTACTACCTGTAGTACAGAAGTACTCCAGCTGAGGATTGATGCTTGGGACAAAATGTGTCACAACCGCTAGATGAAAATTCGATGGTACGGGAGTACGGATCGGAGCACAGCAGCGGAGCAGGCAAACCACGTCCAATCGGGTGTGGCTGAGGTAGAAAGTTGATGGTTGCCGCAGTTCAGCTGGCCCGCATGTCATGCACACAAAGGCAGAGGAGCGGTGGGGCCGAGAGGGATGAGGCGCACGTCGGGGGGATGAGGATCCCCTGACGTGAACAATCCTACCATTCTATCACTTACATATGGGACCCGCAAGTGTGGGTCCCAACAATCAGCGAAGGAAAGGCAAGGTAAGGCAGTGATAGCCACGTCAGAGGATCCATGTCCACGTCGGGGGACGTCGTGCTTACAGGTAGGGTTGGAGCGGCGTCGTGGGAATCGCGTGTGGGTGTGGCAGTGGTAGAAACAAGAAACGTGATGGTCCCCGTGGTTCAACTTCCATGGACAAGCTGTCATGTCTGCTAACACATGTATATCAAAACTAGAGTGTTTATATTTCAAGCACGTGAACAAGTATTATTCTACTATTTTGGATCCATTGCAACGCACGGGCCTGCACATTGGTAGTAGTAGTGTCTATCTCTATCTTTAGAGGCCTTCCCTCATTCATCCTTTTCTCTCACAAGATAAACTAGTCATACAAATGCATCTTGATGTTCCGTGGAACGCACGAGGATGTTTCCTTGGGGGTCTCTCTAGCGCGGCGTGGCCGTAGTTGCAAGTTGACGCCCCTTGAGATGCCGACGTTTAGGGGCACTCGGATTTCCTCCGCTGAGCAGGTAAGATGAGTTTGATCACGTAGTAAATGCATTCTAAAGACTACTGCTGTGTCCATTTCCTAATTCTCCCCCTGCCCACTATTTCATAGGTTGGGCTCGGTGCGAGTGGATATTGGCTTGCATATGTACAGGAGGGTACCAACATCAATTTGCACAACATTTACAACGGTGATACCGTTCCCGTAGAACCTTTCTCCAACATTGGGATCAGCCATGCAACGGGCCACCGCATGAATTGGTACGATAGAACCACGGTGAGATTGAATAAGATAGCATGAACCTTGCACATGGCAGTCAAAGGTGGACCATGCTGTCTACGGCTGATTTGTTGCCGCACGAGTACGAAAACGCTGTGCTCCTTTCTAACCGCATCTTCGCGGTGACAAACCAGGGGACTTGTTTCGTATGGGACACATCCTACGATATACTCCCTCTCTCCCAGTTTATTTGTTTTGAATCTTTTCATTTTATAAGTTTCAAATTCAAATTTAGAGGGGCAGTGGGGCCGAGAGGGGTGAGCCGCAGGTCGGGGCACATGTGGTGTCATGGGTTCGTGCGGCGTCGTGGGAATCGCATGTGGCTGTGGTAGAAACTTGATGCTCACCGCATTTAAGGTGGCCCACATGTCATGCACACAAAGGCAGAGGGGCGGTGCGGCCGAGAGGGGTGAGGCGCACGTCGGGGGACGTGGTGCCGTGGGTTGGAGCGGCGTCGTGGGAATCACGAGTGGCAGTGGATGAAACGTGATGGTCGCCGTAGTTGAACTTCCATGGACAAACTGTCATGTCTACGGACACATGCATTGCATACCGATCACTGGAAGGAGTAGTAGAGAAAGCTAGGCAGATAAATAGGACCCACGCAACTACTTGTTCCAAAGACATGCACACCATCGAAATAGTCCATCTATATCAATATACATAGAGAGGGAATATTTTTTTAACAAGAGAGGAAATAGTTCATCCATCCATAATGCCCTACTGCTGGTGCATCATCATCATCATCTTCTTCTTCTTCTTCTTCTTCTTCTTCTTGTTCTCATTTTCTGTGGGAGACGGCTTCGCAACAAGCTCTCTGGACCTTGCAGCTATCTCAAAACTCACACGGGCATCGAGGGCAGCAAATTTTATCCGCTCGTACGTCAAGGGATAATTCTCCCATCCAGACGACCTAAATGCCAGCGTGTCGTCACCCTTCTGAAGATTTGTTCCTAACACAAAATTTGCTACGTCGAATAGGGATGGTGTCGGTTTATCACAATCTTCTACAGGAATTTTTATTTTGGTTTGTAGGTCAGCGATGCTTTTCAAATCAAGGTTGTACGGTTCCAACTTCTGTTTGTCCCCTGCGATGGCTGCCCCACAGAAGTATATGTCCTCCCGAGAAAAGAAATCGTGCAGCTCACCTGGTATGGAGGGCGCGTGTATTATGTGGTACACCAAAACATCATCTTCAAGGCACAGCTGAAGGACAGCGGCGCGTTGGATCTTCCCAGTGGCATGCTCCGTGTACTCTGCGTCGATACCGATGACATTCAGCTCCACTTCTGAACAACCCTTGGGTGGTCCGTCATTGTGGCAACTATGCTCAATGAGCCTTCGACGAGGACATGTTGGACGCTAAAAACCTGCATCTCGATCTCTTTCGCCATTTGGTACCGCTGGACCGGAGGGCTATGGTTTGGAGAATTAGTATTAGATGGCTAGTCTAACTGAAGAAGATGATTATTTATAGGGGCTTAGGAATTACTCCAGGAGGATGTGAAGAGGTTAAAACAATGTGAATGCAGTGTGGTTTGGATGCAAATGATGATCAAGGAGTAGAGAAAAAGCCGAGGAAAATCAGTTCCCGATGGAGAAGTAAATGGGAGAAGTTATGCGCATGCATGTGGAGAGCTGCGGTGGTTTGACTGCTGCATGAAATGGATTGGACGGGCTCTTCGGTTGCCTTTTCTCTCTCCCACACGCACAGAATGGCCCACTTGCATGTTGCAGTTTATTGGCTGGAGTCTTGCTGCAGCTGCTCATGCGTACGCTAATTAATGCTGTGAATGCGGGGCATGGAGGGAAATGGGCGCATGCAAAAGCGTATATACGCAGACTAATTAGAGAAATATTGAAAAAAATTATGCACAGACAAAAGAGGACCGGAGGGAGTACTACTCATGTTCCTACTACGGTTAAGGAATATGCGGTTATCCTCAAAAAGAGAAGTCCTTCTTCGCGCTTCCGCATGCACGAGAATTTGGTTTTGCTCGCAATATGGATGATAGCTAGAGGATGAAGTGAACCCAGAGGCATGCTAGCACGGGAGTACTACTACTCATGTTCCTACTACTCCTACTACTAGTAGTAGTAGTACAACAGTGGTACACTTGATGGTCAAAATACTATTATTCATCCGGTCCTCACAGTGAAGTGACAAGACCCTGCGCCCGAGGTGACACCAGTCTAGGTGGCGTGTCCGGGTTACCAAAGTTAGCCTCACCTTGTGCACTGTGCAGTCACTGTCACCGCCGCTGTATAGCATGCCTCGCCTCGTCTCCCTCTCCGCTAGCACACCTCCATCTCCATCTCCGTCTCGCCGGAGATCCTGAGGTCACTCTTCATTATCTCACTGTGCCCCCGCATACCCTCGCCTCGCTCGCCTCCCCCAGTACCACTATTCCCTCGCTAGCTGCTCCAGCACCGACAGCCTTCTCCCCCGTAAATCAAGCCCCCCAATACCCCACCTTCCAAACTCCACCATGGCCGAACGTGAATCGCGTAGGATCCATATGAGCCGCGATTGGAGCAATCTCCCTAGTGACGTCCTCGACCTCTGTTGTTCGTGTATGGATATGTTGAGTGCCCTGCAGCTGGCGGCATGCTCGAGGGGCATGCACACAACCATCATCGAAGCGAGGCCAAAGCTTTTCAAGAAACCCTGCTTGCTGCTATCTGGTCTTGCGAGATTGGCTCACCATGATACGGAGGCGTACATGATGCCCCTCGACTTCAATCCGATCTCCATTAGCCGAAACTTCTTTGCAGGTATGTAGTGGGTCGCCGTACATCATTTCCCTCGACTTCGATCCAATCACCGTCGCCCGAAACTTCTTGGTAGGTATGTACTGGGTCGGCATGAACTCCCACTGGATGGCTGCCTTCAGAGAAGACGGTAAAAAGTAGGTGCTCGTGAACTTCCAGACCTCCGATGAGATTATCCTTCCTCCGTTGGATTATATAGTTTTACCATCGCGGTCCTAGTCATCTAGATTACCACGTCAGTTGGACGGACCTTGTTTTGCAGAAGATTGTAATCTGCCAAGTGCCCACACGACATGCGAATTACGCAGACTTCAAGCTAATTGCCTTGTTCGATCGCGGACTCGCCTATTGTAAGTGCATCTAGTGCCACCCCTAGTTGGTTTTGGAGTATTGACGACAAACCTGTTTGAGGGACTAATGTGTTTGTGAGAATTGCAGGATAACACAGGTAGTAGTCCCTCATTGATTCCGTATACCTACCGGAGATGACCCCTAAAAATGTGTGAAGACATTGAAGACAATGGTGGTATGTGAAGTCATTCACAATGAAGATTATGACTCGAGAAGACATTCACGTGAAGACTATGGAGTGCGAAGACATAGTTGTTTCGTAGTTTCCTTTCTTCTTTGTTGAGTCATAGGAACCACCGTACTGTTAAGTGGGGTCCAAGTGAACAATGTCAGAGTGACTGAAGTGATGCTCAACCAAATCCTATGTCTTCGAGCGAAGACAATGAAAGCAAACCTTATCCAGAGCTGGATGAGTCAGCTTTACTTGTAGCCCAAGTTAAGCTGTCGCGTGTGTTTCAAATCTGACCGTTGGAACATGTGTCAGTTCCTTAGTGACCCAGGGTCATTTCGGACAAATCCGGTCAGGTTACCTAGTGGCTATAAATAGCCCACCCCCTACACCATAAATTGGTGGCTGCTCAGAGTTAGTGAACGGCTTTTGTCGTTTGAGAGCAACCCACCTCGAAGCCTTTGAGAGAGAGAAATCCTTGCGAGGACAAAGCCCAAAACACCCAGAGCCAAAGAGTGTTAGGCATCACTGAAGTCTTTCTGTCCGCGTGACCTGAAGACTTGTTACACTTGAGGACTGTGAATCCTCCGGCCGGTTAGGCATCGCGTTCTGAGCATCCAAGAGTCATTATGGATTGCCAGTGAACAAAGTCTGTGAAGGTTTGGAAGTCTACCTTGAAGACTTACCAGAGTGATTGGGCGAGTACTAAGTGTCCTTAGCTCAAGGGAAATAAGGTGAAGACGCGGTCTTCTGATTTGAATCTCAGCCTCCCTAACCAGACGTACAGTTGTCACAACAACTGGAACTGGTCCAACAAATCCTTGTCCTCACCAAGCAACTGGTTCTATCTCTTCCGTCACTTATTTATAGTTTGTCTTCGTGAAGTCATTTGTCTGGTTGTCTCATCTGTTTGACTTCACTGTGTGACGACTTTTGTTGTTTGGCTTCATACTATCTTCCATCTTGATCCATACTACCTAGCTGCTAATAGTCTTCGTGCTTTAGCTTCATTACTTGTTTCACTATGGCTTGTCTAGTGTAGTCTACCTTCCGCTGCATGTCAATAGGTTCATTTCTATCGTTTGTCTTCGAAACTCCCATGTTTTGAAGACTTTCATAAAAATCACCTATTCACCCCCCTCTAGTCGATAACTAGCACTTTCAATTGGTATTAGAGCAAGGTACTCCCTTGTTCTGTGTGATTCGGTTTAACCACCTGGAGTTTTAGCTATGTCGACTGCAGGCATAATCAAAGTCTCCGCTGCGTGCCCTGTGTTCGATGACACTGATTACCCCTACTGGAAGAATAAGATGCGCATGCATCTTGAAGCCATTGATGTTGACCTTTGGTATGTCGTCAAGAACGGCGTTCCCAAGGGCGGTGAAGGCGGCACTCCTGCTGATGTCAAGAAGTTCATTCAACTAGATTCTACTGTGAAGAACATCATCTGCGGTCATCTAACCAAAGGACAGTATGGCCGTGTGAGTGCTCTGGAAACTTCGAAGCTAGTCTGGGACTGGCTCTCCATGGTCAACGAAGGCGTCTCAACCTAGAGAGATCGAAGGATCAGTGTCCTTCTCAACCTCTTCAACCGCTTCAAGAGAAATGACAATGAGAATGTCCAGCTCACGTTTGATCGCCTCACTGATATCACCAATGAGCTTCATGCACTCGCCGCTACTGAGATCACCAAGCATGAAATCGTCAAGACACTCCTGTGATCCCTTGACGGCTCATTTGATACACTAGCCCTGATGATTCAAGAATGCCCTGACTTCAAGACACTCGATCCGTCTGACATACTTGAGAGGCTCAACACACATGAGTTTCAGCTATCTGAGAAAAGAGACATCTATGGTCCCAACTATGGACGTACTCGCGCTTTGAAGGCAAAAGCTGCTTCCTCATCTGAAGAAGAATCTGACTGCAGTTCTGGGGATTCTGAAGACATTGGAAAGGAGCTTGCTATGCTTGTGAAGAAGTTCCAAAAATTCACTAAGAAGAAAGGCTTCAGAAAGTCTTCGAGATCCAGCTCGAGAAACGATGAAGCTTCCACTCATGGCCACAAGAACAGAACATGCCACAAGTGCAAGAAACCTGGTCACTACATCTCTGAGTGTCGACAATGGGACAATGAGAACAAGAAGAAGAAGGAGAAGAGCAAAGATTATGATTCCGATGACAAGAAGAAGAAATTCTCAAAGTCTTCTTCCAAGTCTTCCTCCAAGTCTTCATCACATAAGAAGAGCTCATCTGGCAAGGCTCGTGCTTTTGTTGGCAAGGAGATAGATTCAGAGGAGGAGTCTGCTTCTGAGGAGGTAGAGGTGGAGTCTAAGGAGGAGTCCGACTCTGGCGTTGCAAGTCTGGCTCTAGCCACAGCCTACGTTGCCAAGTCCATCTTCAACACTGAAGACAATGGCTCCGTCACCAACGCTGATGCTAATGATAAGGACGACTCTGCCCCCACCTACTTCTTCATGGCATGTGGTGCCAAGGTAAACTCACGCGACGCTTACTTTCAAACATCAAATGAAGATGACTCTGACTGTGAATCCAAACCCAGCTACAAAACACTTGCTAAAATTGCAACTGAACAATAGAAAGCTATGAAACATATTCAAAAACTGCTAGACAAAAGCGATGACCTGTTGGACGCGGAAATGACCCGATCTCAGTGCTTAATTGAAGACATAAAAAATCTTCATGTTAAGTACGAGGAACTTGAAAGTCGTCATGAAACTCTCTCAACAACTCATGAAAAGCTTTCCTATGTTTATCTTCAAAGGAAGCAAGAACTTGAGAAATTGAGAGCAGTTCGTGAAGATCTTCAAAAAGAGAATGAGTCACTTCGCGCTCAACAGATCAGTCCCACTCAGGAAGGATTTGAACCACCATGTCTAAGATTCCATGAGCGTGATAATGCTACTTCTATTGCTGAATGTTCTACTGCTGCTACTATCACAATATCTTCAACTGCTGATGTGGTTACTAACCCCTCTGCTGAGGATGCCACTACTATTGCTAATGAAAATGCTAGGTTGAAGACATTGCTTGAGACTGGGATGTATAAAAGTCTCAAAGGGCATCAGACACTATGTGATGTCCTCAAAAAGCAGACTCTGAACCGAAACCCTAGAAAAGAGGGTGTTGGGTTCGAGAGGAAAATGAATGTTGATGGTTCTTACTGGAAGCCTGAGCAGTACCCCAAAACCACATGGGTTGCTACAAAGGGACCTTCAGTGGATCCATCCACTTTATCTGGCTTCACTTGTGCTAACCCTATTATCATTGATGAATCCTTTGATGAAAACTATAAACTGTTTAAGAATCAGAAGGGTGAAGTGTTTGCCAGGTATATTGGTACTAACTGCAGGAATGGACCACCTATGAAGAAGATCTGGGTGCCCAAAAGGTGTTTTGAGAATCTTCCTGTGAATGTCGTCATGACACCACAAGGGAAGAAGACAAACCCCAGACCAAAGGCTTCATATGGTCCAAAGGCTTCATACAGACAGAGGACTCACCTGAGTCAACCTAACGCCAATGTTTTGCAGGGAAATCATACTCAAACTTATGAATATGAGCGCGTATCATCAAACCGCTATGTTCATAAGACTACGAACTATTCTGCTTATTCATATGACTACTATTCACCTCCTGCAAGGCTATTTGCTAGGGCTCCAAAGCCGAAGTTCTCAAATGCTGCACTTAGACTCATTGCTTCTAAGCCACCCTTGAAAATGTGGGTGGTTAAGAAAAATTAACTTTCTTTTGCAGGGAAAGGTCTCCAGCCGGAAATCAAAGGCATCCGATGCTTTTGTTGGGGACCTAAAACATCTTGTGGGGCGCAAGATTAAATGCCCAAATGCTCATACCATGTATTTTGTTCCTGAATCGCTTGCCAATCATCCTATCAATCCTAACCTTGATCTAAGCTTTGATAATCCTCTTGTGCGTCAAATGTTTATGCTTCACAATACTCTTGGTGAAGCCTACCCCCCTAACTGTACTGTAGGGTATGACACCTCATGCTTCAGAATGGATTATGGACAGTGGATGCAATAATCACATGACTGGTGACCGAAGTCTTCTAATGGAATCAACCTTACGTCCATCTGACAAGAGTCACATCACATTTGCTGACATTGGTAAACGCAAGGTATTGGGCCTAGGTAGAGTTGCAATCTCAAAGGATCAGCACATGGATAAAGTGATGCTTGTTGAATCCCTTGGTTTCAACTTAATGTCTGTCTCAATGCTTTGTGATTTGAACATGATTGTGATATTTGGAAAATATCGTTGCCTTGTTCTAATGGAATCTAACAAGTCTCTAGTCTTTGAAGGGTACCAGAAAGATGATTTGTACATGGTAGATTTCTCAGCAGGACCACAGTTGACCGTATGTCTTCTAGCAAAAGCTTCAGAGTGCTTGCTCTGGCATCGGAGGCTAGGGCATGCTGGCATGAGGAACTTGCACACTCTCGGAAAGAAGAAACACGTTGTAGGCATCGAGGGCGTCAAGTTCAAGAAAGATCATCTGTGTGGTGCCTGCGAAGCTGGAAAGATGATGAGGGCCAAGCATCCCTCGAAGAAAATCATGACAACATCTCAACCCTTCGAGCTGCTTCACATGGATCTCTTTGGACCTACTCACTACTCTACTCTCAATACCACCGCTTGCCTCTATGGTTTCGTCATTGTTGATGATTATTCAAGATATACATGGGTGCATATAATCCTTTACAACAATGAAGTGCAGGATGTCTTCAGATGCTTCGCAAATCGTGCCATGACGAACTATGGCATCAAGATCAAGCACATCAGAAGTGACAACGGCATAGAGTTCAAGAACACCGGCCTCGACCTTTACCAAGATACATTGGGCATCACTCATGAGTTCTCAGCTCCGTACACACCTCAGCAGAATGGCATCGTGGAGCGCAAGAACAGAACACTCATTGAGATGGCTCGGACGATGCTTGATGAATACAAGACTCCAAGAAAGTTCTGGCCCGAAGCCATTGATACTGCATGCCATGTCATCAACCGTTTTTATCTTCACAAGCTTCTGAAGAAGACATCCTATGAGCTCCTAACTGGTAAGAAGCCAAACGTCAATTACTTTAGAGTATTTGGTGCTAGGTGCTGGATCAAGGATCCACATCACACTTCAAAATTTGCACCGAAAGCACATGAAGGTTTTATGCTTGGTTATGGAAAGGATTCACACTCCTACAGAGTCTTCAACCTCTTTCACTATAAAGTAGTTGAAACTGTGGATGTGCGGTTCGATGAGACTAACGGCTCAAAAAAAGAGCACCTGCCAAATGTGCTAGATGAAGTTCCACCTAGTGAATCCATCAAGCTCATGGGAACTGGAGAAATCATACCGTCTGAAGCCCAGGCTGAAGAGGAACTTATCATTTCTGCACCTAATCAACCTGAAGACAATTGCTCAGCCTGAAGACAATGCTCAAAATGAAGACAATGATCAGCAAGAGCAAAATCTTCGTCCAGTTCATCCTCGGGTTGCTAATGAAGTGCAAATTGAGAAGATAGTTGATAGTATCAATGCACCTGGTCCACTCACTCATTCAAGAGCGCAACGCAACTGGCAAATTTCTGTGGGCACTTTGCATTTGTCTCAATATCTGAACCCAAGAAAGTTGTTGAAGCCTTCATGGAACCTGAATGGATTCAAGCTATGCAAGAAGAGCTTCAACAGTTCGAGCTGAACAATGTGTGGGAATTGGTCAAGCGTCCTGACCCTCCCAAGCACAACATCATAGGCACCAAATGGATATATCACAACAAGCAAGATGAGCATGGTCAAGTTGTCAGAAACAATGCTCGTCTCGTTGCTCAAGGATACACTCAAGTTGAAGGAATTGACTTCGATGAAACATTTGCTCCTGTGGCTAGGCTTGAAGCCATTCGCATACTGCTAGCCTATGTGAATCATCACAACATCCTTCTATATCAAATGGATGTGAAGAGTGCCTTTCTCAATGGCAAGATTGAAGAAGAAGCGTATGTTGCACAACCACCTGGCTTTGAAGATCCAAAACATCCTGATATGGTATACAAGCTAAACAAGGCACTGTATGGCCTCAAACAAGCCCCTCGAGCTTGGTATGACACACTCAAGGACTTCCTAAAGAGCAAAGGCTTCAAACCTGGTTCCCTGGATCCCACACTCTTCATGAAGACATATGATGGTGAACTGTTTGTGTGCCAAATCTATGTGGATGACATTATCTTCGGCTGCACTAATCAGAAATATAGTGATGAGTTTGGACACATGATGCAAGAGCAATATCAGATGTCCATGATGGGTGAGCTGAAGTTCTTCATAGGTCTTCAAATTCGTCAGCAAAGCAATGACATCTTTATATCTCAAGAGAAATACCTCAAAGACTGCCTGAAGAAGTTTGGAATGCAAGACTGCAAAAGTTACACGACGCCAATGCCAACCAAAAGTCATCTAGGTCCTGACGCCAATGGTAAAGAGTTCGATCAAAAGGTATACCGCTCCATGATTGGTTCTTTACTTTATTTATGTGCATCTAGGCCAGATATCATGCTTAGTGTTTGCATGTGTGCCCGATTCTAAGCGGCACCAAAGGAATGGCAACACTTAGCTGTGAAGCGAATTCTTCGATATTTGGCTTACACCCCAACACTAGGATTATGGTATCCAAAGGGCTCAGAGTTTGATCTAGTTGGATTCTCGGATGCTGATTATGCTGGTGACAAGGTGGATCGCAAGTCTACATCAGGCACCTGTCACTTTCTGGATCGATCACTTGTCTGTTGGTCTTCAAAGAAGCAGAACTGTGTATCTCTCTCCACTTCTGAATCTGAATACATTGCTGCTGGATCTTGCTGCGCTCAGCTTCAATGGATGAAGCAAACTCTCAAGGACTATGGCATCCATCTGAAGCAAGTACCACTCTACTGCGACAATGAAAGCGCTATCAAGATTGCTAACAACCCAGTTCAGCACACGAAGACAAAGCACGTTGAAATTCGTCATCACTTTCTCAGAGATCATGTCATGAAGGAAGATATTGATATCATTCACGTCAACTCTGAAGAGCAATTGGCTGATATCATCACAAAGCCCTTGGATGAGAAAAGGTTTTGCAAGTTGCGGTGTGAGCTAAATATCTTGGAATCCTCAAATGTCCAGTGATTAGGCACACATCCTAACACTTATACATGTTGATGACTTATATGCGCAACACATGAAGTAATGTATGTCTTCAATCAATGAAGACATATACTCTAAGTGTGAATACATTAATTTGGAATTTGACTTCGGGGCGCCACGATAATTGTGCGCCGTGTGTGGGTCTAATACATCCTATACGGTGGGTAACGCCACCACCAAACTTTTGTTTGGAGTGTTTTCGTTTGGCGTTGCATTTGCTAAGTCTTCACATTTGATTTATCTTCAACATTAATTTGTCTTCATGTTGAGCTACGCTTTGTTGATTTGGTCTTACTCAGATATATACATATATTTGTGTTGTGTCCTCTACAACATTCACTTATAGCTATGTCTCCTTTTTGAATATTTTGGACTAAGTGAATGTGATCGGACCCTAACCTCTTCTATGCTTCTACCTCAAACTCCATCTATCCAAATCATATGCATTCTATTGAAACCGTCGAATGTCTTCTCTGTGTCCTTGTCAGCAGAAGATACAGAGACCAACATTGAATCTGTTTTAAATGCTCAATCCTCATTGCCTGAAACCCGGAGAAGCCAGAACGACCACCCAACAGTCCAGACGTGCGTGGGAACATGGAACAACTTCCAATGTGTTGCATGTTCGCCACGTGTCCCTCAGATGTGAACCGCCAGGGGCACCTGCGTAATTGCGCTGTGCTATCCCTCTACTTATAAATACACATCACATCGCGGTCAAAATCTTTCTTCCACCTCTCCACCTCGCAGAAACCCTGGCGCCACCGCTAGCTCTCGACGATGCCGGCGACGAAGTGCTTAGCTGCCGCGATCTCACCGACGCCGTCCTCACGCCGGCCGCGGACCTCATCTTCTTCGCCACCGTCGTAGGTGTTCCGTCGCCATGTTAGGGCATGGAAGATCGAACTGCTCGGCCTCCTCTCTACTCCGTCTAGCAGTTCTTCGTGTCGTAATTAAAGCTTACTTTTACTGCCCTGTTTTTTATCCGATAGATTCATCCTTCTCAACCAAAAGTGGTTTCTGTGCCTACAAATTTGGATCTATCCGGTTCTGCATCTCATAACATGCCTAGTATATTTACTTATGCTTCACACGTAGTTAGATTCCTCACTTGTACCTATTCTTGGATTCGTACAAATCTGGAACCAACTCTCAACATATAAGTGAATGTCTTCGCGCTATGAGGTCAATGTCTTCAAACTGATTTATCTTCAAAATCTTCTGAGAATGCATATGACCTCTTCCCCTTCCCTCGCATCTCTAATGCTGTCATAGGTACATGTCCATGGGAGAATCCCTTGGTTCTCATAGTCTGCATTCATTTGCAGAATTCTTACAGCGTCATATCAATTCTGCCGGAGCCAGTTCTTGTCTGACCAGCAGACGGAAGCCCTTGCAAGTTCTGAAGCCATTCAGGTTGAACCTCATGGCCACAGAAAAGTCAGCGAGAAAGGGCGGCACACGACGCCGTGGGAATACTTCCAAAGATTTGCCACCTGATCTGTATGAAATGTACAAGACTGACCCAGAAGAAACCTATGGTGAATGCAAGACTCGAATCCAGTGGATTCGAAGATATTGGGCAGAGGAATGGTACAAGTACAGATTCCCACTGCTTTGTATGCTGAGAAGAATGCCATCAAGCGACCTTGGGGAGATATCTTATACAAAAATCTTCAACCCAAGTCCAAGTCCAAAGCCATTGCTCAAGGCTTCTATCCTTGCATGGTTCGCGGACCACAGCCAGAGAATGGTGACCCATCTTCTCTGCTATGGTGCCGTGAAGACAATATGTTCAAGCGAAACTACAAGTTTGCCAAGGCCTCTGCTGTGAAAAACAAGAAAGCATTTGGACTCGACTTCAACCCCGGTCCACCTGCTCCTCGAGCTGATGGCACACGTGATGTTGAACCCAATATTGTCAGACCCTTCTACAACCTCGAAGGTCTTCTCACTCACATTGCTGTTCAGGGGGCAGCCGTGGAGCACTCCGCAGACGATGCTGATTCTAATGAAGCGCCTGCTCCACCAAAACCACAGAAGTAGAAGAAACCCAAGGCTTCAAAGCCCTCCACTGCACCAAGAGCTTCGCGTGCGAAGTCTCTGGCCTCTATTCCTCCTGAAGCCAGTGTGCAGTCAGAAGATCTTTCTCGCATCTCCAAGACTAAGAAGAAGAAGAAGCCCATCCAGATTTCTGGTCAAGCACTGACCCCAGCTGCCGTTTTGAGGAATGAGAACGAAGCCATTGATCTATCAAGTGACGAAGATCTTGGCGACGATGCTCTCGAGCTGCTGATAAAGAGCAAGCAAGAGGCGGAAATCTTCAATGATTTTCCCCTCTTTGATGTGGACATATTGAATAACTTCATTGATGAGTGGTTTGAAAATCCGAACATCAGCATCGATGATCTTCAGCTTCCAATTGGCATCAGTGTCTCCTTTCACGGAGCCATTGCAAATGAGTTGGCTCTGGCTCGGAAGATTGTTGAACTCGAGAACAAAATTGACTTTGAGAAGGCTCAGTTCAAGAAGCACATGGCCAAGCTCAGCGTGGCTGATGTTCAAAACATCAAGCAGATGCTGCATGACCTCAAAGAGCAGTTTCAACAGAAACGTGAAGCAGCAAAAGGATCAAGAGAATGTATGAAGCTCTCCGCTGCAAAATGTGTTCAATCTCACAATGAAGCTGAAAAGCGTAAGGCACTTGGGCGTCCTGGTATCGACCCCAAGATGGCTGCCAAGAAGAAGAAGCCAGCTGTGGCACAAGCTGAAGCATCAGGGCGGGAAGCACCTCGCATTGTCTTCCCTGCCAGTATGACAGGCACGAAGCCTAAGGTCCCCACAATTGCTTCGGAACTTAAGAAAACAAGGGCAGCCGAAGCCGAAGCCCGAAAGCGCAAGAACAAGAACACCACTAACGATGCTCCACCGACCAAGAAGAGAAAGACAAAGAAGTAAGATCGGGCTGATCCCACAGAGCCCCTTGTCGTCGAGCCAATCTTAGTTCCTCGTCCTGCGTCCGAACACCGAGAGCGTCAGTCGCCTCCTGAAGCTGAAGACATTCCAGATGTTGACACCACTGCAGCTGAAGACATTGGTCCCCAAGACAATGTAAATGATGATGAAGTCCTTCCTCACATTGAGCACCAAATGGTATCATTGCCTGTTCTCACGAACAGCGAACTCATCAGCATTGGTCGTCACGCCAATTGCTCAGGATGATTCATGGGCGGATCACCCTCAAGACTCCCCTCGTTAAGAAGAATCACCAAGTACTCCCCCAACTCAAGTCACCATCCGGTGCTTGATGATGACGACTATATGGTCCAGCCATCTCCCTCTCCAAAAGCGTCGCCCACATTTCGTAGGCTTCGCAAAGGATCAAGGCCACAAGTCGCTCTGTCGAGCGTTCCAGAAGGAGATGAGCACCACAACTCAGTGGCACGACAAGTGTTTCCTGACGCCACTCCGACTGTAAACGTCTTTGAGTCTGAAGCCAAAGCTGCTGAAGACATTCCGGCTGCATCAGCCGATGATCAAGAAGAACCCCATCAAGAAGAAGAGCGTGTTGCCACACCCCCTACCAACCAAGAAGCTGTTCTCGAGGAGAACGTGTCCAACCCTCCAGCTACTCAAGTGGAGGTTGATAATACTGCGGCCACCAACACCAATACTGAAGCCAATGACGTTGTGATGGCTAAAGCTAATGTGGCGCCTGAAGTGAATACGGTGCCTGAAGCCAATGCTACACCTGAAGCCAATGTTGCACCTAAAACCATTGTGCAGCTTGAAGCCCATGTCAATGCTGACGCTCCTGTGCCCTCTCCAAGGCCTCATACAATTGAGCTGGCATTTGATCGCGGCTAACCTGTCATGGTTCGTTGGCCTATTCTGGTTCCTCCACCTTCTCCCAGACCACAATTTGATTATCATGTGGAGCACAGGCCTCAGGTCCAGAAGCCAAAGCCCAGGCTGCCAAGGTTTCCAGGTACAGCAACTTCACCAGGATCGTTTAATGTGAATGGATTCATTGCACACAACACCTTCTTTGACATCAACAAGAACCCATACTCCAAACCAAGAATTTCATCTGATCGGTTCTGGAGCTATCAGCAAAGCAGTTGCTATTCATGTGTTCTTTATGATCAAGGGCGCATCTTTCCCCATATGCGTCTAGACTGTGAAGCCATTGCTGGCCTGCCCTGCTTGGAAGAAGCCCTTGACTGCTTCAGAGATGCTGGTCTGCTACAGTTTGTGACTGACAAAGAAAATTGGAATGAAGAGCTTCTATTGCAATTCTATGCAACTCTTCACATTCGCGGCGAAAACAGGGATCCGAAGACTTGGATCCTTGAGTGGATGACAGGCAATGTACATCATGAAGCCAAAGCTCTTGATATAATTGAGCTTACTGGCCCGCCCACTCTAGGTGAACTCTTTGAACCTGGTTGTCAGCTTCACTGCAATGCGTTGGAGAGCATCTTCCAAAAGCCTGAGCTAAACATGAGCCAAATGCTGAGCATGATGAAGCCACTGCCCCGCGACGCCGAATATCCAACATAATTCTTTTTTGAAGACCTAGAGTATTTGCCCCGCACTATTTATCATATCATCAGGCGAACTCTCTGGCCTGTCAAAGGACATTCTCCTGCAGCGAAGCTAGAAGGTGCAATGAAGACATTGGTTTTCTATATCTTCAATGGCATCAGTTTCAATGCTCAAGACTTCTTCAATAGGCAACTGGCTGCATCTAGCTCTGATCTTTTTGGACTGAAGTTTTATGCTCCATGGGTAATGCGCCTCATCAAGGTTCATTCTGCTGTCAACTATCAGCCTTCTGCGCGCAATCATCTCATATTCTTGCCAGAAGTTGATCTGTCTGTTGAAGCCATCTACCCAGAGCCTGCCAAGGAGCCAATATATCTTCACAACGCTGACCACCAGAGTTTCACTCAACCCATTGAAGGAGTTCTTGCTACTACTCATGTTTATCCTTTGGCTGGCAATACAAGTGCACCTCATCGTGCCCATACTGAAGCCACTGAAAGCACAATTGCTCAAAGGCCTCGGAAGCTTTCTCGTGTTCTCAATGACAGAGAGCTTCTCGTTGCCCTGCATCAAAAACAGGATAAGCATCACGACTGGCTGAAGCGTCAGATGCAAAGCCTCTTGGTGGATGTTAATCGTATTCGCAACCTTGCCACCAAGAATGCTTTTGTCACGCACAAAACCTATCAGCGGTCGTGGAAGAGTCTGACTCTGTTGAGCAAGATGATCTTCAACAAGATGGCTTCTCAGAGAGATTCAAATTTGATTCCACTCCTCCCAGGAACGTTGTCTTGCGTCGGACTCCCTCACTTGAAGACTCTGACTATTCTTCCTCAGCTGCAACTTTCAATGCCAGAGTCATTGATGATGAAGATGATGCTACTTCACCAACTACAACTTCGCCGCATATCGACACTACACCGAGTTCTTCTGCACCACCGGACCTCAACAACGACCCTGCTGCTTCGCCTACTCCTCATGGGAACGAGTAGACACTCTATGTCTTCAAACCTTTTTGGTCCTTACTGACAAAAGGGGGAGAAGCATATGAGTTGATAGTCTTCAAGTGGGTCCATATGGGTGGTTGTTATACTTTTTGCTAAGTGCTTACAACTCTCGCTTTTGATACATTTGGTTCTTTGAGTTGTAACACTTAAAATTGATGGTTGTCTGCTACCTTTTTTCTGCCAACTATGTGATGCGATGATAAATTCCGCACGTGCGATGATAATTCCCGCACGAAGTCATTTCGCAGACGTCCATTTTTCATTATGCATATCATTACCTTCGTTATATCCTTTCATGCATGATGAATTGTCTTCATTAGTTGAAGAGGATCTCCACAAGTACAACCTGCCATGTGCATTTGCATTCAAAAGAAAAATACTTATATGCACATCTTCAAGGGGAGCCTTTTACTACTTATGAAGACAATATCTTAATCCTTTACAATTTCACATACTTTTATCCCCGTTGAAAACTTCAACCAATTTGTCATCAATCATCAAAAAGGGGGACATGTAAGTGCATCTAGTGCCACCCCTAGTTGGTTTTGGAGTATTGACGACAAACCTGGTTGACGGACTAATGTGTTTTTGAGAATTGCAGGATAACACAGGTAGTAGTCCCTCATTGATTCGGTTTACCTACCGGAGATGACCCCTAAAAATGTGTGAAGACATTGAAGACAATGGTGGTATGTGAAGTCATTCACAATGAAGATTATGACTCGAGAAGACATTCACGTGAAGACTATGGAGTGCGAAGACATAGTTGTTTCGTAGTTTTCTTTCTTCTTTGTTGAGTCATTGGAACCACCGTACTGTTAAGTGGGGTCCAAGTGAACAAAGTCAGAGTGACTGAAGTGATGCTCAACCAAATCCTATGTCTTCGAGCGAAGACAATGAGAGCTAACCTTATCCAGAGCTGGATGAGTCAGCTTTACTTGTAGCCCAAGTTAAGCTGTCGCGTGTGTTTCAAATCTGACCGTTGGAACACGTGTCAGTTCCTTAGTGACCCAGGGTCATTTCGGACAAATCAGGTCGGGTTTCCTAGTGGCTATAAATAGCCCACCCCCTACACCATAAATTGGTGGCTGCTCAGAGTTAGTGCACGGCTTTTGTCGTTTGAGAACAACCCACCTCAGAGCTTTTGAGAGAGAGAAATCCTTGCGAGGACAAAGCCCAAAACACCCAGAGCCAATGTAACGCCCCGAGACCGACGCTCCAGAAGACTTCCATTTTCTCGTGATCACCGCGTGTTTCTTTCGGTGCTTGCTCTTTTGTTTTTGCATTGCATCATCTCATCATGCCATCATGTCATTAATCTTTGCATAAAAATCCACCTAAATAAATTGCATGGATCTTCGGTCCATTTAAATGGAGGGAATTCACATGGTGATTTCTCTTTATAACATATCCTCCTAATATTTAGGGAGCTATATTAAAATATTCCATTAGTTGGAGTTCACCATAACACACTTGCAAATATCCCAATGCCTTTGTTATCTTAATTCTTGGTCTCCAACCTCGCATTATATTTTTTCATCTTATTCCGGAGCCCCATCAAAAATCTGAACATTTTTGGACCTTCTCAACCCTCACTTCCTTCAAATCATTTGAATTAAATTCAAATGCATTTGAATTTATAATCTTCCAATCAGGCCACCTCTATTTTTCCTGGAACAAGCATATTTTTGTGAGTCCGGGAAAATTACCCGCATGTGCAAATTCTTTCCCTAACCCTATCTTTCTTTTTCTTCTCTCTATTACTTTTCTGCTAAAAGAGAAATAAGAGAGAGGGAGAAGAGAAGCCCAGCAGCCGCATCCCACTAGGCCAGGCCTCTGGTCAATTTTTTCCTCTCCACTGGGCCGGCCTCTAAGGCCCAGCCGCCCTCACCAGCTTCCTAACCCTAGCCCTCACCACGCTCTGGCCCGATCCCCTCTCTCCTCTTCGTTCTCCTCCTGCCGCCGCACACACCCGCACGCATCGCGCAGCCCTCGATCCCCCTCGCTCCCTCGCCCCGTCCCTCCAGCGCCATCGTCGCCCCGCCTCCGTTCGGCTCCCACGCCGAAGTCCACCGCCGCGGCCCTGCCGGACGTTGGTGACCCCGACGACCCCGCGCCCGATCTGCTCTGGCCCGCCTAGCTCATCATCTCCGCCCCGCGCCTCGACTCAGCGCCGCCCCGCCATGGATGCCACCATGGACGCCGAGTTCCCCGCCGGTCGCCTCTGCCTCGACCCCGCGTCCTCACCTCCGGCGGCCGTCACCGCTCCGTGCACACCGCTGCCCCGAGCTGCTTCGCCTCCCTCCTCCGTCAAGCGCCGCGCCTCCTGCCTCTCCGCGACCCTCGCTGCAACTCCCTCTCCAGCTCGTCGTCGACCCGCCGTTCGCCTCCAGCCCTCGTCCGCGGCCGCGCCAAGCCACTCTCCATCGACCTCCGCGACTAGTGCCTCCACTACCTCCCCGTCGCTGCGCCTGCCTCCTCTCGTCGCTGCCGCCTTCCGTTCCCCGTCACCGCGCCAGTAGCCACCCCGCCGTGGTCTTCTGCATCGCCAATCCCAGCACCCGCGGCCCTCTGCTTCGCCTCGCCAAGCCGTCGATGTTCCTCCTCCGGTGCCCTGTCCCCGTTGGTTTTGCTCGAGCACGCCACCACTGCACCTCAAGTTCTGCTATAGGAGCACCTCAAGTTCTGCTACATGCAACAGCTAGTACCTTGGAACGTCTACGACTACGCGGACTCGCCAAGTACCACGACGACCGTGTACCACTACTCCCACAACGAGTTTCGAGAACGTCTCCTTCCTGTACACCGCACCGAAACGCCGAGTTCCTCACCGTGACCCCGAACACCTACGAAAACTTGTGCGACTATGTACGTGAACGACTACCGTCGCCCCAAAGACCTCGGACCCGTCAAGTACCTCTCCGAAAACGAACGTGTGCCACTACTTCCACTAACGTCGCCGAAGACCGTGTAACGGAACCGGCAAGTTCGACTACCTCCGCGTGCACCGCTACTTCCACTACCGTCGCGAGAACGACTACTTTCATGATGACCCCGAGAACGTCTACTTCCACTACGAACTCGACCTGTTCCGAAATGCATGCTTCGAAGGTATAACCCCGAGACGACGTCCGTGGACCGAATGCATGTGTGTTGTATGAGATGCTCGTGGTTGCACCGTTTCCGAGTTGTCATTCCATGTTCCTCCTCGTTGTCTTGCCATCATCCCGTGGGAACCAGGTAACCGGGATCACCCCACCATCTTTTGCATGTTCCGCACATCCACATCTTCATTTGCACTGGTCGCTCAACGAGTTATCGGAACCGGGACGTTGCCATGGCATCATTTCCGTTTTCATCGCCGTGGCACCCAATTCTTTCTGCCATGGTGACCATATGCTCCTAATCATCTTCATGTCAACATTTTCATAAAATTGCTTAAACCTTGCATATGTCATCCGCATCATGATAACAACATTTAAAATGTAAATAATTGATGGTTGCATTAAAAATTGCTAAATGACATGAGGATTTTCCGGTATTGTCGTTTGTTATTTCCGGCCTCATTTAAACTTGCCTAAATAGGTAGTTTCCATATGTTTCACCTCTTGCCATGGTTAATAACATTTAATATTGTTGGGTGCATAAACAAGAGAGAACTAAACAATTAAATGTGGTGTTTCGTCAATATGCAACTCGTTGCATATGGAGCTCCACTTAATTTGTAGTGTTGTTTGTTGCACTTTGCCATGCCATGCCTATTTAAACCGGACATGCATCATATTTGTTTTTGCATCATGCCATGTGTATGTGGTGGTTGTTTACTTTGTTGTTTGGTTGTTTCCGGGTTGCTTCTCTCGTTAGCTTCGGTTTCATTCCGGAGTTGTGAGGATTCGTTCGACTCCGTCCGTTTGTCTTCTTCATGGACTCGTTCTTCTTCCTTGCGGGATCTCAGGCAAGATGACCATACCCCCGAAATCACTTCTATCTGTGCTTGCTAGTTGTTCGCTCTATTGCTATGCCGCGCTACCTTCCACTTGCTTATCAAGCCTCCCAATTGCCATGAACCTCTAACCTTTGTCACCCTTCCTAGCAAACCGTTGTTTGGCTATGTTACCGCTTTTGCTCAGCCCCTCTTATAGCATTGCTAGATGCAGGTGAAGATGAAGATTGCTCCATGTTGGATTATGTTTATGTTGGGATATCACAATATCTCTTATTTATTTAATGCATCTATATACTTGGTAAAGGGTGGAAGGCTCGGCCTTATGCCTGGTGTTTTGTTCCACTCTTGCCGCCCTAGTTTCCGTTATACCGGTGTTATGTTCCTTGATTTTGCGCTCCTTACGTGGTTGGGTGATTTATGGGACCCCCTTGACAGTTCGCCTTGAATAAAACTCCTCCAGCAAGGCCCAACCTTGGTTTTACCATTTGCTACCACCTATCCCCTTTTCCCTTGGGTTCTGCAGACTCAAGGGTCATCTTATTTTAACCCCCCGGGGCCGGTGCTCCTTCGAGTGTTGGTCCGAAACGAGTAGACTGCGGGGCCACCTCGGGGAAACTCGAGGTCTGGTTTTACTCGTAGGATGTCTCATCCGGTGTGCCCTGAGAACGAGATATGTGCAGCTCCTATCGGGATTTGTCGGCACATTGGGGTGGCTTTGCTGGTCTTGTTTTACCATTGTCGAAATGTCTTGTAAACCGGGATTCCGAGACTGATCGGGTCTTCCCGGGAGAAGGTTTATCCTTCGTTGACCGTGAGAGCTTATAATGGGCTAAGTTGGGACACCCCTGCAGGGTATACACTTTCGAGAGCCGTGCCCGCGGTTATGTGGCAGATGGGAATTTGTTAATATCCGGTTGTAGAGAATTTGACACTTGACCTTAATTAAAACGCATCAACCGCGTGTGTAGCCGTGATGGTCTCTTCTCGGCGGAGTCCGGGAAGTGAACACGGTTTCTGGGTTATGTTTGACGTAAGTAGGAGTTCAGGATCACTTCTTGATCATTGCTAGTTCACGACCGTTCCGTTGCTTCTCTTCTCGCTCTCTTTTGCGTATGTTAGCCACCATATATGCTAGTGCTTGCTGCAGCTCCACCTCATTACCCCATCCTTTTCTTTAAGCTTAAATAGTCTTGATCTCGCGGGTGTGAGATTGCTGAGTCCTCGTGACTCACAGATACTTCCAAAACAGTTGCAGGTGCCGATGAGACCAGTGCAGATGACGCAACTGAGCTCAAGTGGGAGCTCGATGAAGATCTTGTCCGTTGTGTTGTTTCTTTTCTTTTTGATCAGTAGTGGAGCCCAGTTGGGACGATCAGGGATCTAGCAGTTGGGTTGTCTTCTTTTCTTTTGGTTCCGTAGTCGGACCTATGTGTGTATCTTGAATGATGTATGTTTTTTATTCATGTATTGTGTGAAGTGGCGATTGTAAGCCAACTCTTTATCCCATTCTTATTCATTACATGGGATTGTGTGAAGATGACCCTTCTTGCGACAAAACCACAATGCGGTTATGCCTCTAAGTCGTGCCTCGACACGTGGGAGATATAGCCGCATCGTGGGTGTTACAGCCAAAGAGTGTTAGGCATCACTGAAGTCTTTCTGTCTGCGTGACCTGAAGACTTGTTACAGTTGAGGACTGTCCTCCAGCCGGTTAGGCGTCGCGTTCTGAGCATCCAAGAGTCATTGTGGATTGCCGGTGAACGAAGTATGTGAAGGTTTGGAAGTCTACCTTGAAGACTTACCAGAGTGATTGGGCGAGGACTAAGTGTCCTTAGCTCAAGGGGAATAAGGTGAAGACACAGTCTTCTGAGTTGAATCTCAGCCTCCCTAACCAGATGTACAGTTGTCACAGCAACTAGAACTGGTCCAACAAATCCTTGTCCTCACCAAGCAACTGGTTCTATATCTTCCCTCACTTATTTACAGTTTGTCTTTGTTAAGTCATTTGTCTACATGTCTCATCTGTTTGACTTCACTGTGTCATGACTTTTGTTTTTGGCTTCATTCTATCTTCCATCTTGATCCATACTACCTAGCTGCTAATAGTCTTCGTGCTTTAGCTTCATTACTTGTTTGACTATGGCTTGTCTAGTGTAGTCTACCTTCCGCTGCATGTCAATAGGTTCATTTCTATCGTTTGTCTTTGAAACTCCCATGTTTTGAAGACTTTCATAAAAATCGCCTATTCACCCCCCCTCTAGTCGATAACTAGCACTTTCACCTATCTTTACGCCAGTGCCTTCTTTAGCTGGAGACAACTCAGCTCGCAGTGGATCATTGTCAAAGCTGATACACACTTCTGTGATGCTATTGAACACAATGGCATCATCTACGCGATCGACAAAGCAGATGGCACCACGTATTGCTAGGACGGTGCGTGTAAGTTGTTTCCGTCTCATGTTAATGATGACGCCATGATACTGTTTGAACTTTTTGTGATGATTGGCATATACCTGTTTGAGCCGAATTTGAGTAGAACTATGGCAATGTATTAGAGATGCCGTAAATCAGCTATATTTGCAATGAGTTAATTCATGCGATTGTGATCATGTCATTACAGCCAATTTGTACCCCTGAATAATCAAACGGTTAGGAATATATTGATATTCTCCTTATTTTACAGTAATCTATATACTACTACTAAATATGAGTGTGTATCAATGGCCATGTTAGTTTCCTCATTTTCATGATGTAGAAACATGCACCACACTGTTGGTTTCATCTAACCATACATTAGGGAAGTAAATGTGCATATGGAGAACTCTATATTTGGAAGTAGTGAAATCCTGTAATGCTTACCATGTGCACATACCTATATTCGCCCTTCAGCAATAAATGGCTAGAATAATATCCTCACAAAAAATTTGCCCACAGAACACGAGTATATAACAATGCATGGTCTGTTAGTTACCTTGAAGAATTTGTTTGTGAGGACAGAACAGGAATACATAACATGCATGACATGGTAGTTTCCTATGAAGAATTGATTGCGAGATAACATGAGTATAACCATGCATGGCACTTCTATATTTTTGAACCCAGTATACATTTCCCTGTATTTTCCTCCCAGTTCCAACAGGGACATATCAATGCTGTTTCTTGCATTATCCTACTCATACTCTGAACAATGGTGATCTTACATTAACAATGCCTGTCCTTTTTGATATGAAGCAGTGTCCCTCAAATTACTGCCCTTTGTAATCACACCACCTTTGCCAAAAACAGGGAAGCACAACTGGTTCCTCGCTCGATCAGACGACGACAAAAGACTGATGATCATTCGGACACATGAGCCGAAAAAGTTATATTACAAAAACCCCACTGTATACAAGCACAGTGAAATACGTGAGTATCCGGACAGTGGCTGTTACATCTATGAGCAGGATACCAGCTTGTTGGGGCCTTCAGGATTTTTTAGTTGGAGGCGGGTAAACAGCCTTGGTTCACACTCTCTGTTTCTCTGACTCAATTATCCGATTAACCAGGAGATCACCGTTGGCAACGACCTTGATGGCAGAGAGGCTCTGTTTGCTATGGAAAACTGTGTCTACACGGCGAGCCCTAGGAGTTCGGGAGCAAACTCCCCTGATTGTCAACAATACATCATGCAGCCAAAAGAAGGTGAAAATGACAAAGGCATCCGGATTAACTTTGATCCTTGGATGTCTCAATTACGACAGGCAGTGATGTGGTTCAAGCCTTGTGGTTGATAAGTAATTGGGCTGTTGCGCCGAAAGGGTGGAGTACTGGTGTCTCCGGATCATTGGTCGCTGAAGCGGGGCTGCAAATTATGATGGTGTTGGATCATCTCTTCGAATGACTTTGTTGTCTTTGCTGCTTGTTCTGGATGGGTAGTTCTTTCCTTGTCATTTGGTCATCCTCGTCTATGTCACTCTTACTATGTAATAGTTGGCTCTGTTTAGAATGTCATTCTCGTCTGGATCACGAGAGTCTGAGTGCTGCAGATGGGTGCGTTTTGGTGGTGTGGCAAGACTTCTTATGAACTATCATGTCTTGCTGTTTATGTCAGTAGTAGTCACTAGTCAGTGTTTGAATGTTGTATATATCGTTGTTTCGAACTGTTTATTGTCTCGAACTACTGGTGGGCTAAATGAGGGCATCACCATTCTCTAGTGTTTAGAGTGTATCTCCTTTTTTCAAGTTATATAATTTGAGCTCAGTGTCTTTTCGATGATGTACACTTGTTTGGGCCAGTGAGGTGTCGTTGAATATGGGCCGAGTAGTAACGCAATGCCAAACATCTCAATTATGACTCTCAGGCCGGGCTCCCAAAAGATCCTAAAAAAAGGCCGGGCTCTCCAAAAAAGAAAGAATAAGGACTCTTAGGCCGACATGTGGGCGCCACCGGTGTTTTCGTGCGCTTGCGCGCCGAGAGCATATTGGCGCATGTTCGAAATTCAAGCTACCTTTTCATCCCAATCTCCCGCCCGCCCCCACCTCTAGAATCTTGATTCCTACTCCAGTTCCCCCAAATCCCCCTCCTGTACTCCCTGTACTCAACCTCACTATCATGTCTCCGGTCAACGCGGATCTCCGAGACGGAGATCCTGAGGTTCGTCCTGCCTTCAGTCGCTGCGTGCTGTCGCTCAACAGTGGCATGGCGGCGCTTGACGACCAGTTTGCCGGCAAAATGCTGATGGTAACCATCAACAGCGACCGGCCTCCCGTCTCGCCGGACGACCTTGTCAAAGCTCTTGGCATTGCGCACGGCATCCAAATAAGTGACTAGCTCGTTGAATTCTGTCCGCCACCGGCTGATTTCTTCGTCAGGTTCCGGACAACTTTTGACTGCAGCGTGTGTTCGAATCTTCCCGGTGTTTGTTCTGCAATGGTGCGCTAGTGAGCTTTGATCGGTGGCACCCAGGATGTGGCTTGGTGTCCTCTGAGCTTGAGTTTTTAACAAAGCCTACCTTCCACGGCATGCCTCGACGTGCTTGGAACAACGAGTCCATGAATGAGCTTATCAACGACCTTGGAGGTGAGCTCGTAAGTATGTTTGTTCCTCCAAACAGCTGGGCTCTAACGGTTATGGCATGGATGAAGAAGCCATCCACCATGCCGAAGGTGATTGGTGTTGAGATACCGGTGCAGGAACCGGGGTTGTACTATTCATCACCACCAAGGCCGCCGTAGACCACGTTAGGGATGTAACTGTATCGAGTGTTCGTGCATGTCGAAGAAGTGGTCAATCCATCAATCGAAGTCCTGCCGCCACCGCTGGTGCCAGGGTCCGTCGACGGCGTCCATTACAGGAGTCAACGTCAGAATTTCCCCGTGCTACTCGGAACGATGGATGGCACAGGGCCTACTCCATCACGCGGCGGAGGCCACTACTTCATTGGGAGAAGAGGCAGGGCTGGCTGCCTGGATGTGCTCTAATTTGAGGTAACAATTGAATCTGGTCAAATACTAGTTAAATCCGAGCTATGGGTGTGAAGCACTTATGTGCCAGTACATTTGATTGTGACATGTTCTAATTTTGTACCTGAACTTTTTTTAGAAAGGGTTGTACGTCAACTTAATGTGCTAGCAGAACTTATTGTGTTGTCTGTCTGTTTTCTTTGCACAGCATTCAAGATATTTCCCTGTCATTGATAAAGACGATGAACCGTTATGTACGAGTTCGTTGGTTTCAACATAGCCCTACCCGTAGCGATCCACTGCTTCCATCCTGATTGTGCCGCTTGCGTGAAATTTTTGTATGCAAGTTCAGTGTGCTATGATGTTCTATATGATTGTGTCAACTATATAAGTTCTTACTGAGCATCAACAATGCATATGGCTGAAAGATGTATTTACGAGCATCGACCGATGGGTCTCTCTCTCTCACACACACACACGCACACACACGCACAAGTGGGACCCGTTGAATTATTTCATTGCTCGTGACAGCTTTTAATTAGGTTCCACTGTAATCTAACTTTTTTCTTAAGTTATGAATTGAGCTCAGTGACTTCAAAAAGTTGTACAGAAGCCTTGTTTGGGCCTTTGTAGCGTCACTGAATGTGGGCTGAGTAGCCATGTTAGGTTGTACTGTACTACACAGGCCTTTTTTTCAACATCAGCAATGCAACTGGCCCGACAGTTGTACACAATATTCGGGTCAACTTGTTATTCTCTGCCCCGGTGGGCTGCAAACTTTCCTAAGAGGTATGCATTAGGCTTAACAAGAAAATGGACTTTAAGAAATAATAAATGGGATGTAATTATAATAACTGGGAAGTAACTATAAAAAAATGCACCAAACGCGTAATTAGTTTAAAAATATATTATTTTTGGAATTTGAAAATTTTAATTTCATTACTTGTTGCGCGCGCAATATTTCGTTGGATTTCAATGTAATACAACTTCATTTTGAAATTATATTTAATTTGACTAGAAATTTTGGATAAAAATATTTGGATCCCATAAAAATGTGGGATTTTTTTTGAATTCTGTTTTGAGTGGTTGGGTGAAATTATTAATCGTTGTCCTGGCTACAAAATGGGATGTACTTTTAACAAACTGTAAATGGGCTGTAGTAAATTCCATTAGAATTAAAAAATGGGCTGTACATTCTTACAAATCGCAAATGGGCTATATGTCCTCTGCCACACACTTGTGGGCCTTCTAAGTTGACGCGTCCACTAAAAAAAACTAAGTTGACGCGTATGCAAGCCTTTGTTAACAACACACAGTTCTGGCAGCTCCGGCTATTGGATGTCCATCCAATGGATGTCGTGCTTCTTCTTCAATCTCGGATATTCTTGCTTCGGTCGCCCAAAAAATGATTCCTCCCCCTGACATCTGGGGTGCACCGTTTCAGAGGCTGACCTATGGGCCTACTAAGTTGACGCGTACCAAGGGCTTTCTCAACTTAGTCAATATAAACGATTATAGCTGCAGTGACCGTACGATGTCCATCCAACGGTCGTAGTGCTTCTTCAACCTTTGGTCTTCTTGCTCCAGCCGCCCAAAGCAGCGCCGGTCGTGCCGCGTGCTCCTGCCTCCTGTGGCCGACTGTGATGCCGCGGAGGCCTCACCGCTCCCTACTACTCCCACCGCTGGCCAGGCCATCCCTCTACTCACCCACACCCCCTGTTATTCTGCGGCGACGGGAGCCTCACACCGCAGCCGAACCAGTGAACCCTTGTACTCCTCTCCGCGCGGGCTTCCACTGCAGCGTCTTCCCCGGCTCTGTGTCGTCCCCTTCCTAGGCCTTGCCGTCGTCCACCGCCCTGGTGCTCTCGGCGCGACATGGTCAATGTGGTCAAGGAACGGCTTCCATCGGACGTGGACTGTACGTGGAGAGGCTGACAGCTGGGTCCACGACGGCAGCAAGGAAGTGCCTCCTTATTACGCGGAAAATAATGATTCCTCCACCTGACAGCAGGGACCCACCAGACGGGCCAACGTATTTCGTGAAAAAAAAATCCCCCTGACTGCTGGGACCCACCGGACGGGCCACCGTATTGCACGAAAAAACGTTCCCGCCGCTGTCAGCTCGGACCCACCGGAAGTGCCTCCTTATTACGCACAAAAAAAAGAATACTCCCCCTGCTGGTTGGGACCCACCTTGGTGGGAGGCTGACTTGTGGGCCTACTAAGTTGACGGGGACGGAGTGCTTTGTCAACTTAGTCAATATGAACGATTCTAGCTCCAGTGACTGTACGATGTCCATCCGACGGCCGTAGTGCTTCTTCAACCTCTGGTCTTCTTGCTCCAGCCGCCCAAAGCAGCGCCGGTCGTGCCTCATGCTCCTGCCTCCCGTGGCCGGCTGTGCTTTCGCACAGGCCTCACCGCCGCCTACTATTCCCACCGCTGGCCAGGCCATCCCTCTACTCACCCACACCCCCCTGTTATTGTGCGGCGACGGCAGCCTCACACCGCAGCGAACCAGTGGGCATCCACTGCCGTGTCTTCCCTGGCTCCGCGTCGTCCCCTTCCTAGGCCTCGCCGTCGTCCACCGCCTTGGTGCTCTTGGCGCGGCGTGGTCAACGTGGTCAAGGAATGGCTTCCATCGGACGTGGACTGTACGTGGAGGGCTGACAACTGGGTCCACGGCCGCAGCAAGGAAGTTCCTCCTTATTACGCACAAAATAATTATTCTTCCACCTGACAGCGGGGACCCACCGGATGGGCCACTGTATTTCACGAAAAAAACTTTTCCCCCTGACTGCTGGGACCCACCAGCTACATCTTCGCACGCAAGGAAATGCGTCCGGGCAAACAAAAAAATGATTCGTCCCCCTGACTGCTGGGACCCACCAGCTACATCTTCGCACGCATGGAAGTGCATGACAGTCGGGACCCACCTGGTCGAAGCGTACGTAGCGTTGTCATTCTGGTCGCGAACGTGTACGTACATACTGGTCGATGTTGAGGCGCGCACGTAGCATGTACACGTATGTACAGTGGCCAGGGTGCAAGAAAGTAAATACGACCACGTACGTACATACGGGCGGGGTCTCGAACGCCTTCTCGCGCGTTCGTACGGCCAGGGCTCGTGTACATGGCTGGGTCAGAACGGAGAAACAGCGTCGTCGTCGTATTCATGGGGAGCCAACCGGATGGGTCAAAACGGAATGCGTCGCCGTGTTCATCGGGAGGGCTTGGACGGAACAGCCAATGGAAACGAGGCCTGGCATACCGCAGAACAGAGGAAACGTCCTTGTGTTCGACCGACCACGTTTGAAACGGGATCCTGTTCATCGGGAGGGGTCTGGCGTACCGCGAAATGGAGGAAACGGACCTCCTACGGTCAAAACGGGGGTCCTGTTGATCGGGGGGTTGTGGCGTACCGCAAAACGGAGGAAACGGACTTGTGTTGGAGCGCTACAGTCGAAACGGGGGTCCTGTTCATCGGGAGGGGTGTGGCGTACCGCAAAACGGGACTCCACGGGATAATGCTCATCTCCACCGTCGACCCCCTCCAGCCTCCACGGGCTACTGTTCATCCACCGTCGACCTCCTCCAGCCTCCACCTATGACTATTCATCCACGGGCTCCTATTCATCCAGCCTCCACCGCGCGCTATTCCACCGGCTACTGTTCAACCAGCCCCCTCCACGGGCTCCTGTTCAACCACCCCTCCACGGGCTACTATTCATCCAGCCATCCACCATCTACTGTTCATCCAGCCCTCCACGGGGTCCTGTTCATCCAGCCCCAACCGGCTCGATCGATCGAGGTCCTGTTCATCTAGAGGCAACACCACGGGGTCCTGTTCATCCACCCCCACCGGGAACTGTTCATCCAAAGCCCCCCAGCAACACTCACTATTCATCCAGAGGCAGCATCGATCGGCTTCAGTTAGCAGCTGTAGCGAAGGAATCGCTCGATCAGGTTCAGTTAATAGCCATCTATCGATCGCTCGGGTTCAGTAACGCGTAGCCTGCAGTGCAATCGCTCGGGTTCAGTTAGAGCCCAACGCCTCGCTCAGGTTCAGTTAGAGCCCAACGCCTCGCACCCACGCGCGTGCGTGTATGAGGGAAACGCAGATCGCTCGGCCCCGACCACCCACTGTAACCGGGAACACCCCGATATTTTCCTCGCCCTCGCTTCTACCACGGTTTTTTCCGTCATGGACGGCCTAAAGAATGTCATGCAGCTCCGTCTCCGGCCCGCCCAGGACGAAAAGCCCATTTTCTGTCATGATTTTTTGTCATAGAAGTAGGACCCCACCACATCTATGATGATACCGTGTTTTGTCACAATTATTGTCATAGAAGTGTCATAAGTATGACAGAAAAAATTCGTTCGGCCCAAAATGTCATGGATGTGTCTTTTTTTTGTAGTGATACCTACCTATTATGGCATTTCCATAGCCATTCCGAGATATATTGCCATGCAACTTTCCACCATTCCGTTTATTATGACACACTCCATCATTGTCATATTGCTTTGCATGATCATGTAGTTGACATCGTATTTGTGGCAAAGCCACCGTTCATGATTTTCATACATGTCACTCTTGATTCATTGCACATCCCGGTACACCGCCGGAGGCATTCACATAGAGTCATATTTTGTTCTAAGTATTGAGTTGTAATTCTTGAGTTGTAAGTAAATAAAAGTGTGATGATCATACTTATTAGAGCATTGTCCTAGTGAGGAAAGGATGATGGAGACTATGATTCCCCCACAAGTCGGGATGAGACTCCGGACGAAAAAAAGAGGCCATAAAAAAAGGGAAAGGCCCAAATAAGAATAATAAAAATAATAATAAAATGAGAGAAAAAGAGAGAAGGGACAATGCTACTATCCTTTTACCACACTTGTTCTTCAAAGTAGCACCATCATCTTCATGATAGGGAGTCTCCTATGTTGTCACTTTTATACTAGTGGGAATTTTACATTATAGAACTTGGCTTGTATATTCCAATGATGGGCTTCCTCAAATTGCCCTAGGTCTTCGTGAGCAAGCAAGTTGGATGCACACCCACTTAGTTTCTTTTGTTGAGCTTTCATACACTTATAGCTCTAGTGCATCTGTTGCATGGCAATCCCTACTCACTCACATTGATATCTATTGATGGGCGTCTCCATAGCCCGTTGATACGCCTAGTTGATGTGAGACTCTCTTTTCCTTTTTGTCTTCTCCACAACCACCATTCTATTCCACCTATAGTGCTATGTCCATGGCTCACGCTCATGTATTGCGTGAAGATTGAAAAAGTTTGAGAACATCAAAAGTATGAAACAATTGCTTGGCTTGTCATCGGGGTTGTGCATGATTTAAATACTTTGTGTGATGAAGAGAGAGCATAGCCAGACTATATGATTTTGTAGGGATAACTTTCTTTGGCCATGTTATTTTGAGAAGACATGATTGCTTCATTAGTATGCTTGAAGTATTATTGTTTTTATGTCAATATTAAACTTTTATTTTGAATCTTATGGATCAGAATATTCATGCCACAATAAAGAGAATTACATTGAAAATTATGTTAGGTAGCATTCCACATCAAAAATTCTGTTTTTATCATTTACCTACTCAAGGACGAGCAGGAATTAAGCTTGGGGATGCTGATACGTCTCCAACATATCCATAATGTTTGATGTATCCATGCCATGTTTATAATATTTCTACATGATTTTGGTATGATTTGGTTAGAACTAACCTGGACTGACGCTGTTTTCAGCAGAACTACCTTGGTGTTGTTTTTGTGCAGAAATAAAAGTTCTCGGAATGCGCCGAAAATCAATGGAGATTTTTTCCAGAAAATATAAAAAATATGGGAACGAAGACTTACCGGAGGGGATTTCGTGGGCCCCACGAGGGTGGAGGGTGCGCCCCCTGCCTCGTGGACTCCCCGTGCACCCCCTGACTTGTTCTCGACGCCAACCTCTCCTATAAATCCCCAAACCTCCAGAACATAACCTAGATCGGGAGTTCCGCCGCCGCAAGCCTCTGTAGCCACCAAAAACCAATCGGGACCCTGTTCCGGCATCCTGCCGGAGGGGGTATCCATGACCAGTGGCCATCTTCATCATCCCGGCGCTCTCCATGACGAGGAGGGAGTAGTTCACCCTCGGGGCTGAGGGTGTGTACCAGTAGCTATGTGTTTGATCTCTCTCTCTCTCTCTCTCGTGTTCTTGATTTGGCACGATCTTGATGTACCGTGGGCTTTGCTATCATAGTTGGATCTTATGATGTTTCTCCCCGTCTATTCTCTTGTAATGGATTCAATTTTCCCTTTGAAGTAATCTTATCGGATTGAGTCTTTAAGGATTTGAGAACACTTGATGTATGTCTTGCATGTGCTTATCTGTGGTGACAATGGGATATTCACGTGATCCACTTGACTTATGTTTTGGTGGTCAACTTGCGAGTTCCGTGACCTCGTGAACATATGCATAGGGGTTGGCACACGTTTTTGTCTTGACTCTCCGGAGAAACTTTGGGGCACTCTTTGAAGTTCTTTGTGTTGGTTGAATAGATGAATCTGAGATTGTGTGATGCATATCGTATAATCATACCCACGGATACTTGAGGTGACATTGGAGTATCTAGGTGACATTAAGGTTTTGGTTGATTTGTGTCTTAAGGTGTTATTCTAGTACGAACTCTAGGATAGATTGAACGGAAAGAATAGCTTGGTGTTATTTTACTACGGACTCTTGAATAGATCGATCAGAAAGAATAACTTTGAGGTGGTTTCGTACCCTACAATAATCTCTTCGTTTGTTCTCCGCTATTAGTGAGTTTTGAGTGAATCTTTGTTGCATGTTGAGGGATAGTTATATGATCCAATTATGTTATTATTGTTGAGAGAACTTGCACTAGTGAAAGTATGAACCCTAGGCCTTGTTTCAATGCATTGCAATACCATTTGTGCTCACTTTTATCATTAGTTACCTTGCTATTTTTATATTTTCAGATTACAAAAACTTATATCTACCATCCATCCACTTATAGCACCATCTCTTCACCGAACTAGTGCACCTATACAATTTACCATTGTATTGGGTGTGTTGGGGACACAAGAGACTCTTTGTTATTTTGTTGCAGGGTTGCTTGAGGGAGACCATCTTCGTCCTACGCCTCCCATGGATTGATAAACCTTAGGTCATCCACTTGAGGGAAATTTGCTACTATCCTACAAACCTCTGCACTTGGAGGCCCAACAATGTCTACAAGAAGAAGGTTGCGTAGTAGACATTAGGGTGGCCTAGAGGGCTAGCCGGGGCGGCGGCAGACCGGCGGTGGTGAGTGGTTTTGGGCGACGGGGGCCGGCAGTTCGGCCGGTGGTGGCTGGCGGCTCAGGGGGGTGTAGGTTGAAGATGAATCGCATGCCCTCCCTAAACTACATGTGAGGTGCCTCTCTGCTACCATTGCATTCATTCTCGACAGTAACATTCTGATTTCACAGTAAATTTCAGTTTCGACAGTTAAGTTCAGAGTCAACAGTTTTTCCTCATCTGTTGTAGTCCGGTGGTTTTTGGTGATGTAAATTTTACATCTATCAATTTTTGGTAATGTATTTTACATCATCTATTGGAGATGCTATTAGAATCCCACTTGAGATTAATGATGCCTGCCTTGTGCTGCTTCAGCCTCGACGTCTTACGGCTCGCCGGAGCTGCTCCAACGACGGAACTATCCATCACAACAGAGCAGTGCCCTGGACGCCGTCTACAGATTCATCAGATCTTCCTCCACACCTCCGACAGCCACCTCCGCCTCAACTTCTTCAGCGACCAACCCAATGATGTTGAGGTCGACACGGCTATGGCAAAGAGGTTGTACACTTGTCGCATCACTTATAACACTACATTCATGTCGATCCATTAGGGCTATTTTGGTTCAACGGAAAAACATAGCAATAGAAAATTTTCCTATGGCACTCTACTATTTAATTATTCATGCATTTTGTTGAAAGGAATGGAGCAAAACATCCACCTGGACCTACTTTTCAAAATCCTATGCATGAAAACAAGACCAAGTGCATTAGTGGCAGAATAACATTCTAACTGTACACGCTTTCATATGGTTTCACTTTATTTTGGCCATGTTTCTTTGCATTCCTCTGCTCTTCCAATTCCTGTGAGCCAAACAACCAAGTTGATAGAAATCCTGTGTTGACAAATGCGCTGTTTCCCATGTGCATTCCTATCCTATTCTGGTGTTTTTCCTATCCCTGCATTTTTAGAATCATGCAAGCCAAATGATCCCTTACAGAATTACTTCAGTTACACGTAGGTGTGAAGAAAACTTTGTGTGGTTTGTCCTGCTCCTGCTGCGACGTCGTCCACCTCACCTAAGTTGCTCCATCGACAGAAGCATCCACCAAACCAGACATCACGACTCCTGACCGTCTTTCGCCGCCTCAGATCTCCTTCCCTGGCGCCGGCATCCACTGCAACAGCATCACCATCACCGACTCGGCAGATGAACTTGAGGAGTACACGGGTCCACAAGAGAGGTCACACTCTTTTGTTTCTGCTTATGTTATGCATTGCTTAATATTACTTGCTACTTTATCGTCATGTTCACCTCTTAGACTCCAAGTCAGGTCCAAATTAATGTTCAAACTTGAGTTCTAAATTAGTTGTGGGGCACATATCAAGGCAACAATGAATAGTATCTTTGTCTAATATCTGGTTCACCTACGGTATGCCTATGTTGTTCATCTTGGGTGGCAAACAAATAGTAAAGCAATCATCCTCTGTTTTTTATTAAATTAAAGCAATCATCAGCCTGCTATCATTATTTTTGGATCCATCCACTGGTTGTTACCATCACTCTAGATTTCTGCATGCTCTCCTTACGTAATCTCACTATATCTTTTTTGTATGCATGTCAGATATTGTACACAGTCATGGTGAACATGTAGAGAAAAAGAGAAGAGTTTTGCGCGGCAATACAATGTCATGCAGACATCGCTCCATGGTGGGTTCAATGGCAAACCCTTCCCCCCCTCTCCAGATTGTAATCTAGAGGAAGATATCTGTTCTGAGGCGGATTCAGACGCCGCTGACCACTCTAATTTACCCCCAAGGTGTTTGCTCTAACTTGGCATGATGATGTTAGTCATATCCTGCATATGATGCCTTGCAGTGCCTACTTTCGACATCTTATATGTCATCTGCATAGTTTAGACATGTTCTGTAATGCCACCTGTTTAGTTTCAATATATATACGGGAATTATGCAGTCTCATGTCTTTTAGCCAGCCATAATATATGTGAAATGTGCAATGCCATCCCGCTTAACTGTCACGACCGGAATTTCGGGTCATTAATTTCCCGAAAGAAACGGTCTTTGTGCTCACCAGCCCCAGGATTTACTGTTAGCTGATGAGACACCAACTTGATACAAGAATTCCAAGCAAGTACAAAATATGTAGTACAAGACCATTGTGGCCTAGGAGTACAACACTTGGTTTCTAGTGGTTGATGGCGGAAGCGGTTTGCGGTTCATCTGCGTCTATGGGACTCCATTTCCCACAAGAACAGATGACGAGGATAACTCCTATCTTCGCGAGGCCGCTATCATCATAGCGTAGGCTCCGGGGCTGTCATTTCAAGGCTCTCACCACGCAAGAAATCTGGCCAAGACAATAGCCAGGGACAAGCCAGTGAGTACGTTTGAATGTACTCGCAAACATTAGGAACACGGGTATAATATAACAAGAGATAATCATACTCCGCAATGTTTTATGATGATAAGTCTGCCATGAAGTAAATGAAAAACTGTGATGCAAGCATGCGGTTAAAACATGAGTATGCAATACGGGGGTAGAAATGGAATGCACTGAGCGAGTGTCTGAAAAGACTCCTCGAGAGGTTGCAAATAAAATGACAATGCCGCAGTCGGGCGTCAGAGCGACGCCACATAAAGGGCTTATAAAGGATAAATAAATATCAAACATGCCACAGTCGGGCGTCTGAGCGACACCACATAAAGGGCTTATAACAGATAAATAAATATCAAACATGCCACAGTCGGGCGTCTGAGCGACACCACATAAAGGGTTTATAACGGATAAATAAATATCAAACATGCCACAGTCGGGCGTCTGAGCGACACCACATAAAGGGCTTATAACGGATAAATAAATATCAAACATGCCACAGTCGGGCGTCTGAGCGACACCACATAAAGGGCTTATATAAGAATAATCACAGTGAATATCCAGGAGGTAGAACCATCCCAGGGATACTCAATACAATACATAATGTAAATGGTTAGTCCATAATAATAATAATAAAACATGATCCTCAGATGTCACAGATCATAAACAAAATCTAGTCTAGGCGTTTCTCCATCCGAAGGCCGTCACTGAGTTCTAGCTAATTCGTTCTCCATCCGAATATCGTTACTATGATCCAGTTAGCCGTGTCTCCATCCGAAAACCGTCACTAGATTCCACTCAGACTGTGGTCTTTACTCATGAAGATGGCTATCCAAAAAGATATGACCTCTGCAGAGGGTGTACTCTTTACCCACGAGTAACGGATTTATTTAGCCCATCGGGACTAATTCAGCCTATGGCCTTTTAATTGAAAACACGCCCGACCTGCACACACCAGCTTAACTCACCGGTGTCTGGAATCACCCACGACACCTGCCAAGCAAAACTCTAAGTGGGGAGGCTACAACCTCGACGTAGCATGGGATCAAATTTATATTCGCGCGCTCTAAGGGGTGCCCCCTCTCGGTCCCAAACCGAAACACCCATGCCCCCGGACCAGGTGGCATGCCTACCGGAGGCCTCCGGTATCTTCCACCATGGCCTCTCTGTACGGTGTGTGCTTTGGTAAGGGGTTGACAACTTACTGAACCGTACCCTGTCCGCGACAGGGACAAGTGGTAGTACAAACAAGTGGGGAAGCTACTGACCAAGACTCGACCTACGACCGACTCAGGTGGTCCAAGTATTCTCCGAAAGATAGCATAACCAAAATATTCCCATAACAGACAGTCATCGCTCCCCAAAACCCCTCATGCCATACCGGACACACTCGTCCCGACGAGGAACTAGGGACAAGCTCGTGTCTACCCAAGACCACGACTCTCCCGGCTTCCTTCCGGTATGCATGAGAAGCTCACGAGGATGATCACTAACACCAGCACATCCAGTACTAACCACAAAACATCTTCAAATGCACTCGCGCGTGGGACTGCTCGATACATAGAAATAAAGCCTGCTCCAAGTCAAAGTGGTGTTGTACCAGTATCAAAACACCACGCAAAATATTATGCCAGAGTTCAGAAATGCTTGCCTTCAAGAGAATGCAAAGGGTGCACTTTTTGGAAGCTTTCCCTTCTCTCCAAATCCTATTTTGAGAAATATTCAAATAACAAATATTTCAAACACAGTACAAAAAGTTGTCCCAAATATTTTTGAAATAAATCTTAAAATAAACTAGATGAAATTTGAGAGAGGTAGGAAAAAGAATCAACTCATTTGGAGTTTTATTTTCAAAGTTATAGGTAGTCAAAGATCAGTCAAACTTCTGTTTTTAATAAAAACCAGAAAAGAAAACGTTTCGGGAAAAAAAAATACGCTTTCGCAGCAGAGGAGACGTACTCGGGACTTATATGCCTTCACTTAAATAGAGGAGACGGCGCGCGGGTCACTGACAGTGGGTCCAGAGGGCCCACTGGTCAGGTTTGACCGTTCTTCCCTCTCCCTCCTCTTCTCTGCCCGACAGGAGCGGGACTCCGGCGATCGCCGGCGACGAACGGCGGCTCCTCGAGGGCACCTCAGGGCTGGGATGGACTCGCCAGACCGGGGCGGTCCTCTTGGTAGTCGCTGGGTCGACGGAGGTGGAAGGAGTCGCCGGCGGCGAGCTCCGCGGCGGAGGGGGCTACGGTGGTGAAGTGGTTTTTGAGCTTCGGTGGTCTCCGATCGAGGCTGAGGTGCAGGGCAGCTCCGTATGGACAAGAGGAAGCGATTGGTGGCGCTGGATAGGCTGGAGGGTGGCTGGTTGCGTCGTATTGCACCGGAGCGCAGCGGCGGCCGAACCGGCCGGAGTTGGGAAAGATGGCCTCTCCGGGCCAATCCACTGCTTAGGGGGAACTAGGGGAAAAGGTATGAGGTTTCCTGAGGTCTTGAACGAGCTCGGGGTCCCTTAAATAGGCGCTCGAGGCTGGACCGCAGCGGCTGTGGATAAGATCGCCGGCGACAGCCGTGCTGTAGCTGCAGGGCGGCGTGGCGGCGACGAGCGCGTGCCGACGGGCTTCGGGATAAGACCGAGCTGTTCATGGGGGCAGCTGGCGCGCTGGGGTGGTTTGGGCGGCGCCGTCCACGGCAGAGGCTCGCTGCCGACGCCGGCGTGACGCCAAAAGCTCTGCCTGCGGCGTTGCAGGGCGCCAGGGGTGGCGTGGGGAGTGGGCGAGGCTAGTGCGCTGCTCAGCAGGCGAGCAGGGGCCAGGGACGGGTCGCGTCGAGTGCGGCAGTGCGACGCGGCGGCTCAGTGCGCGCGCGTGCAAAACGTGCGCTCTGGGCGCGCCCAGAGCACGCACGGGACATGCTTGACGAAATGCCAGGGCGGTCTAGAGCGCGAGGGTGGGGCTGGTAAATAACAGGACTGGGATAGAGATAGCTAGGAGTTTAGTGGACAATGTTGCTGGGTTAGGGGATCAAGATCATAGTGCAAACTAGGAAACATGCCCAAAACTGACTGTGCACACCAAGTGTTCGACAGAATGCCAAGTGCACTTAGGCAACTCTTGGAGTGATCAAAATCTCCAGATCAGGGTCTCTCTAGATGCAGAAGATGATGGTAAGATCATTTGGGAGAAACCAGAAACTTGTTAGTGCAAGTTTTGCAAAACTCCAGTTTTGGACAGAAAGAGAGAGGTTTCATTGCATGCACTTAGAGTCCCCCAAAGGGTCCACTCTCCTGGACTTAAGGGTTTTATAGGGAGGGCTTCAAGCAGGAAAAAGCTCAAGGGCACTAGAGCAAAATAAGGTAGGGTTGCAGTACAAATCACCAAACTGGACCAGAATGAAAAAGAGGTTGATTCACTCAAATTTTTCAAAGATCATCACTGGGTTTTTGCATGAAGATGAATTGCATGGATCTACTGACATCTCCAAACACTTGGAAGAATTTTTAAAGAAATATTTAAATAGGTTGTAGTGCAAAAATGCCTACTGGACCAGATTGGAAAAGTTGGCGTAGAGCTCAAAATCTCCAATGGCCAAAAGATATTTTTGCATAAAAGTGATGTGGAGACATCACATGACATCCCCATATTTTGGTGGAAATTTTAAAAGCATTTATCAAATGGTTACAGTGCAAAACAGGCTCCAAATTCAAAAGAAATCATTTTAAAAGAATAAAGCTCTGAGAAAACAAACCTTGCAATTTAAATCCACTGATAAAGAATTGTTTTATAGGGGGAGTATGCAAGTCTAACAATATTTTGGAAAGTTTTCCACTTGAGGTAAAAATCCATAATAACAAAAGGGTAAATCTGGACAAATGGAAAGGTTTTATTTCCTGGCAAAAATTTTAATTAATAAACAAGGTCAAAAAATTTGGGGTGTCACAACACTACCCCCCTTAAGAAAAATCTCGTCCTCGAGATTTGTTAAAAGCCTTTTTGAACAGAAAGTGCTGTTATCAAAAGGAAGCATTTTACTGTGCAAATAAAAATGCGGCTACAGTGAGAGGGCAATTAGTGGTGTAAAACTACAGTGTGGTACACTGGCGTAGTGTGGAAAATCCACGGTCGGGGGAAAAAAATCGAGATATTTCTACGAGGATACAGTAATTTAGAATAAATTCTAAATTACTAAAATACGCTGGTCGCACCCGAGAGCACAGTGCTCTCTCTGGCTGACAGGTGGACCCGGGGCCCACTGTCGGCCTCTTCTTCTACCTCTGGCTCTCTCTCTTCTCTCTCGCGTGCTCTCCCGCGCTTCCTCCACCGGCGATGCCTAGCTCGTAGGTCATCTAGGCCGTACTGCGGTAGTGCGTGGCGTGCTAGCTGCCGGTGCAGCATGCACTCACCTCGCGGGCCAGTGCGTTGTCTGCACTGCTTGCGGACTCGCCTCCAAACACCGGCGATTGAGCGACGAGTGGCGCTGGTGGACCTCGCCCACCGTACACCGATCTCGAGCTATAAAATGACCGCGGTGCTCCTCTCTTCTTCCTCACACCCGGCCTCGCTTCTACTCCTCCTTCCTTCTCCTCCATTGCTGCCAGCAGGAGCTCGAGACGAGGCTCTAATGGCGGAGGCGATGCCGGACTGGTACGTGGTCCTGATGTGTGGAGGTTTGGCGGTGCTGCTGGGGCTATCCGTGCTCCTGTGTGCGATGATCCTGGACGATCGTTGTGATGCTGCCGCTCGAGTGTTAGTTCTTCGCGGCGGCGGCGATCACGGGGATTAGGTGCGGCATCGAGGGCTAACTGTTGTCAGTGTGCTGGGGCAGCTCGCGCCTGAGTGATTGCTCACAGATCTCTCTCATTGAGACTGTGGTGTCCTCCGGTGTGATCAGTTAGGCGCAAAATGTGTACGAGGATTTGTGGTTAGCGCACGAGGTCGAGTGGTTGTAGCTGTGATCCTGCTGTTACGGTGCTGCGCAAATAAAAATCTGTGTCGTGAAGATATATGCGCTGCAGCAACTCGGGGAAAGAAATCTTATTACAACAATTTTACCGCGAGCAAAAAAAAAATTTTAACACAAAATTAACAATAGTAAAACTGCTCACATAATCGAAACCGAGGAAAAATCGGATCTGTGGCACAAATCCTTGGACAATATGTAAAAGTCACAATACGTAAATAAAAACTGGAATATTAAATACAGCGGTGACGTTTACAAAGAAAACGGCAAAAAGACAGGGTCCTGAGAAAACGCCTCGGGTACTGGGGCACACTCCTCTTCTATCGGGGGAAGCGGGTTGACCAGTCGATGAATGCGCCCTTCCTGGTCAGGCCTCAATGGTCTGCCAATAGCGATCCGAGGATTTAAATCAGCGAGGCTCTGGAGATAACCCATTACCCGCTGAGTTAAATGTTCCTGAGCAATAACGTACTGTGCAAGGTTGGCCAGTACTGGATCTCTCTCAATTCGTCCACCGGGAAAAGATGCAACTTCTCCGGGTGCTGCACGACTCGGAAAATAATAATATCCCCGCTCGCTGGCATAGGGCACCGCGAATCGAAGACGAGTGAGCGCCTCGTACGCAGCAGCTTCTATGGCCATATGCGGAGTTGGCATGGATTTCCCCACGAAGGAGACTTCCGTTGGGTCTTGGTTTGGGTAAGCGGGAGGGATGTGCACCACTGCCCAATATTTCAAGGTGGAAGGGGTGATCCTCGATTTGAGCAACTCGTACTGGGGTGGATGGGTGGCACTCATGGTACTGCAGGTAAAGTCCCACAATAATTTAACAAAACTACCCGGGGTTGCGTCTGGGGTTCTCAGATAAATACTGGGGGTCGGCATGGCAAAGGAATGGCTGTGAGTGCTGCGCACAATGGTGAGGGGTATTCGGCAAGGTCACGAAGTGGCCTTTATATAGCATTGGGGCTGGGTTAACCACTGGGGTGAAAGGTGACTGGTTGTCGATCCTGTTCCTGGGTCAAAGCCACAGATATACATATCACATAAATGTGACGCATTACTGTGGGTGCCGTCGGGGTTGGTCTTGGTAGCTGCGCCTGAAAAAAATGCAACTGTACGCCAACGTACATATGCATAGCTGCTACTCCAAAGACAGGGGCGTGCAAGCATTAAATAAAAGCGGTACAAGGTCGCACTATTACAAAGCGTAGGAAAACTAAGGCTCGATACGACTCGAGCGACCTAGTCTACTTCGTTAATATCCAAGTGGGCTGGCCTGGCGGATGCCGAGGTCTCTCCACGGGTTTCGCCGTTGGGATTTGCTGGTTGAGGTTGAGGGGCTGCAGGCTCGGGGTAGTGGTGATGACCATCGCGGGGGTTGTTGGCCACAATCCCGTTGGAATGGGTTCCTAAAAGGCGACGAAGCGCTTCTGGGGACACCAAAGTACTCAGGTTGATGACTGGTGCTGACCTCAAGGGATCGATCGGGTGTCCGAACAGCACGACTGGGTTGTCGGCGTCGGGCTCCGCTTCTCTTCTTGCCGGGGCTCGGCGAACCAGTTCTCCACGAGCTGCGATCAGATCGAGGGTGACCTGATCGAACAGTTGCTCTAGTGTGCTTACATAGCGCACCAGATGCAACAGTGCAGGATCTGTCTCGTGATCTCCGTTGGCAACCTGGGGCGGCCTACCATACCCGTCACGACTGGGGTAGTAGTAGAACGAGCGACAGTTAACTCTGGGCGACAAGTGCTGGAGTTGAACTATAGCTTCTCGGGCTGCCAGTTGGATGGCTTGTGGCTCAAAGGAAGTCGTCCTCCCAGTGAACCTGTAGGGGCGTTCTGGCGACAGACCCCTACCATAGATGTGCACAGTGGCCCAGTACTGACGGCTCTCACTGTACATGGGTCCTTGGTACACAACATATTCAGGAGGCTCTTCTAACGCATAGGCACGGTGGGTGAGGTTTGCGAGCACGGTCACAAAGCCTCCAAGGTTGGTTGCTATGGTCTCATTGTGAACAATGGGGCCAGGCATCGTGGCTTGGTTTGGGAAAGAGGTTGTGCTGTGCTGGGTTGAGGCTAGCGTGCCCTTTTTATAGGAAAAGGGGATGGAGTCTTCCTCCGCACGCTTGCGATAGAGACGGGTTGGGGTGTCGGTCACTGGCGCGTGATCGACGGGCTAGGTTGATAGGTTGGGCACCGTCCGCCGAAAAGGCGTCGGGTCACTGAGGGGCTATCTTACGCGAGAAGCTTGACCGGGGTTAGGCAAAGGTCTGGTGGTTTGGTTAATCTAGGTTTATTGACCTGGCTAAGATAGGATTAGCCAATGGTCAGCCTGGCTCTGATACCAAGTCTGTCACGACCAGATTTTTGGGTCATTAATTTCCCGAAAGAAACGGTCTTTGTGCTCACCAGCCCCAGGATTTACTGTTAGCTGATGAGACACCAACTTGATACAAGAATTCCAAGCAAGTACAAAATATGTAGTACAAGACCATTGTGTCCTAGGAGTACAACACTTGGTTTCTAGTGGTTGATGGCGGAAGCGGTTTGCGGTTCATCTGCGTCTATGGGACTCCATTTCCCACAAGAACAGCTGACCAGGATAACTCCTATCTTCGCGAGGCCGCTATCATCATAGCGTAGGCTCCGGGGCTGTCATTTCAAGGCTCTCACCACGCAAGAAATCTGGCAAAGATAATAGCCAGGGACAAGCCAGTGAGTACGTTTGAATGTACTCGCAAACATTAGGAACACGGGTATAATATAACAAGAGATAATCATACTCCGCAACGTTTTATGATGATAAGTCTGCCATGAAGTAAATGAAAAACTGTGATGCAAGCGTGCAGTTAAAACATGAGTATGCAATACGGGGGTAGAAATGGAATGCACTGAGCGAGTGTCTGAAAAGACTCCTCGAGAGGTTGCAAATAAAATGACAATGCCGCAATCGGGCGTCAGAGCGACGCCACATAAAGGGCTTATAAAGGATAAATAAATATCAAACATGCCACAGTCGGGCGTCTGAGCGACACCACATAAAGGGCTTATAACGGATAAATAAATATCAAACATGCCACAGTCGGGCGTCTGAGCGACACCACATAAAGGGTTTATAACGGATAAATAAATATCAAACATGCCACAGTCGGGCGTCTGAGCGACACCACATAAAGGGCTTATAACGAATAAATAAATATCAAACACGCCACAGTCGGGCGTCTGAGCGACACCACATAAAGGGCTTATATAAGAATAATCACAGTGAATATCCAGGAGGTAGAACCATCCCAGGGATACTCAATACAATACATAATGTAAATGGTTAGTCCATAATAATAATAAAACATGATCCTCAGATGTCACAGATCATAAACAAAATCTAGTCTAGCCGTTTCTCCATCCGAAGGCCGTCACTGAGTTCTAGCTAATTCGTTCTCCATCCGAATACCGTTACTATGATCCAGTTAGCCGTGTCTCTATCCGAAAACCGTCACTAGATTCCACTCAGACTGTGGTCTTTACTCATGAACATGGCTATCCAAAAAGATATGACCTCTGCAGAGGGTGTACTCTTTACCCACGAGTAACGGATTTATTTAGCCCATCGGGACTAATTCCGCCTACGGCCTTTTAATTGAAAACACGCCCGACCTGCACACACCAGCTTAACTCACCGGTGTCTGGAATCACCCACGACACCTGCCAAGCAAAACTCTAAGTGGGGAGGCTACAACCTCGACGTAGCATGGGATCAAATTTATATTCGCGCGCTCTAAGGGGTGCCCCCCTCTCGGTCCCAACCGGAAACACCCATGCCCCCGGACCAGGTGGCATCCCTACCGGAAGCCTCCGGTATCTTCCACCATGGCCTCTCTGTACGGTGTGTGCTTTGGTAAGGGGTTGACAACTTACTGAACCATACCCCGTCCGCGACAGGGACAAGTGGTAATACAAACAAGTGGGGAAGCTACTGAAGACTCGACCTACGACCGACTCAGGTGGTCCAAGTATTCTCCGAAAGATAGCATAACCAAAATATTCCCATAACAGACAGAGTCATCGCTCCCCAAAACCCCTCATGCCATACCGGACACACTCGTCCCGATGAGGAACTAGGGACAAGCTCGTGTCTACCCAAGACCACGACTCTCCCGGCTTCCTTCCAGTATGCATGAGAAGCTCACGAGGATGATCACTAACACCAGCACATCTAGTACTAACCACAAAACATCTTCAAAATGCACTCGCGCGTGGGACTGATCGATACATAGAAATAAAGCATGCTCCAAGTCAAAGTGGTTTTGTACCAGTATCAAAACACCACGCAAAATATTATGCCAGAGTTCAGAAATGCTTGCCTTCAAGAGAATGCAAAGGGTGCACTTTTTGGAAGCTTTCCCTTCTCTCCAAAATCCTATTTTGAGAAATATTCAAATAACAAATATTTCAAACACAGTACAAAAAGTTGTCCCAAATATTTTTGAAATAAATCTTAAAATAAACTAGATGAAATTTGAGAGAGGTAGGAAAAAGAATCAACTCATTTGGAGTTTTCTTTTAAAAGTTATAGCTAGTCAAAGATCAGTCAAACTTCTGTTTTTAATAAAAACCAGAAAAGAAAACGTTTCGGGAAAAAAATACGCTTTCGCGGCAGAGGAGACGTACTCGGGACTTATACGCCTTCACTTAAACAGAGGAGACGGCGCGCAGGTCACTGATAGTGGGTCCAGAGGGCCCACTGGTCAGGTTTGACCGTTCTTCCCTCTCCCTCCTCTTCTCTGCCCGACGGGAGCGGGACTCCGGCGATCGCCGGCGACGAACGGCGGCTCCTCGAGGGCACCTGAGGGCCGGGATGGACTCGCCAGACCGGGGCGGTCCTCTTGGTGGTCGCTGGGTCGATGGAGGTGGAAGGAGTCGCTGGCGGCGAGCTCCGCGTCGGAGGGGGCTACGGTGGTGAAGTGGTTTTTGAGCTTCGGTGGTCTCCGATCGAGGCTGAGGTGCAGGGCAGCTCCGTATGGACAAGAGGAAGCGATTGGTGGCGCTGGATAGGCTGGAGGGTGGCTGGTTGTGGCGTATTGCACCGGAGCGCAGCGGCGGCCGAACCGGCCGGAGTTGGGAAAGATGGCCTCTCCGGGCCAATCCACTGCTTAGGGGGAACTAGGGGAAAAGGTATGAGGTTTCCTGAGGTATTAAACGATCTCGGGGATCCCTTAAATAGGCACTCGAGGCTGGACCGCGGCGGCTATGGATAAGATCGCCGGCGATAGCCGTGCTGTAGCTGCAGGGCGGCGTGGCGGCGACGAGCGCGTGCCGACGGGCTTCGGGATAAGACCGAGCTGTTCATGGGGGCAGCTGGCGCGCTGGGGTGGTTTGGGCGGCGCCGTCCACGGCAGAGGCTCGCAGCCGACGCCGGCGTGCTGCCAAAAGCTCTGCCTGCGGCGTTGCAGGGCGCCAGGGGTGGCGTGGGGAGTGGGCGATGCTAGTGCGCTGCTCAGCAGGCGAGCAGGGGCCAGGGACGGGTCGCGTCGAGTGCGGCAGTGCGACGCGGCGGCTCAGTGCGCGCGCGTGCAAAACGTGCGCTCTGGGCGCGCCCAGAGCACGCACGGGACATGCTCGACGAAATGCCAGGGCGGTCTAGAGCGCGAGGGTGGGGCTGGTAAATAACAGGACTGGGATAGAGATAGCTAGGAGTTTAGTGGACAATGTTGCTGGGTTAGGGGATCAAGATCATAGTGCAAACTAGGAAACATGCCCAAAACTGACTGTGCACACCAAGTGTTCGACAGAATGCCAAGTGCACTTAGGCAACTCTTGGAGTGATCAAAATCTCCAGATCAGGGTCTCTCTAGATGCTGAAGATGATGGTAATATCATTTGGGAGAAACCAGAAACTTGTTAGTGCAAGTTTTGCAAAACTCCAGTTTTGGACAGAAAGAAAGAGGTTTCATTGCATGCACATAGAATCCCCCAAAGGGTCCACTCTCCTGGACTTAAGGGTTTTATAGGGAGGGCTTCAAGCAGGAAAAAGCTCATGGGCACTAGAACAAAATAAGATAGGGTTGCAGTACAAATCACCAAACTGGACCAGAATGAAAAAGAGGTTGATTCACTCAAAATTTTCAAAGATCATCACTGGGTTTTTGCATGAAGATGAATTTCATGCATCTACTGACATCTCCAAACACTTGGAAGAATTTTAAAGAAATATTTAAACAGGTTGTAGTGCAAAAGTGCCTACTGGACCAGATTGGAAAAGTTGGTGTAGAGCTAAAAATCTCCAATGGCCAAAAGATATTTTTACATAAAAGTGATGTGGAGACATCACATGACATCCCCAAATTTTGGTGGAAATTTTAAAAGCATTTATCAAATGGTTACAGTGCAAAACAGGCTCCAAATTCAAAAGAAATCATTTTAAAAGAATAAAGCTCTGAGAAAACAAACCTTGCAATTTAAATCCACTGATAAAGAATTGTTTTATAGAGGGAGTATGCAAGTCTAACAATATTTTGGAAAGTTTTCCACTTGAGGTAAAAATCCATAATAACAAAAGGGTAAATCTGGACAAATGGAAAGGTTTTATTTCCTGGCAAAAATTTTAATTAATAAACAAGGTCAAAATTTTTGGGGTGTCACAACACTACCCCCCTTAAGAAAAATCTCGTCCTCGAGATTTGTTAAAAGCCTTTTTGAACAGAAAGTGCTTTTATCAAAAGGAAACATTTTACTGTGCAGATAAAAATGCGGCTACAGTGAGAGGGCAATTAGTGGTGTAAAACTACAGTGTGGTACACTGGCGTAGTGTGGAAAATCCACTGTCGGGGGAAAAAATCGAGATATTTCTACGAGGATACAGTAATTTAGAATAAATTCTAAATTACTAAAATACGCTGGTCGCACCCGAGAGCACAGGGCTCTCTCTGACTGACAGGTGGACCCGGGGCCCACTGTCGGCCTCTTCTTGTACCTCTGGCTCTCTCTCTTCTCTCTCGCGTGCTCTCCCGCGCTTCCTCCACCGGCGATGCCTAGGTCGTAGGTCATCTAGGCTGTACTGCGGTAGTGCGTGGCGTGCTGCGGTACGGCGGTAGGCCCTTTGCCGTCCGTCGCGGACGGCAAAGAGAGCGGACGGCAATAATTGCGTTGTCAGTCCGTTAAGTGGCTAACGGCAGGCCTTTGCCGTCCATGGCAGACGGCAAACTTTCTAGTGTCTTTGCCGTCCACCGTATGATGTCATCTACACGTCACTACATGGCAGGCCTTTGCCGTCCGCCGCTGACGGCAAAATCGTTTACTATTGCCGCCTGCCACTGTAGGCAAACTGACCAAATGGGTCAGCTTCCAGGAAGCACAGCTCGATGCCACGTGGCTTCTTTGCCGTCCGCGGCTGACGGCAAAGAGCCCGTTGCCGTCTGTGGCAGACGGCAAAGAGCTTGCATATTGCCTCTTTTTTCTGTTTTTTATTAAATCCAACAATTTTCACAGCAAATATATATGACATATATAGATATATTTCACAGGCATTCATATCACATATGTCCAGCACATAAGTTCCATACATTCATACATAAGCAAGTCCAATCCATTAATACATAAGCAAGTTCCATCCATACATATTACATAAGCAAGTTCCATCCATCAATTCATACATAAACAAGTTCCATCCATACATAAACAAGCACTCCATAGCTAAGGTGACTAGAATAAGAAGACTAGAACAAGAAGAGTAGAACAAGCACTCCATCCAGCACAAAATGAAATCTGCAAAATGGCAAAATAAGAAAGTTAGAAATAGGTGACTAGAATAAGAAGACTAGAACAAGAAGAAGACTAGAACAAGAAGAGTATGCCATTTATGAGCTAACTTACATGAAATGGATCATATATGAGCTAACTAAGTTGAAATGGGTCGTTTATGAGCTAGCTAAGGTGAAATGGATCATTTATGAGCTAACTTAGTTGAAATGGGTCGTTTATGAGCTAACTTAGGTGAAATGGATCATTTAAGAGCTAATTTAGGTGAAATGGATTGTTTTTGAGCTAACTTGGTGAAATGGATCGTTTATGAGCTAAATTAGTTGAAATGGATCGTTTATGAGATAACCTAGGTAAGATGGGTCATTTTGGAGTTAACCTAGGTGAAATGGGTCATTTTAAAGCTAACGTAGGTAAAATGGATCATTTAGGAGCTAATCTAGGTAAAATGGGTCATTTTTTAGCTAACTTGGATGAACTGGATCATTTATAAGCTAACCAAGGTAAAATGGGTCATTTTAGAGCTAACTTAGGTAAAATGGATCGTTTATGAGCTAACTAAGCTAATTATGCAATTTTTGACATAAGTAAGCTAAGTACAGATCGTTTTAGAGCTAACTTAGGTAAAATGGATGGTTTTGGAGGTCAGTAAGCTTATTAAGTCATTTTGGAAGAGAAGTAGCTAAGTCTAGGTCATTATGGTAAGCATTGGAGGAAATAAAGCTAAGTCTAGGTCTTTATGCATTTGTTAAGCAAAACACTAGATAAACTTACCATGATCCAGGAGGTGTAGGAGCGGGCTGGCTCGTGTCGGTAGCTGGAGAAGGATCGTGCGATGCTTGTCTGGAGCTACGCTGCACTAAAGATCATTTCCAATGTCTTGTTAGCATGATGACACTCAAATGTTAAGACTAGCAAGTAATGTCCATTCAAATTAAACTCACCGTGGTCCCAGGAGCAATCACTGGCATCGGCGGAGCGGTCTGACCGGTCTTCTCGCACACAGACTGCACATTTGGTTTTGACGACTCAGTCATACTAGTTAGTAATGAGACAAACACTACATGAATGTTTTGGCTAATCTGCAGAACAAACTTACCACAAGGAGCTCGTACATGGCCCTTGCCTGCATGTCATTCCGTGCCCTCTCCTCCTCCATCATCTTTGTCGTCCTCTCCTCCAACTCCCGCTGCCTCTCCGCCGCCTCCGCCAGAAGTTTCTCCGTTCTATCTCTCTCACTCTGTATAGCAGCCTGCAACACCACTCACATGACCCTTTGTAATCATTGATGGAAGCACACACAATGTAATGGAGAAATATAGCTGAGTACATATCACTAACCTTGATGGCGAGTTGCACTGGCCGTTCACGAGGGCTTATCTCAGGAGCGGAGCTCGATTGGCGCGCCATGATCTCCGGGAGAGTGCTAGGACAACGGATAAGTCCATCTCAAATGGCTATGGAGCCATGGGACCTCCCGCCACCAGATATCATCACCAGCTCTGGATCAATGGGACCTTGGCTCGGGTTAAAGTCCTCCCCTTTCCTCGCCTTCCCCTCATCTCTATATCTCACGAGCTTGTTGTGGGAGGAGATGTTGGTGAAGTTGTTTGCATCATCGAGGTCAGACTGAGAGAAAGCCTTGACTTTCTTGAAAGAGGCAGTGTGGGCCATGGCATACAGGTCGTACACCTCTGGCACCTTATCCACCTTATTGTGGCGTGCCTGAAAGAGAGAAACAATGTAAATTAGTAATTAAAGGGCTCAAGCTAGCATGATGAATGAATTGCTTGAATCATGAAGCAAACCACATACCCAGTTCCGCCCGAACTGATATAAGTTGGAGCTGCCTTGATGGTGTGGTACACCTTCCATTTGGGCACGTTTGTCCTTGGCCTCGTTGTGGAGGGCTAGCCATTCCTTTGAGCACCACTCATTGACCAACACCTCCCAACAATCCATCCGATCCGCACACCATCTCGAAGGCGCCTAAGTTAGCAAATAGAAACTTGAGCGCTACGGCTAAGAATTACTAAATGAAGGAACTTAAGTAGAAGGCCTTAAGAATTACCTTCATGTACTGCTCCTTACTCAGGAACTTATCGCGGCACGCCGGCTTGGTCTTCTTGATACCACGCAAGGCGTAGTAGTCTCGAACAGCCTGCACCCGAGCCTCGTGCCGTAAGTTCTGTAGTAGGCGCTTGCAGACGTTCTCGATAACATGTTCCGCGTCCTCCTCGTATCCCTCCTCACACCTGTAGAATGTCTGCAATCAAATGAGACAATATTGATTAGTAAAATTAATAACTAGCTAGTAGAAGATTTTTAAATGTGTAAAGGAGAAATTACCCAGAACTTTCTGATCACCATGTCTGCCCTCGTGTCGCACACGACACCGTCGATAATCTCATCCGGCGGGGCCGGGGCAGCCACGTAGTGCTCCCAGCTCAATCCAAGCTCTGGAAGCCGACCCTCACCAGGCAACGTGACAAACCCCGGGAAGTTTTGCCGGCAAAGAACTCCAAGGACGGAGTTGGGCCGGCGGACACTATGATGGTGGTCCCAACCCCTGCAGCATGACAAGGCCAACGCATTAGTTATTTGAAGAAACGTGAATGCAGAAGGTACAAAAATATTAAATGCACTTACGTACCTCTCCCCATTAGGGAAAATCAACCACCTCTGCTCGCGGGTCGCCGGCACGGACGGGAGCCGTGTAGCACCACGCTGGTAGACGGTGCCCCCCTCCTCCTCAATATCAGTCGGCTCCCCGCCTTCATCAGCATGGCCACTCGGCTCCTCGGGCTAATCCGGCCAGGTACCCCATCCGGACGTGTGCTCCTCCGGGGTCTCGTGGGCCGAAGGCCAGTCGACCCGAGGCTCGTGGGCCCAAGCCCTGTGGACCGGAGGCTCGTGGACCGGAGTCCGTGTAGCCTCCTCCTCAGACGAGTCCACCCTAGCAGTCACGTGCTCGGGTGAAACAGCTGGGGGTGGCGGCGAGGAAGGCGCCGTAGCAGTCACCCTACCTCCTCTCCCGCGACCACGTGCCCCACCTCCTCTCTTCCTACCTCGTCCCCTGCTGGGCACCGCGGTCGACGAAGAAGGGCCCGGCAGTGTCGCCATACTGTCCAGCAACACTCGGCAGAGAGGTGCGTCTGGAATGGAAGACCTCAGACCACGCGCCGACGAAGAAGGGGCCTTGGCGCGCTCCCGACCAGCGCCCACCATCTTTCAACACCTGCCATGACAAATAGTAAACGAAATTAGTACAACATAAAAAAAGACCGACATGAATAATAATATGTGTATCACTTAAGTGTATCATCATCAAGTACAACATAAAAAAATTTAATACCTGACACTACTAATAATCTCGATCAGTATCATCAATAAATGCATAATCATCATCATCACTATAATCAATGACGGGCTCATAGGGTTCAGTGGCATCAACATGTGGAAGGCCACCTTGACGTAATCGGTCAAGCAATGACAGGTCATCCGCAGCAGTAACCTCTTCTTGTTCCGGCTCTTCTTGTTCCTCCTCTGGGGTGATGTCGGATTCACTGTCGCTGTCTACTTCAATGTTTTGGGGTGAAGTATAGCGGTTCTTGAAACGCTTTTTGGAAAGACGTGTCTCTTGGAAGAATTCTCCTTCGTATGTGTCTGGGTTAATGTGAGGTTCATAATCCTCTTTCTTTGGGGGAGATAGTCTAACACATGGCGGCACTTCATAAACGACATCCCAACCTTTCAGATTTGGATTAGTTTGGCAGGCCCACGGTAGATAGAATACTTGGGTCGCCTGTTGAGCCGTAATATAGACATCAGGAACATCTAAATGGGTGCTTTGGTTGATTTCAACTAGCCCTATATGTTCATGAGTCCTTCTAGTCTCCTTCGGCTGAAACCAATAACATTTGAAGACTACGACATTCGGTGGGTTTTCACCATAGAATAGAAGTTCATAAATTGCTTCAACTCTGTAACACCCCGCATGTAACTTGCCATATTTGTAACTCCGACTCTTGCCATTTCCGGCTATGTGATATGTTTTTCCCTCCGTTGTCGGGTTTTGTCTTTCGTTTTGTATTTTGTCATGTCATGCATTTTCATATCATGTCATCATGTGCATTGCATTCGCATATGTGGTTGTCTCATGCTTCCGAGCATTTTCCCCGTTGTCCGTTTTCCAATCCGGCGCCCCTATCTCCTCCGGTGCACCCCTCTTGTTTTCTTTCGTGTACGTGTGTCAAACTCTCTCGGAATGGACCGAGGCTTGTCAAGTGGTCTTATTATACCACCCGGAGACTACCGGTCAAGTTTCGTTCCATTCAGAGGTCGTTTGGTACTCCAACGGTTAACCGGTCATCCGCAAAGTCCATTTGAGTGTCCAGCAAAAAACCCCTCCAAAACCAGCCAAAGCCCACCAAACTCCCTTCCATGCTCTAGGTCGTTCGATCACGATCGTGTGGGCGAAAACCGCACCTCATTTGGAGCCTCCTAGCTCCCTCTACCTATTTATATGTGGGCATCCCGAATTACATACGCAGACAAACCCTAACCCGCTCCTCGTGCCGCGCCGGACACGTCCGCCGCCGGCCGGACGCACCGGCCGCAGCCAACCCGCGCTCGCCACGTGGCAGCCGGCCACCTCCCTCCGCCGCGACCCGTTCGGCCCACGGGAGGCCCGCCCGAGCCCGCGCCGTCCCGCCGCCTCCACCGCCGCCGGGCCCGCGCCCGCGCCCGCGCTCCTCCACCGACCCGCGCCGCCGCCTGTTCGCCGGCCGCCGCCGCCCGGCGTCTCCCGCGGGTCGCCGCCGGCGCCGGCCACCGGCCGCCGGCGCCGCTCCTCTTTCCCCCGGCGCCTTCCTCTTCCTCCGGCGGGTCGGCCCTCGTCTCTTCGGTCGCCGGCCCGAGCTCCTGTAGCTTCCTTCGATCCGATCTGGTATGGTTGCCCCCGTTGACTTTCTCTCGAACCCCCCCAAATTTCTTCTAAGTCCCCAGATTTCATCTGCATATGCCTCTGTTCATAGCTCCGTAACTTCTTGCATGTAGCTCCGATTCGTGTGTATAATATGTCAAATTGTTCGTCTCGTGATGCTCTTCATTTTGTTCAATTGCACCATGTTCATTAGAGGTCATCTGGATGCCCAAATCTTCGTTGGAAGAGGGCTAGTTGCTGTTATTCTCTGGTTCTTGACAGAACTTGGAGATTTGTCATTTTTGTATCATTAAATCTGTGCATCTTTTGAGCATGAGCTCTACATGTGTTTTGAAGTATGCCATGCCATCTTTCCAGTGGTATAGTCCATGTATTTTTGTGATCTCTGTGGTGACTATCACAAACATGCAAAGTAGGCCCCGTAATATTTCTGATTTCAGGGACTTAGTATTTTCTCCAAGTCTTTGTCTGTTGTAATTTTGTTGCCATGTAAACTTGATACTACAGAGAGATCCATGCATATTTTGGAGATGTTCAGTAAGGATGTTTTGTAGCTATAGTTGTAGTTAACTGCTTGTTTGAGCTTGATATGTTGTGAACTAGTCGTAGCTCAGTGTTCATCTTTTGTTAAGCATCTCCTGTAGTTTACTGCTTTGTTGCTATGTTGGGGTGCTGTAGCATTGTTACTTGTTGCATTTTAAGTGCTATCTTGCTGTTTATCGCAGATTCGTGTCATTCTTGTTTTGCTTGCCATTTGCAAACCGTGCATCCGATTCCGGTGATCTTTATATCGATTTCGACCGAAATCATCTCATCTTTCCAGTGGCATGCTTGGGTTGCCAAGTTACTGCCATGTTCATCATTTTCCTTCCGGAGCTCGCATATGCATCGCATATCATATCTTGCATATCATACATGTTTTGCATCATGTTGCTTGCGCATTCCTCGTTGTTGATTGTGGTTCCGTTTGTTTGTGTTCTTGTCTTGGGTAGAGCCGGGAGACGAGTTCGTGAACGAGGAACCTGTCGAGTACGCTTACGAGGATCAAGCTTTCGACAACTCTGAGAACCATGCAGGCAAGATGACCACCCCTCGAAATCACTTCTATCTTTGCTATGCTAGTTGCTCGCTCTATCACCATGCCCGCTACCTATCACTTGCTATATCATGTCTCCCATTTTAGCCATGTCAGCCTCTAACCATCCTTTCTAGCAAACCGTTGTTTGGCTAAGTTACCGCTTTTGCTCAGCCCTTCTTATAGCGTTGCTAGTTGCTGGTGAAGTTGAAGTTTGTTCCATGTCGGAACATGGATATGTTGGGATATCACAATATCTCTTATTTAATTAATGCATCTATATATTTGGTAAAGGGTGGAAGGCTCGGCCTTATGCCAGGTGTTTTGTTCCACTCTTGCCGCCCTAGTTACTGTATACCGGGATTATGTTCCTTGAGTTTGCGTTCCTTACACGGTCGGGTGATTTATGGGACCCCCTTGACAGTTCGCCTTGAATAAAACTCCTCCAGCAAGGCCCAACCTTGGTTTTACCATTTGCTACCTAAGCCTTTTCCCCCGGGTTTTCGCGAGCCCAAGTGTCATCTTATTTTAACCCCCCCGGGCCAGTGCTCCTTCGAGTGTTGGTCCGAACCGAGCAGCCTGCAGGGCCACCTCGGGGAAACTCGAGGTCTGGTTTTACTCGTAGCTTGACTAATCCGGTGTACCCTGAGAACGAGATATGTGCAGCTCCTATCGGGATTTGTCGGCACATTCGGGCGGCTTTGCTGGTCTTGTTTTACCATTGTCGAGATGTCTTGTAAACCGGGATTCCGAGACTGATCGGGTCTTTCTGGGAGAAGGTTTATCCTTCGTTGACCATGAGAGCTTATGATGGGCTAAGTTGGGACACCCCTGCAGGGTATTATCTTTCGAAAGCCGTGCCCGCAGTTATGAGGCAGATGGGAATTTGTTAATGTCCGGTTGTAGATAACTTGTCACTTGACCCAATTAAAATACACCAAATGCGTGCGTAGCCGTGATGGTCTCTTCTCGGCGGAGTCCGGGAAGTGAACACGGTCTGTGTTATGCATGACATAAGTAGGTGTTCAGGATCACTTCTTGGTCATTGCTAGATGACGTCCGTTCCGTTGCTTCTCTTCTCGCTCTCATTTGCGCAAGTTAGCCACCATATATGCTTTTGCCGCCGCAGCTCCACCTCATTGCACCATCCTTTCCTACAAGCTTAAATAGTCTTGATCTCGCGGGTGTGAGATTGCTGAGTCCCCGTGACTCACAGATTCTACCAAAACAGTTGCAGGTGCCGACGATGCCAGTGCAGATGATGGCGTCGATCTCAAGTGGGAGTTCGACGAGGAACGTGGTCGTTACTATGTGTCTTTCCCTGATGATCAGTAGTGGAGCCCAGTTGGGACGATCGGGGATCTAGCATTTGGGGTTGTCTTATTTTCATCTGGTTTTTGACCGTAGTCGGTCTATATGTTTGTATTTTGGATGATGTATGATGATATTTATGTATTGTGTGAAGTGGCGATTGTAAGCCAACTCTTTATCCCATTCTTGTTCATTACATGGGATTGTGTGAAGATGACCCTTCTTGCGACAAAACCACTATGCGGTTATGCCTCTAAGTCGTGCCTCGACACGTGGGAGATATAGCCGCATCGTGGGCGTTACAAGTTGGTATCAGAGCCAGGTTACCTCGGAAACACAAGTTGGTATCGTGCGACTATAAATTTCAGTCTTCTCCAATTGTTCTTGGTGACTCGGATATTGATCTTATTCTCGGGATGGACTGACTTTCTAAGCACAAGGCTCAACTTGATTGTGCTGCCAGGGAAATTCAATTGACACACTCGTCTGAGGATGTGATTATTTATGCCGCTCGTGATGAAACCATTCGGTTTTTCTCTCTCAATGAGAAGGGTGAATTGAATGCCATCTCTCAAATTCCAGTCGTTTGCCAGTATCAGGATGTCTTTCCAGAAGAGCTTCCGGGTATGCCTCGTCATCGGCCAGTTGAGTTCGTTATCGAACTAGAGCCTGGCACTGAACCCGTGTGCAAGCGTCCATACAAGCTTGGACCTAACGAGCTGAAGGAATTGAAGAAACAGCTCGATGAACAAGAACGTCTGGGTTTGATCAGACCGAGTTCTTCTCCATGGGGTTGTGGTGTTCTTTTTGTCAAGAAGAAGGATGGCACGGACCGACTTTGTGTCGACTACCGTCCATTGAACAAGAAGACAATCAAGAACAAGTATCCACTTCCCAACATCAATGAGCTATTTGAGCAACTCAAAGGTGCTAAAGTATTCTCGAAGCTTGATCTTCGTATGGGTTATCATCAGATTCGCATTCGTGAAGAAGATATTCCCAAGACAGCTTTCAGAACAAGCTTTGGTTCTTATGAATATACTGTCGTGTCTTTCGGCCTTGTCAATGCTCCTCCGGTGTTCTCTCAGATGATGAATTTCATCTTCAACCCCTATACCAATGAATTCGTTCTGGTGTATCTCGATGATATCTTGGTCTTCTCCAAGAATAAGCAGGATCATGCCAAACATTTGCGATTGGTGCTCGACAAGCTCAGAGAGTATCAATTCTATGCGAAGTTCTCCAAATGTGAGTTTTGGCTCGATGAAGTTCTTTTCCTTGGTCACATCATCTCTGCCAAGGGCATCGCTGTTAACCCCGAGAAGGTGTCTGCAGTTCTGGATTGGGAACCTCCTCAAAATGTCAAGCAGCTTCGCAGTTTTCTGGGTCTTGCAAGCTATTGCCGAAGATTCGTTGAGAATTTCTCCAAGATTGCAAAGCCTCTTTCCAACCTCCTACAGAAGCATGTGAATTATGTCTGGTCTCCTGAGTGTGACGTTGCTTTCAACACTCTCAAAGAGAAACTAGTCACAGCTCATGTCTTGACTCCTCCTGATGAATCCAAGCCGTATGAAGTTTTCTCTGATGCTTCTCTCCAAGGTCTCGGTGCTGTGTTAATGCAAGAGAAGAAAGTTGTGGCTTATACCTCTCGGCAGTTGAAGCCCAACGAGAAGAACTACCCCACTCACGATCTTGAGTTGGCGGCAGTTGTCCATGCATTGATTACGTGGAGACATCTCTTGTTGGGAAGACAAGTGGACATTTTCACCGATCACAAGAGTCTCAAGTATATCTTCACTCAGCCCAACCTCAACCTCAGGCAGACTCGATGGGTCGAAATGATTCAAGAGTACAATCCGAGTATCGAATATACACCAGGCAAGGCTAATGTCATTGCAGATGCCTTAAGCAGGAAGGCTTATTGCAACAGCTTAATTCTCAAGCCTTTCCAACCGGATCTTTGTGAGGCCTTCCGCAAGCTGAATCTCCAAGTTGTTCCTCAAGGCGTTCTTGCCAACCTCATAGTATCTCCTACTTTGGAAGATCAAATTCGTGAGGCACAACTCCTTGATGCCATGGTGAAGAAGGTGAAACGTGGTATCGACAAGGGTCTTTCCAAATACAAGTGCTATCGCATTGATGACAGAGACACTTTGTTCTTCGAGGACCGGATTGTGGTTCCGAAAGGTGATCTAAGGAAAGTCATAATGAACGAGGCGCACAATTCTCTCCTTTCCATTCATCCTGGAAGTACGAAGATGTATCATGACCTCAAGCAGTCGTATTGGTGGACTCGAATGAAGCGAGAAATTGCTCAATTCGTGAATGAATGTGATGTCTGCCGAAGAGTGAAAGCAGAACACCAACGACCAGCTGGTCTCCTCCAACCTCTTGCTATCCCCGAATGGAAGTTTGATCATCTCGAAATGGACTTCGTGACTGGATTTCCCAAGTCCAAGCGCGGAAATGATGCTATCTTTGTTGTCATTGACAAGCTCTCTAAAGTGGCTCATTTCCTTCCAATCAAAGAATCCATCACAGCAGCTCAGCTGGCAGAGCTTTACACCTCCAGAATTGCCTCTTTGCACGGCATTCCACAATTGATTTCTTCTAATCGTGGAAGCCTCTTCACCTCTAAGTTCTGGGACTCCTTCTAGAAGGCCATGGGCACAAACATTCGCTTCAGCACAGCTTTCCATCCTCAAACTAGTGGCCAAGTCGAGAGAGTCAATCAAATTCTTCAAGATATGCTCAGGGCTTGTGTCATTTCCTTTGGCATGAAATGGGAAGATTGTCTTCCTTATGCTGAATTCTCCTACAACAACAGCTTCCAAGCGAGTTCGGGCAAGGCCCCATTCGAGATTCTCTATGGCAGAAAGTGTCGTACTCCTCTCAATTGGTCAGAGACTGGTGAACGCCAACTTCTTGGCAATGACTTAATCACTGAAGCTGAAGAAATGTGTAAAGTCATCCGTGATAATCTCAAAGCCGCGCAATCGCGCCAGAAGAGTTACTATGATAGTAAGCACCGTGATTTGGCTTTCGAGATCGGAGACCATGTCTACCTCCGCGTCTCTCCAATGAAAGGCACTCGTCGCTTCGGTATCAAAGGGATGCTTGCCCCTAGATACGTGGGTCCTTTCAAGATCATTGGCAAAAGAGGCGACCTCGCCTATCAACTTGAGCTTCCTTCCAAGTTCGCGAACGTGCACGCTGTGTTCCACGTGTCACAGCTCCGCAAGTGCTTCAAGACGCCTGAGCGCACTATCGACTTCGAAGAGATTGACCTTCAAGAAGATTTGTCTTATCACGAGCACCCCGTTGCTATTCTTGAAGAAACTGAGCGCAAGACTCGCAATAAGTCTATCAAATTCCTGAAAGTGAAGTGGTCGCACCATTCCGACCGGGAAGCCACCTGGGAACGTGAGGACCATCTCCGTTCCGAATATCCGGAGTTCTTTCAGTCCTAGATCTCGGGACGAGATCCTCTCGTAGTGGTGGAGTGTTGTAACACCCCGCATGTAACTTGCCATATTTGTAACTCCGACTCTTGCCATTTCCGGCTATGTGATATGTTTTTCCCTCCATTGTCGGGTTTTGTCTTTCGTTTTGTATTTTGTCATGTCATGCATTTTCATATCATGTCATCATGTGCATTGCATTCGCATACGTGTTCGTCTCATGCATCCGAGCATTTTCCCCGTTGTCCGTTTTCCAATCCGGCGCTCCTATCTCCTCCGGTGCACCCCTCTTGTTTTCTTTCGTGTGCATGTGTCAAACTCTCTCGGAATGGACCGAGGCTTGTCAAGTGGTCTTATTATACCACCCGGAGACTACCGGTCAATTTCGTTCCATTCGGAGGTCGTTTGGTACTCCAACGGTTAACCGGTCATCCGCAAAGTCCATTTGAGTGTCCAGCAAAAACCCCCTCCAAAACCAGCCCAAAGCCCACCAAACTCCCTTCCATGCTCTAGGTCGTTCGATCACGATCGTGTGGGCGAAAACCGGCACCTCATTTGGAGCTCTCTAGCTCCCTCTACGATTTTAGTGGGCATCCCGAAATACAACCAACAAACCCTAACCCCTCCTCCGGCCACGCGCCGTCCCCCCGGACACGTCCGCCGCCAGCCGGACCACCGAGCCGCAGCCACCCGGCGCCACGTGCAGCGGCCCGCTCCCTCCGCCGCGGCCCTCGCCCCGGAGCCCCGCCGGCCCGTGCCGTCCCCCCTCCCCGCGTCGGCCCGCGCCCGCCGCTCCTCCCGTCCGCCGCCGCCGACCTGTGTCGCGCCGCCGCCGCGCCGCCCTGGCCCGCCGCCGCCGGGCGACTCGTCTCCGCGGTCGCCGCCGGCGGCCGGCCACCCCGCGGGGCCCCGTCCTCCGCCTGCCGCCGCCCTCCGCTCTCTCCCCCAGCGCCTTCCTGCCCTCGGCGTCGGCCCTCTCTCTCTCGGTCGCCCGGCCGCCGAGCTGAGCTTCCTTGACCGATCTGATATGGTGCCGCCGTTGACTTTCTCCGAACCCCCCCCATTTCTTCTAAGTCTTCAATTTCTCTAGCATATGCCTCTGTTCCGATAGCTCTGTAACTTTTGCATGTAGCTCCGATTCGCGCGTATAATCTGTCAAATTGTTCGTCTCGTGATGCTCTTCATTTTGGTCAATTGCACCATGTTCATTAGAGGTCATCTTGATGCCCAAATCTTCGTTGGAAGAGGGCTAGTTGCTGTTATTCTCTGGTTCTTGACAGAACTTGGAGATTTGTCATTTTTGTATCATTAAATCTGTGCATCTTTTGAGCATGAGCTCTACATGTGTTTTGAAGTATGCCATGCCATCTTTCCAGTGGTATAGTCCATGTATTTTTGTAATCTCTGTGGTGACTATCACAAGCATGCAAAGTAGGCCCCGTAATATTTCTGATTTCAGGGACTTAGTGTTTTCTCTAAGTCTTTGTCTGCTGTAATTTTGTTGCCATGTAAATTTGATAATACAGAGAGATCCATGCATATTTTGGAGATGTTCAGTAAGGATGTTTTGTAGCTATAGTTGTATCCATTCCTGCAATTGTTTGCAATTATGGAGTGCCATAGCATGACTCAATCTTGCTCTACTTTTGCTATAAAATATTTCTGGTAGATTCTTAACATGATATGCATTTTTGCCAAGCTTATTGTAGTTGATCCATACATGCTATGCAATTGTTCTTGCCATGGATAACTTCATAAACATGCCATCTTGTTGTAGGTATGCTTGGTTTGTCATGAATTGCTCTGTATTGAGTGCATCAAGCTCACAAAGAGGCCTACATATTAATATTTCTGCCATGCTCTGTTTTCTGCTAAGTCTGTGAACCTGTAATCTTTTGCACTTTTGCCATGCTTGTTTGAGCTTGATATGTTGTGAACTAGCCGTAGCTCAGTGTTCATCTTTTGTTAAGCATCTCCTGTAGTTTACTGCTTTGTTGCTATGTTGGGGTGCTGTAGCATTGTTACTTGTTGCATTTTAAGTGCTATCTTGTTGTTTATCGCAGATTCGTGTCATTCTTGTTTTGCTTGCCATTTGCAAACCGTGCATCCGATTCCGGTGATCTTTATATCGATTTCGACCGAAATCATCTCATCTTTCCAGTGGCATGCTTGGGTTGCCAAGTTACTGCCATGTTCATCATTTTCCTTCCGGAGCTCGCATATGCATCACATATCATATCTTGCATATCATACATGTTTTGCATCATGTTGCTTGCGCATTCCTCGTTGTTGATTGTGGTTCCGTTTGTTTGTGTTCTTGTCTTGGGTAGAGCCGGGAGACGAGTTCGTGAACGAGGAACCTGTCGAGTACGCTTACGAGGATCAAGCTTTCGACAACTCTGAGAACCATGCAGGCAAGATGACCACCCCTCGAAATCACTTCTATCTTTGCTATGCTAGTTGCTCGCTCTATCACCATGCCCGCTACCTATCACTTGCTATATCATGTCTCCCATTTTAGCCATGTCAGCCTCTAACCATCCTTTCCTAGCAAACCGTTGTTTGGCTAAGTTACCGCTTTTGCTCAGCCCTTCTTATAGCGTTGCTAGTTGCAGGTGAAGTTGAAGTTTGTTCCATGTCGGAACATGGATATGTTGGGATATCACAATATCTCTTATTTAATTAATGCATCTATATATTTTGGTAAAGGGTGGAAGGCTCGGCCTTATGCCAGGTGTTTTGTTCCACTCTTGCCGCCCTAGTTACTGTATACCGGGATTATGTTCCTTGAGTTTGCGTTCCTTACACGGTCGGGTGATTTATGGGACCCCCTTGACAGTTCGCCTTGAATAAAACTCCTCCAGCAAGGCCCAACCTTGGTTTTACCATTTGCTACCTAAGCCTTTTCCCCCGGGTTTTCGCGAGCCCGAGGGTCATCTTATTTTAACCCCCCCCCGGGCCAGTGCTCCTTCGAGTGTTGGTCCGAACCGAGCAGCCTGCGGGGCCACCTCGGGGAAACTCGAGGTCTGGTTTTACTCGTAGCTTGACTTATCCGGTGTGCCCTGAGAACGAGATATGTGCAGCTCCTATCGGGATTTGTCGGCACATTCGGGCGGCTTTGCTGGTCTTGTTTTACCATTGTCGAGATGTCTTGTAAACCGGGATTCCGAGACTGATCGGGTCTTTCCGGGAGAAGGTTTATCCTTCGTTGACCATGAGAGCTTATGATGGGCTAAGTTGGGACACCCCTGCAGGGTATTATCTTTCGAAAGCCGTGCCCGCGGTTATGAGGCAGATGGGAATTTGTTAATGTCCGGTTGTAGATAACTTGTCACTTGACCCAATTAAAATACACCAAATGCGTGCGTAGCCGTGATGGTCTCTTCTCGGCGGAGTCCGGGAAGTGAACACGGTCTGTGTTATGGATGACGTAAGTAGGTGTTCAGGATCACTTCTTGGTCATTGCTAGATGACGTCCGTTCCGTTGCTTCTCTTCTCGCTCTCATTTGCGCAAGTTAGCCACCATATATGCTTTTGCCGCCGCAGCTCCACCTCATTGCACCATCCTTTCCTACAAGCTTAAATAGTCTTGATCTCGCGGGTGTGAGATTGCTGAGTCCCCATGACTCACAGATTCTACCAAAACAGTTGCAGGTGCCGACGATGCCAGTGCAGATGATGGCGTCGATCTCAAGTGGGAGTTCGACGAGGAACGTGGTTGTTACTATGTGTCTTTCCCTGATGATCAGTAGTGGAGCCCAGTTGGGACGATCAAGGATCTAGCATTTGGGGTTGTCTTATTTTCATCTGGTTTTTGACCGTAGTCGGTCTATATGTTTGTATTTTGGATGATGTATGATGATATTTATGTATTGTGTGAAGTGGCGATTGTAAGCCAACTCTTTATCCCATTCTTGTTCATTACATGGGATTGTGTGAAGATGACCCTTCTTGCGACAAAACCACTATGCGGTTATGCCTCTAAGTCGTGCCTCGACACGTGGGAGATATAGCCGCATCGTGGGCGTTACAAGTTGGAATCAGAGCCAGGTTCCTTGCTTTGAAATTGTCTAATAGAAATTACCGTTTGTTTGAACCAAGAGATGAAACCAGGATAGCCGCCTCCTTGCTTTGCGAGAAGCTCATACCCTTCGACAGAATCCTTTTGGATCACCGCTCCATACGAGAATAAGGCGACGTATTGACTATATGAAATATCCAGGAATAAGAGCAGTTCAAAGGAAATAGAAGTTGCAAAACTATGTACCGAGAACTTACTCGATGTACGGCCGCACTTCTATCAGGTTGTTGAAGATATACAACGAAATGGTCCGCCATTGTTCGTTATCCAAAGATACTGGATTTGAAACACTGGCTGGTGCGAGATTCCCTTTGAATAGGCTGAGGTTGGATCCACCCTTTTTAGGGTCGTCAGCATTGTACCGAGGCTTCGGATTATGCAAATGACGATTTTTGGCTTCGTAGTGTGCTGTCACGAAGTTTGCCGCCTCCTCAGTGATGAATGCCTCAGCCATCGATGCTTCAATTCTATGTTTATTTTTACATTTTTGTCGAAGCGTCTTCTGCATCCTCTCAGTTGGGTAGCACCAACGATTTTGCACGGGCCCCCCAATCTTGCCTCGGTCGGGAGATGCAAAATCAAATGTTGCATTGGATTAAAGAAGCCCGGTGGAAAGATCTTCTCTAACTTGCAGATCAACTCTGGTGCCAACTCTTCCATTTCTTCTAGCACGCCAGGCGATAGTTCTTTCGCACAAAGAACACAGAAGAAATAGCTGAGTTCTGCCAGTACTAGCCATTCATCCTCAGGGATGAAGCCACGCAACATCACCGGCATTACTCGCTCAATCCATATGTGCCAATCATGACTCTTGAGACCAAATATCTTCAATTTATCAAGACTAGCTCCCCTCTTTAGATTCGTTGCATACCCATCGGGGAACATCAACTGCATTTTCACCCACAAGATAATTTCCCTCATAGCTTGCCTTCCAAGATTGAACCATGCCTTTGGCTTCGTCCAATTCTGCTTTCCTTTCGGTTCTTTCATGTTTTGTAACGGCCTATCACATAGCGCCTCCAGATCGACTCTAGCCTTAGTATTATCCTTTGACTTCCCATCTATGCCGAACAATGTACCAAAAAGTGCCTCGGCGATATTCTTCTCAGTGTGCATCACGTCGATGTTGTGTGGGCAAAGGAGGTCTTTGAAGTAAGGCAGATCCCATAAGCATGTTTTGTGAGTCCAGGCGTGCTTAGAATTATACCCCTTGAAGTACCCTGGATGCTCTGGATCTGGCTCGAGAGCGTTTAACTGATCCAGGGTCTGTTGGCCTGTCAATGCAGGTGGTGCAGAGTTTTTGACAACTCTACCTCTGATGAAGTTCTTCTTGTCTTTCTTGAACTTATGGCGAGGATTCAGGAACTGTCAATGCATGTCGAAGCAAGAAAACTTGCGACCGGCCTGAAGCCAACGAAACTCAAGAGCTCCCTTGCATGTGGGGTACGGGAACCTTCCATGCACACACCAGCCAACGAATAGCGCATACGCCGGCAAGTCATGCGTCGAGTACATGTACCAGACACGCATTATGAAGTTCCATTTGCTATAGGCGTCGTATGTCTTGAACCCATTATCCCAGGCTTCTTGCAATTCGTCCTTAAGCGGCTGCATGTACACATTCATATTTTTCCCCGGATAGTTGGGCCCTGGAATTATCAACGTCAGGAAAATGTTCTTTCTTTGCATAATCTGTCCGGGGGGAGATTGAGTGGAAAGACAAATACGGGCCAACAACTGTATTGGGCTGCCGTCATACCAAACACACTGAACCCATCCGTGTTGATGCCGACTCGAGGATGCCTCGGATCTGCCGCTTTGTCACCATGTAATTCATCAAACTTTTTCCACGCAACACCATCCGATGTGTGTACAATCATCAGATTCCCATCTGCATCTAGTTCGGTTCTTTTGCCCGTTTTGTGCCATGTCATCTATCTGGCCGTCTCTTCGACCATGAAAAGACGTTGAAGTCTTGGTACGATTGGCATATACCGAAGAACACTAACGGGGATTTTGGTCTGTGTCTTCTCACCCATACCGTTGTCTACCACAACATACCTGGAAGACTTGCAAATGGGACAATAGTTCAAGTCCGCATAGTCAAGCCTAAACAAGACACATCCTTTCTCACAGGCATGTATCTTATCATAGGGCATCTTCAGTGCACGGAGCATTTTGTCCGACTGGTACAGGTTTGCAGGCATTACATGGCCTTTGGGTAGAAAGCGTCCAAATACTGTCATCATTGCATCGTAGCATTCTCTGCCCAAGTTGAACTGAGCTTTCAGAGCCATTACTTGCGAGATGGCATCCAACTGACAAAGCTCAGTGTGCTCATGGAGCGGACGTTTTGAAGACTCCAACATTTCATTGAAGGCCTTTGCAGATTCCTCCATCTCCTCGTCCGAATCCCGAGCATCATCGAAGTCTTGCACCATGTTTTCCATCCCGGTACCATGCTCGTCGGTGCGACGACGATCCACCTCAGCTCGGTCACGTTGGGCAGACTCACCATGAAATGTCCACACCGTATAATCGGGCGTAAAACCACTCTTCTGCAGGTGTTTGCCCATTTCAGCCTCTGTCCTCTTTTCCCAATTGTCGCACCGTAAACAGGGGCACCAGGTTTTCCTTTGGCCATTTGCAAATGCGGCTCGCACAAACCCCTTGGTTTTTGTGAACCATTCAGTGCTCCATTTGTTCTGACCAGTGTGACCGGTGTACATCCACGCACGATCACTCATCTTGACTTTCAGAGCTACTAGACACACAACAAATATATATATATATATATAATTCACCATGTATATATTCATTAGTTGATCTACTTTGTCAATTTTATTACGTCCATGCAACCTACACTCTAATAGTTAATGATAGGTCCTAATCCCACCCGAGTATGTTTAGATTGGGTTCATTTTCCCATGCTATGCTCCGGATCCTACGCAAAATTTCGGCAGCACCTCCCCGCTATTCTCCTGATACACGTCTCTGCAATAAACAGAGAGGATGTGTACCCGGAGAACAACAGGGGAGGCACTGACGAAATTTATGCATCGGATCCGGAGCAAAGCATATGGGAAAACGAACCCAATCTAAACATACTCGGGCTGTCCATGGATAGCGTTGGACAATTCGAAAGAATCAAGGTTATAAATATGCAAATGCATGCATATTTATAACTATGACGCTTTCGAACGGGAGACACATATTGGTTACGCATACTGATGATTCAAGACACATATATAGCTAGCTATCAAGTTTCATCAGAATAGATCAAATAATTAATGGGGGAGGAGGACATGTCATTTGTGCTCACCCATGAACGAAGGGGCAGAGCTCGTCAAACGCACGGCGAGGTCGTCGAACACCAAACCTCGCAGCGATGAAACAACTGCACATTTAAAACTACCCGATCAACACAATTATATATGATGTTTTTCATAACAAAATCGAAAAATATATGACCTAACTAATAATTCACAAATATATGACCCCGTCGGCCTCTGGAAGGCCAAAGAACACCTTTTCGGGAGGTGTCGGGGGTCGGGGTGTCGTGTCAGTGTCGGGTGCCGTGTCGGGGTCGGGGTCGGGGTCTCGGGGTCGGGGTGTCGGGTCGGGGTGCCGGGTCGGGGTCGGGGTGCCGTGTCGGTGTCGGGGTCGGGGTGTCGGGTCAGGCTCGGGGTCGGGGTGTCGGGGTGTCGGGGTCGGGGTGTCGGGGTCGGGGTGTCGTGTCGGGGTGCCAGGTCGGGGTCGGGGTGCCATGTCGGGTCAGGTTTTTTTCCTCTTTTTTCCTTTTCTTCTTCTTCCTCTTCTTCCTTTTCTTCCTTTTCTTCCTTTTTTTCCTTCTTCTTCTTCTTCTTCTTCTTCTTCTTCCTCCTTTCCTTTTTCCTCTTCTTCTTCTCCTCCTCTCCTCTTTTTTCTTCTTCTTCCTCTTCTTCTTTTTTCTTCTCCTCCTCCTCTTCTTCTTCTTCCTTTCCTTTTTCCTCTTCTTCTTCTCCTCCTCTCCTCTTTTTTTTCTTCTTCTTCTTCTTCTTCTTCTTCTTCTTCTTTCCTCAAACTAAATTAAACCTAAAACTAAACCTAAATCTAAAACTAAAACTAAAACTAAAACTAAATCTAAACTAAACATAAACCTAAAACTAAAAAAATAGAAAAAAAGGAAAAAACTAAATCTAAACCTAAAACTAAACTAAAACTAAACCTAAAACTAAAACTAAAACTAAATCTAAACTAAACATAAACCTAAAACTAAAAAACAGAAAAAAAAAGGAAAAAAAGAGGAGGTAGAGCTCACCTGGGGCAGGGCCGGTGGAGGAGGTGGCCGGTGGAGGGGGGGCGGGGCGGCCTGGGGCGGCGGCGGGGGGCCGGGGCGGTGGTGCGCGGGGGAGGGGGGCGGGGCGGCGGGGGCGACGGGGCGGGGGGCGGTGGGGCGTCGGGTGGTGGGGCGACGGCGCCGGGCGGCAGTGGCGACGGGGCGGGGGGGCGGCGGGGTGGTGGGGCGACCGGGCGGCGGCGAGTGGTGGGGGCGGCGGCGCGCGTGTGAAGAGCAGGGAGAGAAACAGGGCAGGGTGGGGCACGGCCATTAGATATGTTAAATCTTTGCCGTCCGCCCCCTTTGTCGTCCGCTCTTTTGCTCTTTGCCGTCTGCTAGCAGACGGCAAAGAGGGGGGCCGTTAAGTTTTTTTAAAGCAGCTCGTCAGTGGGGCCCCCTCCCTCTTTGCCGTCTGCTAGCAGACGACAAAGAATCTTTGCCGTCAGCTAGCGGTGCCATCAGCCAGTTCTTTGCCGTCAGCTTTTGGGTAGCTGATGGCAAAGAGCTTCTTTGCCGTCTGCTAGCTGATGGCAAAGAGCTGGCAGATGGCAAAGTAGCTGATTCTAGTAGTGTGTGAATGCCCTCTGCTTAGCATATAAATCACATATGTGAATTAAATCATGCGATCCTGATTACTTAGATAACATGTACCTAAATTATGTCATGCGATCCTATATAGTTAGTCATCATATCTTTGAATTATGTTATGGTATGCTATCCAGTTTAGATAGACATCATATATGTGAAATTATGTCATGCTATCCGTTTTAGTTAAACAATATACATGTCAACTATTTCATGCCCTCTTTTTTCCACACTATCTATTGCATATATCTCTCATACAATGTCTGTACATTCAACTATGTTTCCTGTTTATGAGCCATTTGAATTGGAGCGGGTGATGGCAGTATCTACCGGAGTAAAAACACAGTCTTCAAATAAAACAACTCTACCTCTTGGTGGAGATAGCACCCCGGTTGTACATGCACAAGAACCAACCCTACCACACATAACACAGACTCTCGCAGATTGTACCCCGACTGCGATGGACAGAGAACTAGCTTCACCCAATCTAACCCCAACCCCAGCAGATAGTAACCCAGTTCCTATTGACACAGCACCATCTCCACCACAGAGCTCCCAGACAAGAGCAGTTAGTAAGGCAGCTCCAGTGCCCAAAGCGCCATTACTACCATGGCGAACCCGAAATCCACCAGTTAGTACGCCTATTCCTGTGGAGGAAGCACAACCAGCCATTCATAGTTTAGCATCTATCGCATTTGATGTTGTTAAATCCTATGTGTGTATCTTCCCATCATGGAAATATTGTACTGAAGATGAAGGAAAATGCTAGTTGCAGGTGTTTGTCTAGGAGTTATGTGTAAGTAATGTTATTCATGGCAATTACTTTGCTTTGTCCCATACATTCTACCTCCATGATGGTTATAATACAACAAATTTTCCCATTTTTCTCTGTAGAGAAGGACCGATTTGGAAACTCAGGATGAGGTAACTGTGTTAATACCTCTGCTATCTTCAAGAATGCTTGGTGGCAGCATCAGAATTACCTGAAGAAAACGTACTTCACTGGCAAAGAAAATCATCAAATTCCCTTACGTTCTCCTGAGACACATTTACTGTACGATGACTGGGAATGCCTTGTTCTGTACTGGTCCCAAACCAAGAATGTGGTAAGGTTTATGATCTCATTTTTTAAGTACTATATGCTTGCGTCTTACTGTACTCTGTTCATGTAGAAAAAGTGCTTAAACCTGAAGAATAACTATTCTCATTTAAGATTACATTGCTATCATGCGTACTGCTTTGCTCTTGTATCACTGTATTTACTCATACAAACTTATTTTTAAATTGAATGATCCAATTGAAACTCCAATGGCACAACAGGTATGTTTACGCATGTTTCTTTAAAAGGTTTTCTCTTATAAATAGCTCTATTGATTTCAATTTCAATTGTGTATACAGTTGACTTCTCATATCATGCACATTACTAGCATGACAACAGAGCCAATAGTGTTGTTGTACGTGTAGACCCGTGGTACCCATCTGAAATCTTGTTGTGTCGTGTAGTTTCCCACGCTTTGTATTCTTTCAGTGCTGCTTTCTCTTGAACTGATATGATTTGAACCGTGTCTCTATTTTGATTTGGCAAGACAATGCAGTGACCATAGGACATAGATATATGTTTGTTTGATGCTTTTATAATGTACTACTTGGCAATAGAAGACTTGGTAGTTTAATCTTGTCTACCTTACTAATGAACTGGTTCACCGAAATGAGTTTCATATACTAGTACATGCTAAACTTGTTATGTGTCTGCTTGTTTCTTCTTTTAGAATGCTAACAGAATATTGGGGAAGAGTGCCTTATTAAGCAAAGGTAAAGGAAGTAATGCAGATAAGGCTCAGGATAGTGAGACATCCTTGTTGGTCTGCAACAAAGCTAATAAAACAGCGAAGCAAAACTATCTTGAAGACAGTGAGACAACCCCAAAGTCTTGTCTTGGTTTACTGTTCGAGTTACTGGCCACTACCGCTTGCACAAGCTATTCAAACTCACTGTGTGAATCAGTTCGGTTTCTTGAGTCTCAACTACAAGCTGAAAGACATCGATCAGCTGTACTGCGACAAGAAGCGGAAGGACTGCGGAAGTCCTTGGAGCATTCAGATGCATACTTTCTGTTGCAACAGGAAGCGTTGGAGGATTTTAGCGCCGAACAGGACAAAGCTAATAAGCTTGCTAAGCTTATCGCCAGCATGGTGGATACCCAGGATAACATTGCTTGAGCTCTTCTGAAGTTGTTTCATTTATGGACTTGTTTAGCTGGCGCGTTTATTTGCACTGGTGGCCAATTTTGATGGCCAGTGTATGTAATATGCTGCTTTGTTCCCTATATTTGCACTGATGGCGAACTTTGATGCCCAGTGGATGTAATATGTGTAATAGCTGTAATATGCTAGCGTTAGTTGCTTGCTTATTTTTTTGACTATACACAGTAGGGCAAAACCACACTGCAATTTTTTCATTTATAAAAGAAAAGAGCAAACATGACAAAGTCTATAATACAAAAGGCTTGAGGTAAGCCAAAAAGAAAACTGAAAAAAGAAAAAGGGCTAACCACCTAAAATTACGAAGCCACATTATCCAGCCAGGAGCAATAAGCCCTGGCATAACTCTTCTTAATCCTAAATCTAAGCAAGTTGAGTTCTTCCAAGAAAGTGGCTTTCCACCTCTGGATGCTAGGAAGAATGGCTTGGAAAATGAGGTTATTCCTGGAAATCCATATGGCCCAAGATGCAAGGATAATAATTTCCAAGAAGAAAGGCACCCAATTTTATGTCAACAAAAGCTTCCAGAACTGAAACATTGGCTTGTCTTGAGGGACAGACCAGGTCCCAGCATTGAGCAGCAAAGGGGCAGGTCCAAACAAGGTGCTGTAATGTTTCCTCCTGCTGGCAGTTGTTCACAGCACAATTATAACTGTCCAGGTGAAATGTTTTCCTCCTTAATAAATTCCTTGTGTTTAGCCTATCATGAAGGAGCCTCTTATGCTTGGGTTGACATGAACTATTCCATATCCAATTGAATTGCTAGGGAACAATTTTAACTCCCATCATAGATCTATAAGCTGTAGCCACAGAAAAGTGCTCATTCCCCCAAATGTAACTCCAAGTATCAGTACAATCAAGGAATTTAGAATCTCTTAAGGATATGCAAATTTCTTCCATAGATTCAAACTCATCAAATGCCTGCACAGTCAGAGGAAAATGAAACAGGCCCTCGAGATATTCTGTGTGAATGACTGAGTGTACAGTAATGTCCTTGCTTTTCACAAAAGAAAAGAGATGAGGGAACATATCATGTAAGCAAGCAGTATGCCAGAGGTCAGACCAGAAGAGAGCACTTCTTCCATCCCCAATATTACATTTTGCCAAGGATTTAAAATTGTCAATGAGCTTAAGGTTGGCCTTCCACTAGAATGATCCAATCCAACTACTTCCTGGCAGTGAGCCATTGTTGTAATATGATTCCCAAATCAGATTTACCCAAGGAATGTCATGCCTGTTATAGAACTTATGAAGATTCTTAAGCAGCAAAGCTTTGTTTTGCACAAAAATATCCTGCACTCCCAAGCCCCCTTGATCTTTTGGTCTACAGACAGTATTCCAAGCCACCATTGCAGGTCTATGGTCTTCAAGATCAGGGCCTCTCCACAAACAGTGCCTCAAATATTTGATTACCTGAGATTTAGTCGTGGCAGGGACATCAACGCAACCCATAAAATAGATCAGAAGTGAGTTTAAGACTGATTTAACCAGCAGTAGTCTACCAGCCAGAGTCATAAATGATGACAATCCCACAAGCTTTTTTTGCAATCTTGTAACTAATGGAAGGCACTGCTCAACAGAAGGTTTGTGAAGGCCTAGTGGTGTCTCCAGGTATTGGAAAGGAAAGGATTCCCTTTAACATTGAAAATTATTTATCAAAATCTCCACTTTCTCCTCAGGCACATTAATTGGGACATGACTTAATTTACTATAATTCACCTTAAGTCCTGTGGCATCAGCAAGTGTTGAGTAGAGCTTTGAGACAGGGAAGTTGCTTTGCATTTGCTTGCAGAAGAACCAGAGTATCATCTGCATATTGGACTATAGGAAAATCAGGGCAAGAATCCACTTGAAGGGGTGAGGAAAGCAAACCAAGTTGCATAGCCCTGTTGAATATTGACTGGAGTGGATCAACTGCAAGGACAAAAAGGAGAGGAGACAGTGGGTCCCATTGCCTAACTCCTCTAAGACAGTAGAATTTTTTCCCAGGCACACCATTCAACATAATAGATGATGAGGCAGAGGAGAACAACATTCTGATCCAATTGATGCATCTGTCCCCAAAACCTTTAGCTTTCAAAATATCCAACATTGCTTGGTGCTCAATGGTGTCAAAAGCCTTTTCAAAATCCAGCTTTAGCACAATAGTCTCTTCTTTGGACTTGTGGCACTGATGAAGATACTCATAGGCCCATCCCAAGCAGTCATGGATGGCTCTTTCTTTAAGAAAACCATACTAATTAATGTGCACCAGTTGGAGAATTACTTTCTGCAGTCTATTTGCCAACAGTTTGGTGATGAGTTTGAGACAACACTTGAGTAGAGAAATTGGCCTAAAGTCATTTGCTGTCAGAGGTGTGCCACTTTTGGGAATAAGAGTGATATAGGATGTATTTATGCTCTCGAGGGAAAGTTGTCCAGCATGAAAATCAGCAATTAACTTAAGCACATCCCCTTTTATGATATCCCAACATGATTTAAAGAATTCATTGTTGAAGCCATCTGGACCTGGAGATTTGTCCAATGGAAGCTCTTTCACCACAACATTGACCTCTTCCTCTGTGAAAGGTAACTCCAAGTTTTCAAAGATTGAAGCATCTGGTTGCTGACCATATAAAGATTCCAGATCAAAATGCATGGTGGTTTTTTGAGAAGTCCCCATTCTTTTCTTAAAAGCTTCCCATAAAATTGCAGCTTTTCCTGCATGGTCAGATATGTCCACTTGGTCATCATTCTGGAGAACAACAATGTGGTTATGCCTATAATTAATTGAGGCTTTTGTGTGAAAGAATTTGGTGTTTTCATCTCCAAACTTTACACCCTTAATTTTCCCCTCTGCTTCTAGTAAATCTTCTGGTTTCTCAATAGAATTAACAACTGCTCCTTAAGAATTATCCTGCAGTTCCATTCATGAGTATCCAACTCTCTGAACTCTTCAAAAAAGTCCCAAAGGAAGATCACCTCATTAATTTTAGCAATCTGAGTTTTAAGGTAAGAAAGAGATCTAGACCAGTGTTTCAAAGCTCTCCAGAGATTTTTGAATTCTGCACTCAAGCACCTGGCAGCATCCAAATTACCCACAGGAATATTCCAAGCATTAGCCACCACTTGCTTGAAATCTGAATGTTGCAACCAGTAATTTTCAAATCTGAAGACTCTTGCTTTGGGGATAGCAGTACCAATTTTAATCACACAAGGCAAATGATCAGAGATAGCTTAGCTAGTGGAAGCACAGTAGTATTGGGGAAAGTGGTCATCCAAGAAGTAGAGGTAAGAAAACCAATCAAGTTTAACCAAAAGAGGATCTTGTTGCATATTACTCCAACTAAATTGTCTTCCATGCAAAGGCAGTTCCACTAAACCTTGGTTACTAATAGCTTCATTGAACATCAGCACATCATTAACATCTCCACTAGGTCTGTTTCTGTCCAGAGGTGATCGAATAAAGTTGAAATCTCCCATAAGAAATCAATGAACTCAATTTTGTCTTGTGGTACACAGGGTCCATAGATGTTAGTGAGTATCCAAGATTGGTTTGAGAGCAGACTAGTGAATTGTATGGAAAGAGAGAATTTGTTTTGAGCAATAACCTCTCCAGTAAACATAGAACCATTCCAAGCAATTAGCAGTCCACCTGATGCCCCAATAAATGGAAGAAAAACAAATTTGTTGATTTTATTGGGACAATTTTTTTTAAGTAAGCAAGATCAAAGGTTTCTCTCTTAGTTTCTTGAAGAGAAAGAATGTTACAATCACTCTCATCAATTTTATGCCTTAAGGCCAACCATTTATTTTCAGAATTCATCCCTCTAATGTTCCAATTAAGAGTCTTGCAACTTCTATTTGTGCTAGTCATGGAAACTTGTGAATATCACCAACCAATAGTCAAGCACCAGCACTTGATCTAAAATTACTACTAACTGATCAAACCACAGCCACATGAGCCACATCACCTCACATAAAAACCACATCAGCCAACATAAATGTATCATAGAAGTTCCATTTAGGTAGTACAACACCAAATAGTCATAGTCCACAACAGGACAGCATCCAGAATTACACCACTTATAAATATTCCCAAAAGATAACATGAGGAGCGAACAAGACTGCCCCTCCATCCAACACTAAGAAGCAGATGTACTGTCATCAGGGAGACTTTGGAGCATTTCCCTCCCTTTTGGCCAAGGGCACCTTGACCAACACTTCCTCCCGCTTTCTTCTTGGCTTCTTGGCTAGCTTGTCCTCCAACTCCCCCTCAGCAACCTTACAGAAAGAGGCAGTGAGATTTTTAACAACTGATTTTTGTATAGTGAGAGGGATAGCATTGCAGGGTAAGCATTTTAAATTTGAGCAGGAACTTCTCTTATACCCAGCATTATCTTTCTTTATTCTATCACTCCTCCTTACCTTAGTTTCAACCAGGGTAGTTTTGCCACTTCTCCTGAGGTTGTCAGGCCCAAAAGGTTGCAGCAGAGCCTGTGATTCAGCATCTTGTTGATTGGCAGCAATACCAATATTTTCTTTATCCTTGTCCAGTGTCTGCTGCTTGTCCATAACAGTGGCCTGACAAATGTGAGCATGAGAGGTAGGACATTTATCAGGTATGTGGAACAACAAAGCTTTATCCTTGCCCTCAACCTCAGTAAAAAGTTCCCACGTGACAGATTTTAACATGTTTACTATCCATTAAAACTTATCAGGTGTCATTAGGAGGTGAACAATAAAGTTGAATCAACTTACTGGAATGCTTGTGGAGAAGACAGTCCTATTTTCCATAGGTTCTTGGAAATGTTTCTTCCACAGCAGAAGACCTTCTTCTGACATAACATGATCATTATAACCAGATGCAGCTATTTGAATATACTTAAGACCTAGAAGTGAAGGTTCCCCATTGAAATGCTCATTAATTTGTGTAACCCAATTACCTTGAAGCCCAGTTTCAGATCCCCAATGTTGGCCACTGGTTCAAGGGTTCCCCTTGTGGTATTGATGTGAGCAGGACTGGAAAATGAAGTACCTGTATCCAAGGCAGCTGGCAGACTAGGTATTTTCTCTTGGATAGAAGCCTCCCAGGCAGCAGTAGGCTCAGGCTTTCCTTCCATAGGAGCAGAGAGATTTTCCAAGCTATCTTGTACCCCAGAAGTGTTTTCTTGTGCACTCACTGCAATAATTCCAGTCAATAAGTTCTCTGCAACATTGATATTCTGAACTGCAACAACTTCTTCTGGAGCAAGCACAACATCCACTGCAACAACACCATTTGGAGGAGAAGCAGCATTTTGCACTACAACAACACCATTTGGAGGAGAAGCAGCATTTTGCACAGGCACAATAGGCTCCTAATCATCAGATTGATAAGCTTGAATGATATTTTGTAGACCATTGGCAATCACATTTGCAGGTGGAGGTGGCAAAACAATATGAGCATGAGCCCCGAAATGTAATTTGAATTGCCCCCTTTAGAGAAAGACATGCCAGAGGATAAACTACTGTTGCTGGCAGCAGGTAACAACTCCTCTCCATCAGCCCAGGCCATTTCCTCTTGCTGAACTACATCTAAAAGGTCATCAAGAGCAGCATTGTGATTATCTTGTTGTGGTATTTCCCAATTTCCATTGTTCCCAGTTATCCTCAGCATGAATGTCATCTTGGTTATTATTGAGAGCATCATTATGAAAACCAACAGCAACATCAACATTTTTTGGCAGAGGGTGAGGATCAACATGGTCAGGGGGAATGGGATCCTTATCAGCTGGGTCTCCACCAAGGAGTTCACTAGCAAGAACTTCAACATAAGATGACCAACCATCCTCCTCAAACTCATCCCCTTCAGAACATCTCAAACTTTTGGGAATGATATCCAAGCTCATTACTCTAGCTTTGATAACAATACGTCCCATGTGCTCATCCTCCTTGTCCCAAGAGATCAAATGGCCAAATTTACTGACAGCTGTAGCCAAATCTTCTGTGTTTCGAAAATCAAATGGAACCCCAGTCAGCAGAAGCCACACAGTCCTATTGAAGTGAACTCTCCTATGATTTCTACCCTCATCATTCTTCACAAAAGAGATAAAAACATCTCCAAATTCTTGAGGGCTATCGAGAACCAGCTTATCCCTATCTCCTACCCTGGTTAGGCAAACATAAGCTTCGCCGAAAGGACACCTCTGAATATCCCTTAAACCCATCTGTTTATCAACAACAATGAGCTCTTCCTGAACGTCTCTTACATTGGCGAAAGGCGCATCGGCCGAGAGAGGATGAATGGAGGCAATCGCCCAGTCCTCATGACGACGAGGCCGATGAGGAAGCACCACCCGAGCAACCTCATTGCGCCCCGCAATCTGCTGAATATCAAAGCCATGGGGCACAAAGGGGTGCGGGTCGATTGGAATGTTGTCCATCGGAGCAGACCCACAAGCACGCACTGCCGCAAGGGAACTTGACGTGACTGGAGCAGGGTTTCTGCATTGTAGAGAAGCAGACAAAGACGATGGAGAAGTTGAGGAGGCAAGTGCTATTCGAGGCTGAAAATTAGGGAAAGATCCCAAACACATCTCACTAAAAGAGGAAACTATCGGAGGGTCGCGGGCCGAGCCAACAGACATAAACCAATCTTGGACCGCACTAGGGGCCCATGCCTCTTCTGGCAGGCTGGGGAAAGAATCAAACCGCAGAAACGGATAAAGCCCAGTCAGCCTTTTCTCATTAAAATCTTTGGCAAAGTGGCCCCGTTGACCACATGCGTAGCACTGGAAGTTTGAAATATCCAAATTGCCGCCCTAAAAAACCGTTGCGTGACCCTCGCCTGAAGTGTTATGATCCGTCATGATGGCCTCATTAGTGCCCTGAGCCACATTATTACTAGACTCCAGATTATTTGCCAGGCGAGCGAAAATCGACTGCCGCCGATGATCACCAGAGACATTTCCGGTGACCGATCTTGGTTGTGATCCACTTGTAACCTAAGTCCAAGAAGCATCTTCTTCACGATAAAAAAGTTGTTCTTCACGAATCCAATTGGGACCCCCAGCACCCCAGAGATTAAACACCAATTCAAAGTCTTTTTCAACCACATGACCTTGATTGTAAATCTCAAAACCCATAGCCTTAGAAGCTACTGAGAACTTGAAAGATCTATCCTTGAGGTGAAGAACACGAAACCCTTGAGGGTACCCACCAAAACAGGATTGGAGAGTAATACTAACCATAGTGAACTCCCTTTGGCAAAAGCCAGGAGAAAACACCACAGGATGACCAAACTTTTGCCTCATAGACCGCTGAAAATCTTTACCTCGAGCAAAGTTGAGCATAGGTGGATCCATGGTTGCCCCTCTCCTCCTATGTGTGAAGTGGCTGCCATCATCGGAGTGACAAGTGACGGGAGAGGTGGCCGCCGGGGCCGGAGTGGCCCCCGGCGGTGGGCGCCTAGGCGTCGCCTAGGAGTCGCCTAGGAGAGGGAGAGGGAGAGTTCGTATTTTTTATTTCCTTATTGTCTTGTTTAATTGTTTGCTTGTAGTCACTGCAGTTCTTTTTCTGCGTTTTTTTGTGGCCACAATAACCTATTTTTGGTAACTAGGCCACAATAACCATGGCAACACACAGACTGTTGTAACCATGGGCCTCCTGCGGGCCGTAGGCTCCATGGGCCTTCTACAGACCGTAGGATCCATGGGCTTTCTATGGGCCATACGATCCATGGACTTTCTACGGGCCGTATGATCCATGGGCCTTCTACGGGCCGTAGGATCCATTGGTCTTCTATGGGCCGTAGGATCCATGGGCCTTCTACGGGGCGTATAATCATTTCGCCAAACATGGGCCGTACTATCCGTGGACCATAACGGGCCGTTAATAGGCCGTATTTGATAACCCTGTGAAAACAACCCAACGGGTTAACGGGCCACAAACAGACCGAATATAACCACAGGCTGAATTTGGCCCACAAACAAAACTGGACACTAACGGACCGTAACTAACCGAACTCTAGAATTGAGCCCATGAATAAATGGGCCCTTAGAAGGCCCAAAGTTAACACGGGCTGGAAATGGCTGACGGAATAATGGGCCGTTAATGGGTATAAAGCGATGAACTGTTCATTATGGGCCAATTTCATCTCGGGCTTTTAATGGGCCCAGAGTTACAAAGGGCCTCATATGGGCCGAAAGACATCATGGGCTATACATGGGCCGGAAGTTACAATGGGCTAGAATCATATTGGACGGCCCAGATGAAGCTACTGGGCTTAATTCCGATAGGCCGTAACGGACCGGAGGTTAGCGGGCCGTAAATGGGCTATATACGAACATGTCGTTAACAGGCTTTCTGTGGGCCGGCCATTACCTTTTGACCAAGTCAAACGGGCCGGCCTTTTCACCGGAATGGGCCTCTGTTGGGCCATGCAACGTGTCGACGTATCATAGGCGCCTCCTGCCCAATGAGTGGATGACATCTGTCCCAGCGGTGATCCAACACGTGTTCCCTCCGGCCAATGAGAATTTTGCATGTGGAAAATCCCCATTGGTCCAGGCTGTTAATGGGTAATCCCCATTGGTCCAGGCTGTTAATGGGTTATCGGATCCAAAACCAGACATGATAGCTTAACGGGACCTGTTATGGTGGATGCCACGTGTTGGTTACCCTTGACAAAAACACTTCCCTGACGCGCCATTTATCGTCATGGAAGTGGACACTTTCGTGATGATAATTTTGGTATTGTCATGGAACACTTCTACGACAGCAGAGGTATGACTATCTTGATTCTGTCATAAAATTGTCACAGATGTACATGCATGACAGAAAACTTCACCTACTGTGGCAAACACGTATCATCACGGAAGTGTATTTTTTTGTAGTGTTGACACCCGTCCTGATGGTGTGTCATGCTATTAAGAGTCATATGGATAAGAGGCGCGGCAAGCTTGCTGGGCTTCAATCTTAGCACGACACCTAGCAATGCATTTAATGCACTTTGTCCTAACTGCTAGAGTTAGGTATAATTGCATTGTTGGCTATCTAATCATGCTATAATGACTGTTTTGCCACTTTGTTCACCCCTTAACCCATAAAAGGAGGCTCGAGGCAACCTAGCAAAGGGTTCAAATCTTTGATCCCTCAAAACTCGTACGCGCGTAGCTGCTCTCCCCGAGGCACATTTGCCGGGCTTGAGCGCTCTGCGTCTTTGTGTTCCTCCAGATCAATCCACCATAGCAGGAGTAGGGTTTTACGTTGCAAAGCGGCCCAAACCTTGGTAAAGGAGAGTAGTCCATCACCGCGCTGTCATGTTGTTTCTGTTCTTTGTGCAATGTGACCGTCCCCTTTGCCGAACCACAAAGGGGCGACCCTGCCACATAGGTGATCTTGCTTCCCCCACGACATCTTTGGCGCGCCACGTAGGGGGATGGTTGCTTGTGCGAATTTGAAGCAGTAGCCAGCACGTCGACTTTCTTCATCAACCACAGCGTTGGGGTGCCATGACAGCCATGTTATCCTAGTCCAAGCTTCCACAAAATTCGCCTGTGGATGGCGCAGGCAACGCCACTCCGGCAGACGATGCGGATGCCACGGGAGGCGCAGCCAGTACCGGAGATGCTGTGGCCGCACCTGCCATGGCAGCGCTGGCGACAAGCATGCCATAGTTTGTCAGATCCCTCGACCCTCTGGTGATGACCACAATAGTGGTGCGGGCTGAGCGGATGTGTAGTCCCCGTTCACACCCACACTACGGCAAGTCCGGCCACCAGAGCGACATGCTCCATTTGGTGTGCGCCCAACACCCTTTGAGCGTCGAACCCGGCAACATCAATGCAGTCGTGGATGATTCGCTCGTCGATAAGCCGCGCTCGACTACGCGAGCATTCGCCCTACGGGGGTGAACGTTTTGCCGTACCGCGGGCCACGGTAAACCCATCAGATCTCCGCCCAACCCTGCAAAGCAACGCTGTTGCAGAAGGAGACCGCGACAAGGCAAGTTTCGTTCCCCCCAGCAAGCCTCACCACGCGTCGTAGTATGCTGCAACCACAATGCATGTGGATCAGAGACTGACCTCCGCAGGTGAGGCTTCCGCGAGAAAAGGGATGGGGGTCGCGTGTCCGCAACAGCGACGATCACAAGATTAAGAAAAGATAAGTTGTGAAACCTTCTTGGTTTCGGAATCTTTATTCATTCTTTGCAACCCTTTAGTTCAAGCCCTGGCACTCTTATGGAGGACACGCAACACGAAGGGACTCTTCCATGATCACTTACGTCCTTGTCTGTTTTGACTCTGCTCAATTGTTCAGGTGGTGCATCGAAAACGTCGAAGGGAAACTTGCTGGTGGCGCCTATGCTCGCAGGCTGCTAGGGGTTCACCTCCAAAATGTCGCGGCTAGTGTCAGCCCCGGCAAGCTCCCAGCATGCATAGGGTCCACAATCATACGATATTAATGGGAAAAATAAACTAAAAGGATAGCATCAGTTCATACATCTATTTAGAAGTACTATTACATCCCTAGAATAGCAAAGACTTAATATAAGGTTGAATGTCTTCTTTGTTTCAGCGAAGCTCACACGAAGACTAGCTTAATGGGTACGGACTCCCTAAACCCTGGGGATTTGAGAACATTGTCGGAGACGAGGCGACAATTTTTTCGGCAAAGGAAGTGTCTGTGTTCGACGACTACTTCTTGAAGGACTTGGAGACGTCGAGCCTTGGATTGCGGCAATCCAGACTGACCAGCGCGGTGTGGAGCGTATCACGTGCGAACATCCGGGATTCGTTGACGAAAGTTGCATCCGTGTCGTCATGATACTTCTTCAATTCTTAGATCAAGCCGTTGAAGAACTGGGACAGTGTGGCGCTGGCGACCTCATGCAAAGAAGTAGGGAAACACCAGCTCTTCATCTCCATCACTAGAAGCTGGAAAGAAATGCGCTCGGTTGTGTTGACCAACTCCTCTGTCCAGAGGAAGTACATCTTCTGCAGCTTGTGCATTGCATCTTCAACATCCTTCCGGAGAGTCTCTATATAAGTGAGCTTCTCCGACAAACTCTTCTCCCGCTCTTTGTAAGATTCAAGGTTCTGCTCTAGCCCGACAAGCCTGGATTTTAGATCCTGGACCACACCATCAGCAGTGGCCAGTTCCTGGCTCTTGGACGAGAGCTATGTTTGTAGCTCAGCTAAGGTGTCGGCTGCTTTCTGCGCCTTGGTCTTAAGAGCCTTGATGTCCTTGCGGCTGGTGGCCAGCTCCTCCTTCAGCTTGCTGGCCTGGGCCTCCGTTTCTGCCTTGGCGGTGATAGCAGCTATAGCCTCATCAACGGCCTCTTTGAGTTTCGTGGCATGATGTGAAGCTTGTGCCTCAAAGGCCTTCTACTGATCATCCTCTAGCCTCTTGGTTCACTGCCTCACAAGTTTCTCAATTTCATTATCCTTGCTACGGACAGTGGCCGCAATAGCTTGTTCTTGAGCAGCAAGATCTTTGGCCTTGGCGTTGACGGCGCCTCGTGCTCCGTCCGCCTGCCATCATGAGCTCTTGCTTTGTCGGCAGCAGCAGCCATATTCTCCTCTTGGTTCCTGAGTTCGCGAGATCTGTTGTTGTACCATGTGCGCAACTCTTCTGCCTTCTCCTTCAGTTGCCAGTCGGCCACATCCCAAGGCTTGCTTTTTTCCTCAATATGATTCCACCTCTTGTCGTACCTATCTTGGGCATCTTTGAACCCGACAGGCATGGTTTGCAAGAATGCATAGTACTTCTGCTCATTGCCTATGTCCTCAGCATCTATGGATCTTTGAGCCAAGGGGAGTAAGATTCGTGCAACTTCCTCCTCGAAGTTCAGTTCTGCGGTGCTGGACGAGGTAGGGGATCCAAGGATAGCCTAGAAGGGCACCATGTCTGTGCTAGTGGGCAAAAATGGAGGGGCCACCGACACTGGTGGTTCAACAAGTACTGACTGCGGGGTCTATGGTTTGTGCCACGTCCACATCCATCTTCATGGGGTCATATCGTTTAACGAGGGCCTTCTCCATTGCCAAATCTACTTCCTCGATGTCACCATCAGTGCGCTCGGAGTTTTCAGAGGCGGCAATTTTGGTGGCCTCTTCAGCAACGGCCTTGACAATACCGGCAACCTCTATGAGCTCATCCCCTTCCGCGGGGAGAGTTGGAGCTAGAAAGACAAGACAAGATAGAACAGAGAGAATGAGGTCTCAGTTACTAATAGAAACCAAAGGAAAAGGATTCTTGTGGAAGCAACTTTGCGGTAAAAGGGTTACCTGGCTGCACTTGTTGGGCGGGGGCATCCCCACACCCAACAACCTACGTTGTTGGCACATGGCCCTCGACGATTCCCGTCGTTGGAGAGGCACCGGTGTGAATAATGTCGCCGGTGGAGACTCTTGCCCGAGAAGTGCTCCCCAAAATGGTGGTTGACGGGGAACCCTTGGCGGGATCTGATTCTCGGTCCTCTTCACCTTGGTGCTCCCCTCCTGCCTCCTTCCCTTCATCAGAAGAGTGGTCCTCAATGTTTGTGTCAGCTGGCTGAGGCGGGGGTATATCTTGATGCAGGGGGATGGTCTGTGGGCTGGAGTCCACGGGGTCGTCCACCAATACCTCCTACCCAACCCTTGACGATGAACTGTATGTCACCGATACACTGGTGTGCTTCGCCCGCTGGGTGAGCGTCTCTTCCTCCCTGATACAACAAGTGGACAGATCAGAATCAATGGGTAAAACAAGTGGAATAAATTGAGACATGACGAAGTAAGGAATTGCTTACTCTTCATCATATTCGATGAGCATGTCCATCTTATACTGGGATGGCGGTGGAGACTCCCTGGGCCTCTTGATGGCTGGTGGCAGAGAGCTTGGAGGGGGCGGAACCTCATCTTCCTTGGGAAGTTCTTCCCAGTAAGATGGGAGCTTGAGCTTGACCGGCGGGACGGACTGCCGGCGTATCGTCTCTTGCTTCCCAGTCTTGGAAGTGGACTTCCTTGCCACAGAGGCAGATCGAGACTTGTGGGTACCCACATCTTCATGGACCCCCTACTATGGAGGCGGTGTGGCAGCCCGCTGTCCTGGAAGTCTTCTTCTTCTTCCGCCTTCTCTGTCGTTTACTCCCCGGCAGCCTCATCCCGGGCAGGCCCTTCCCGTCCCTCCTTAGTGGGCTCCTCATCGTCACCCTCGTCTTCATCATCCTCTTCTTCCTCTACATCTTCTTTAGTGTCCTTGGCAAGGACCGCAGGCTTTGCGAGTGCTGACCCGCGGGCCTCTGCAAGTCTTCTGGCGATGTATGCCTGCTCCTCTTCCGTGGTTCCTTAACCACGTCACGCTCCTCTTGCTCGGCCTTCTCCACTAGCTCAGAAGCCCACCTCTTCTCATCCGACAAAGAGGGCAATTCCCATCTTTCCTTGACCCCAGCAGCAGAGTAGTCTGGCATCCATGCCAAGATGTCTCTCCTCTCTGTGTTGATGTGCAGCGGCACAACCTTGGACGGCAAATGGAAAGTGCCCAATTTATGGAACAACTGTTGGCAAAGCCAGGAGTGGCCTAGCACCGTCAAGTTGCAGAAATGGCCTGGGTACAACCGCATTATGTCCGCGACATTCTGATACAGCCAAGTTGGCCTGTCTCTCTACTGCAGCAGGGCGATGCAGCATCGCAAGAAGTCAGCCCCAACAATTTCTATGGTTAGGATGGCATCCCGCAGGCGGGCAACCCTGTTCAAAATTGGATGAAGCTTCTTCTCGCTGGTAGAAAGCTTCTTCCATCTATAATCCCGGTCAATCTTCCTTGTACGCGGCAAGCAGAACGCCGGGAAGTTCTCCTCCTGAATCCAACACCAAGTTCCTCTCCACTCCTCCCAATTACCATGGAGATGTCCAATAATGTAGTCTCTCTGGTTCTTCTTTCCCCTTGGGAACCATCTTAAGCTTCCAGACAGCGCATCATTTTCAACTCGCGGGTCAAAGAAGTGGTGGAACAGATCAACACTGGGAATGACTCCAACAAAGTTCTCGCGGAAGTGTGCGAAAACAACATTTGGGCATGACTCATACACGTCACAACATTTGGGGTGAAGTCGAGCAATCGGAATCCATAAGTTGATTAGCTTGTGGAAGAAATCCGAGTATGGTGGCACCAATCCACAATAGAAGTATGCGCAGAAAAAGGGGTAAGAGTTGCTCAAGATCGTGGGGCCAAAAGGGAGAACCTTGGGGGCTCCATGGCCGTCAGTCTCTTTCCCCCACATGGAGGCATACCTCTATTGGCGGCCAAGGCGGGCGGTGTGAAGACGACATTCTCATTCCGTTGTCTCTCCGGTTCCTCCAAATCCCTCTTCTTCTGCTCTGCTTTGGGGTCAAGCCGCTTAGCCGCCTTCTTCGCCTTCGAAGCGGCTACCTCGGGCACCATCCAGGGCTCGGGGAGGAGGAGAACTTTGAGCAGATTAAATGCTAGTGCCGCTGTGGCGGTGAAGGCGGTTTGTTCTTGGCGAAAGGAAGAAGAAGGAACAGGGGTGGGCAGTAGTGGAATAGCAACGCCCCTTCGCAATTACCCTTTTATGGGGAAAGCGCGAGGGGGCTGGCTCGTCACCGCTTCCCCTAGCCGCGCCCGCCACAGACGCGCCTTGTTGGGTAACTGCAGCGGCACCCACGCTCCCCCGACCCACGGTTAGTGCGCAGTTTGGACGTGTGATTGCAGGACTGTCATTATTATGGATCGCAGTAAAAGATCATGGCAGTTTTCCTTTGCCATGTGTGTCTGGGCACGTTGTTGGGCCTAACCCAACGACGCCTAGGACGCACGTATGGGCCAGGCCTGGGGGCTCCTGTCGGTGCACTAGAAACGGGGTCCCTAGTACTGCTGACTTGTGCACGGATAGTTGGAGCCTTTCCGGCAGGGTGCCTTGGCGAGTACTGAAGATAAGCCAGAGAAACCACTCTTCGTGAGACCAAGGAGTTCATTAAGAAGACTCAAGTAACCAGAGGATCTTCGAGGCAGGCCTCCCTTGCCGAGCAGGCAAGCTCGGCAGGGTCGAAGCTATGCTTGGGCGCCAAATCCAAAGCGCCCCAGCAAAGCTTCCGGGGCCGCCAAGACCACAAGACAGAGCCCGACAGGCTCCATGCCGGTAAGCTTCCACCAAGACGCCACCACTCCACCTCATCGTATGCCAGTAACTAATTGGTCCGGTGTCGAGCTCACAAGTCGCTAGGTGGAACCGGTCGAGTACATGGCAACCTATTGGAGAAGAGATTATGTAGCGACCAGACCTCAAACAGTCTGATCTTTGTGCATCGGTGTCATCCCTGGACCGGTAATGCTGACACGCACAGTACTTGAAGGATTTTATAACAGAGTAGCAATCACACACTTAGTACATCGAATGTCTCAGAAGAGAACTTATTACAAAATAATATGGCTTAAGGCGATCTAAAACGATAACAGCGGAAGGCTTGGAAAATAAAGCGAGTCCATCAACTCCAACGGCATCACTGAGTGAAACACCACGACCTAAGGCACCTTACTCGTCGTCTTAAAAGTCTGCAACATGATACGTTGCAGCCCGAAAACGTGTCAGCACATGGAATATGCTGGCAAAGTAGCACAAAAGAGTAATGAACAGAATAATGCTATCACTACATGCATAAATGGCTGATGAAGGCTGTATGGTTAAATATGTTTTGCGGAAAGCCAATTTTTCCCTGCAACAAAGGAATGAATTTTATTTAACTATCATGGTGGTTGTTAAACATTGAGAATGGTAAACCCCATCTCAATCCCAATTAACAGTAATTAAATAACCCAATCAAATTTTTATAATTAAGAGTGATGAGATCCACATGATAATCCAAGAACCAGATACTCAAGATGTCCATAAGCGAGGACACGGCTAATCAAGATTAGTTTGTACACTCTGCAGAGGTTTGCGCACTTTTCCCCACAAGACTCGATCTCCTCCGTTGGATTTCTCGCACTACATGGTGTTTGAGAAACGGATGACCGAGACACAGTCTTTCAGAAGGGTTAACTCTTTACTCTGGGTAGACAGTACCACCTACATCCCCTACATCGGCTAGCCTACCACTGAAAGAGGTCACACAACATACTCAACTATGCCAGAGCCCATAATGGCTTGTGGCTGCACACGGAAGTTTCTAGCATGAATAACCTCATGATCCCTTTGAGCGTGGGAGGCAGTCCATAGGAGAATCACACGGTACCCCGGGATTTCCAAAAATACAGGCAATCACTGGGTTCCCTAGGTGCCTCAATCCACCCAGATGTGTGTTAAAGTTGCCACCTTAAGTTAACCATTACTTAACAATACTCACATCTGCCATGAATACTCTCAAACCCAAACCACGTCTACGAGCATAGCATAGCAATATAAGCGACGTAGAAGTAACTCCCATAGGTTTGATAATAAACAGGTGAATAGGTACTACCTCATCTACTTCCCAAACCCACAATTTAAATTAGATCCTAACCATGCAATTTTTTGTGGATTGATCTAATGCAATAAAACTGGGTAGTAAAGAGTTATGATCAAAGTGTTACTTGCCTTGCTGATGATCCGCGAAACCTAGAGACTCGTAGTAGCACGCTTCACACTCCGGGTACTCTATCGCGAACAAACAAACATACAATAATCAATCAAGCAAAGTTGCATGGGTAAAACTCAAATAAGAGATCTAAACAGAAAGTTCAACTTAAGAACTCCGGTTTGCAAAAAGAATCAAATCAAACGAAGCAACGAAACTCAAACTGCGAAAGAAACAAGCTTCGTTTACTAATCTGGACTAAAGTCAATTTTTACAATAGCAAAAACTTGTTTAAGTTGGTTAAACAGAAACACGGTTTCAAGAAGAAACTCCAGGCGTTTGAATCGCCTGATTCCGATAAACGAGCGAAAAGTAAACTAAAACGAAAATCGGATCAGAAATCGCGATCGAAAATACTCGCGGAAAATCCGAGAAAAAGAAAAGCGGATGAATAGACTAACGAACGAACGTTCGTTATCTGCGGCTAATGGGCGAAAACCGTTTGTTAAAACGAACGTACGGACGAACGTTCGCTAAATAACTAAACCGGAAAAAACCGAACCGAAACTAAAAAAACGGATCTAGGGTTTTCAAAAAAAATCGATCGGTTTTCTTGCGAAAACCGAGGCGGCGGCGGCGGCGGAATGGTGGCGGCGGCGGAACGGTGGCGGCGGCGGGCTCGGGACGGGCGGCGCGGCAGGGCGGCGGCGGCGCTGGCGGCGGCGGCTCGGGAGGGGCTAGGGTTGCGGGTGGGCTATGGCGGCGGCTGGGCCTCGCGGCTTATAAAGCCCCCCCCCCCCCGGCGGAGTCCCGGGCGGACACGGCCCAAAGTCGGTTTCATTTTTTAATTATTTCACGTAGAAAAACGAATAAAAGAAATATTAACTGACTCCAAAAATCTTGAAATAAAATTTCCCCGTCCTCTAAAAATAAGCCGGACCAGGTGAACATTTATTTGGGTCTAATGCAATTTTGAAAAACGCATATTTTTCCTAATTCAAATAAAATAGTGACAAAACTCCGAACAAAAATCTTAATTTGATTTTAATATTAAAACCTCCAATATTTCTTTATTTTGAGGAAGTCATTTTATCCTCTCTCTCTCTTTTATTTTTATAAAAGAAATACTCGAAGAGAAAATAATTAAAATCAAACGATCCTCTTTTCAAATTTTGAGAAAAACTCAAATATGAAAATTACGAAATTCCCAACTCTCTCCGTGGGTCCTTGAGTTGCGTAGAATTTCTAGGATCAAACCAAAATGCAATAAAATATGATATGCAATGATGGTCTAATGTATAAGATTCCAAATTGAAAATTTGGGATGTTACAGATTAACATTATTGACACCCGTCCAAATGGCGTGTCACTCTAGTAAGAGGCAAATGGATAAGCGGCGCGGCAAGCTTGCCGGGCTTCAACCTCAGCACAACACCTAGCAGGGCATTTAATGCACTTTGTCATAACTGCCAGAGTTAGGTATGATAGCACTGTTGGCTATCTAATCATGAATGACTTTTTTGCCACTTTGGTCGCCCCTTAACCTATAAAAGGAGGCATGAGGCAACCTAGCAAAGGGTTCGAATCTTTGATCCTTCAACACTTGTACGCGCGTAGCTGCTCTCCCGGAGGCACACTTGCCGGGCTTGAGCACTCCGCGTCTTTGTGATCCTCCAGATCAATCCACCATAGCAGGAGTAGGGTTTTACGCTGCCAAGAGGCCCGAACTTGGGTAAAAGAGATTAGTCCATCGCCGCGCTATCCTGTTGTTTCTGGTCTTTTGTGCAATGTGATCGTCCCCTTTGCCGAACCACAAAGTGGCGGCCCTGCCCCGTAGGTGATCGTGCTTCCCCCACGACAGTACGGGTGGCAGTAGTTACTACCCCTCCTCCCTCGCCCGTAAGAACACGCCTCCTCGACGCATTGAAATGCCTCCATTAAACCAGTCTGGAAGCCGAGAAACCTATTCCGGCCACACGTCTAATCATGAGCGTGTAACTTTACTTAAATTTTATTCGCTTTACTTAAATTTTATTCTTAAAACAAGAAAAGCATTGGCTCATTCTATCAGTGCCATAGGATCAACATGCAAAACAATTAGAATTATTATTCTCAGGACACACATGATCAGCTTATTTGCCGCACTTTCACACTTACAATACTACCAAGTTTAAATAACAAGTTATGGTTGTTGTCCTCTACATCATCATGCCATATTTCCCAGCTTGCAAGATTCACAACCAACCCATAAGATTCAAATAATAAGTACAACAAAGATGCCTACACATCTCAATGATTCACGGACCAGAGCCAATAGTTACTGTACAACTAAAATGTTGTGAGAATGTGAACAAATAAATAAAAATCGATCGATTCGTCATGTAAGCAATTTTATTCAAGGATTTGCTGAAACATTGAAACCAGTCCTATTTACGGCCATGCAGGTCAAACATTGGCAGATGAAATGTTCTGCATCATTTGTGGCACTAACACTTCCAATAAGCAGGTCGCTACTCTCCACCACGATCAGACTGGGCTCGCTTTATTTTCTTTCAAGTTGGTTCTCAACTTCTGCCTTATAGATTTGGAAGTAGTGTAGAGCCTCATCCTTAGTATTTGAAAAATACACATAGAAGAATCTAGTGGAATCATCAATCAACGCCATGAAATATTTCTTTCCACCTTTAGTCAACACACCTTTCATCTTGCATAGATCTGAACATATGAGCTCTAGTGGTGGCAGGTGTCTTTCCTTTGTAGGCTTGTGAGGCTTACAAGGATGCTTAGCATGCAGACATGCATGGAACTCAGAGCCTTTGGATAAAGTGAAACTCGGGATTAAATCCACCTTCGCTAGCCATGTCATACAACCCAAGAACTTAACGAATGCTTTTGACCATCCGAACATCTATAGTTCAGTATCCCTATGAGCACAGATAAAGAAAGAGCACGATTATACTATAATAGTGGCACTAGTTGAAGCAACTTTATTTTCAGAAGAAGAAAAGATTGTGATAGAATAGCTTCATTAAAAAATACAACATTAGCAAAGTATGACAAAGCACAATCATGTGGATAAAGGACAGTACTGACCTGTGTGAGATGACTTTGGAAGATCAAGTTCTTCTTTAGGTCCCCATATCTTGCCATGAAGGCGATTCATTGACATGTATCAACAACCTCAGTTGGCAGTAGAAGGAGGAGCATTGACTCATTCTAATCTCTTGTTTTGTGTAGTTCAACTAAAATTATGGCGCCCACCATGCCGCGAGGGAGAGAGGGGCCTGCGTCACCTCGAGATGGACTCAACTAGTTCAGTGAACATGCTATGCGATTGATGAAGTGCACATGGACTTGATTCTACTAGGTACGCCTTCTGCAAGTTATCTACATTTGAAACGAAATGGTAGCTAAGACGGTAGGTGATATGTCTCCAACGTATCTATAATTTTTTATTGTTCCATGCTATTATATTATCTGTTTTGGATGTTTTATATGCAATAATATGCTATTTTATATTATTTTTGGGACTAACCTATTAACCTAGAGCCCAGTGCCAGTTCATGTTTTTTCCTTGTTTTTGAGTTTCGTAGAAAAGGAATACCAAACGGAGTCCAAACGGAATGAAACCTTTGCGATGATTTTTCTTGGACCAGAGGACAACCAGAAGACTTGGAGATGAAGTCAGAGGAGCCACGAGGCAGCCACAAGGATGGAGGGCGCGCCCAGGGAGGTAGGGCACGCCCCCACCCTTGTGGGACCCCCTTGACCCTCCTCACCTAATTATTTCACCTATATATTCCCAAATATCCCCAAACCACCAGAGGCATCCACGAAAACACTTTTCCACCGTGGCAACCTTATGTACCCGTGAGATCCCATCTAGGGACCTTTTCCGGCACCCTGCCGGAGGGGGATTTGATCACGGAGGGCTTCTACATCAACACTATTGCCCTTCTGATGAAGCGTGAGTAGTTTACCACAGACCTACGGGTCCATAGCTAGTAGCTAGATGGCTTCTTCTCTCTCTCTCTTTGATTCTCAATACCATGTTCTCCTCGATGTTCTTGGAGATCTATTCGATGTAATACTTTTTTGCGGCGTGTTTGCCGAGATCCGATGAATTATGGATTTATAATCAGCTTATCTATGAATATTATTTGAATCTTCTCTGAATTCTTTTATGCATGATTTGATATCTTTGTAATTCTCTTCAAACTATCGGTTTGGTTTGGCCCACTAGATTGGTTTTTCTTGTAATGGGAGAAGTGCTTAGCTTTGGGTTCAATCTTGCGGTGTCCTTTCCCAGTGACAGTAGGGGCAGCAAGGCTCGTATTGTATTGTTGCCATCGATCATAAAAAGATGGGGTTTTCATCATATTGCTTGAGTTAATTCCTCTACATCATGTCATCTTACTTAATGCGTTACTCCGTTCTTTATGAACTTAATACTCTAGATGCATGTTGGATAATGGTCGATGTGTGGAGTAATAGTAGTAGATGCAGAATCATTTCGGTCTACTTGACATGGACGTGATGCCTATATTCATGATCATTGCCTTCGATATCGTCATAACTTTGCGCTTTTCTACCAATTGCTCGGCAGTAATTTGTTCACCCACCTTATTATTTGCCATCTTGAGAGAAGCCTCTACACTACTAGGAAAAGGGCTATAGATAATATGGACACTAATGGCGCACCACACATGTGGTGCACCACTACTATATACTAATGGCGCACCATGTGTTGGTACACCATTAGTGTCCAAATACTAATGGCGCACCACATCCACGGTGCGCCACTACTAACATTTTTTTTCAAAACTAGTAATGGCGCACCAGGGGATAGTGCGCCATTACTAGTTTAACTAGTAATGGCGCACCACACCCTCGGTGCGCCACTACTAACATTTTTTTTTACTTTTTTTTCAAAACTAGTAATGGCGCACGAGGGGACACCACACCCTCGGTGCGCCACTACTAACAATTTTTTTTATTTTTTTTCAAAGTTAGTAATGGCGCACCATGGGTGTGGTGCGCCATTACTAACTAGTAATGGCGCACCACACCCACGGTGCGCCATTACTAACTTTGCCCAAAAATTGCACCGAATGCACCCCCCTGTGGACCGCCTTTTCAGTTTTAGAAAAAATAAAAGAAAATGATGGAAATGTCAAAAAAATAAAATAAAATAAGTTTCCCATGTGATATGTGGTCTAGTTGTTGGGAAAATTTACAAATATGAATTTCGACTTTATTTGCAAAATCTCTCTGGAATTTGTAAAATGGGCATAACTTTTGCATACGAACTCGGATTAAAAAGTTTTTTATATGAAAAATCATCTACTCGAAAAGTTACATACGAATTGAACGGGGGGAACCCCATTCAACATCTTAAAAATCCCCAAAAACCTAATAGAATGAAAGATACGGGGCTTTTAAGATCTAGAGGGGGGAAAATGAAAAAAAATCAAACTTACTAGTGGCGCACCATTTGCTAGGTGCGCCACTAGTAACAGAAAAAAATTGGTTTCAAAAAAACATTTTTTTTGGATTTTTTTTCAAAATATGATATGTAATATGACCGGGAAGTTTGAAATATTTTTTCAAAATTTCATCACACTCATGAACATGAACAAAGTCCTAGACATCAACAAGGTTTAATAGGATTGATATGCTAGATATATCAACAAGTGCCTGTTAAGTGAGCTGGTGCTGGGGTTGGAATGAACTCTGAAGTTAAGCGTGCTTGAGTTGGAGTAGTGTGAGGATGGGTGACCTTTCGGGAAGTTTGACCACGGAGTGCGATTTGACTTGAGATTAAGCATATTGACTCAAGATTAAGCCATAGTGACCCGAGATTAAGAAAAAAACGAAAAAATATTTGTAGAAAATTTGAAAAAAATATTTCTAAATTTTTTTTGAAAAAAATGTTAGTAATGGCGCACTTCTATGTGGTGTGCCATTACTAAGTCAGATAGTAATGGCGCACCGTCTGATGTACTAATGGCGCACCTGTGGTGCGCCATTAGTAAAAAATTCTAATGGCGTGATGCTAGTGGCGCACCTGTAGTGCGCCATTAGTAGGCAAAACAGGTGCGCCACTAGCAGGCCTTTTCCTAGTAGTGCTAGTGAAACCTATGGCCCCTGGGTCTATTTTCCATCATATTAGTTTCCGATCTACTATTTCCAATCTTTTACTTTCCGATCTATAAACCAAAAATACCAAAAATATTTACTTTATCATTTATCTATCTGTATCAGACCTCACTTTTGCAAATAACCGTGAAGGGATTGACAACCCCTTTATCGCGTTGGGTGCAAGTTGTTTGATTGTTTGTTCAGGTATTCGGTGATTTGCGGGTTGTCTCCAACTGGATTGATAACTTGGTTCTCAATTTGAGGGAAATACTTATCTCTACTGTCGGCACTCTGGGAACGGGGGTCCCCAGACTTGCCTGCCTGCGGCCCACGGCGTGGCTAAGTCAGCAGGCCGTACGGCCCATCTTCATCAACAAGGCATCCAAGACCCTCGCGAGGGGCCAAGCCTCGCGAGGCGGGCGACGCAAGACCTCCACAGGAGTGGCCTAGTCAGGCAGGCTCACGAGGAGCGGAGATATCAAGGCAGGGCAAACCTCACAAGGCTCTCGTGACGTGAGCCATGACGATCGGCGCCAGGCGGGCGCCAGCGCGCACAGCGCCCTTGTTTCCTCTTTGGTGCTAAGGAGGCCAGCGCAGGTGAGGAGTACCGAGGCATCAGGCAAAGGTTGCTATATCGGTGCAACGAGACCAAGACCAGGAGGACGGCACGACGGAGGTCATCGTGGAGCCCAAGACGGTGTCACCACCAGAGCCTTTCGCAGGCGAAGACCACTTTTGTCAGGATAGCTTGTACTAGCTGTCCCCCTTCAAATTTGCCCGCTGTTGTTGGCTCCCTTCCCGCTCAACATTTGGGAAGAGGACCAGGGCCTATATAAGTAGAGCTAGCCACCACAGTAGGGGCATGGACCAGTTCATCCAGCTCTCACCCACTAAGTCACCAAGCACAAGAACGCCTCAACCTCAGGAGGCTGTTCTTCTCTCTGTACTGTTCATCATCAGCGCAAGAGGCAATCCATCCACCACCACACTGGAGTAGGGTATTACACCACAACGGTGGCCCGAACCAATATAAATCTCGTGTCTCTTTGTGTTGCGAGTTCGTCGAGTTCGTTCGCGAGATCTTTGCGAGCTAGGGCGTGGATCGGTAGGAGGGAAAGACTTCACGCACACCCCAGTGTTCGAACCTTAAGGGTTTGCCGGAACCCTACATCCGACATTTGGCGCGCCAGGTAGGGGTGCCCCGGAGCTCCTCTCCACCAACTTGCGCCCAGCGCCGCCGCACTTCGCCCCCATGGCAGGTGCCCCGCCATCCACCTCTGCGGCCGACACCAACAGCGGGGCGTCTGGGTACCGAGCCCTGGCCCCCCGCCCTACGGCGAGTGTGGTGGCCGACTAAGTTCAAGCCAGAGATGCCGCCACGTTACGACGGCGCGACAGACCCGACGCCGTTCCTGCTGGCGTACGAGGAGGCTATCCTCAAAGTCCTGGGCAACGACAAGATCAAGGCCAAATGGTTCCCCATGGCCCTCGCCGGCGAGCCACGCGCCTGGCTGCTTAACCTCCCGGGATCCACGGTGGCCTCCTGGGGGGGAACTCTGCGACCTCTTCGCCGCTTGCTACGAGGGGCCGGCGCACCACGCAGTCGCGGCCCTGCTGGGCGGCTCTCCAGCACCACCTTCAGACCGCCACATCGAGCCGTTCCTCCGTCAGATCGGGGCCACCTCCAAGCGCCCGGGGGCTCCACCGGGTTGGGCTGCGCCAGAGGCCGACCTCACCTTCGGCTCAGAAGACCACCCCGACTCCACAGCCGGCTCCGGAATGCTCCCAATGCTCTACAAGCCCACCATCTACAACGTGGCCGTCACCAAGACCCTCATCGACGGCGGTGCTGGCCTCAACTTGCTCTCCGTAGAAGCCTTCAGCCTCCTTCACGTGCCGCTCGAGCGGTTCGGCCTCAGCAAGCCCTTCTCGGGAGTGGGTGGTGGAGCTGCCCACTCTCTGGGGCAGATCCGCCTCCCTGTCACCTTCAGCACACGCAACAACTACCGCACCGAGCTGGTGGACTTCGACTTCGCCCGCATCGGTCTCCCGTACAACGCCATCCTCGGGTAGCCGGCACTCGCTCAGTTCATGGTGGCGACTCACTCGGCCTACAACCTCATGAAGATGCCAGGGAGCAAGGGCGTCCTCACCATCAAGGGGGACACTAAAGAGGCTATGACGGCGCTCAGGCTCGCCTTCAAGACCGCGGCAGCAGCACAGCCCGCCGGCGCCGGTACCCCCGAGGCCAAGGAGGCCGCACCTACAAAGAAGAAGCAGTTGTTCACCCAAGACAAGGTGGAAACCAAGCAGGTGCCAGTCAACAAGGACGGGTCTTTAGGAGCCACCTTTACCATAGGAGCCGGCCTTGACTAGGGACAAGAAGAGGCCTTGGTGAGGTTCTTGCGCGCGAACAAGGAGAAATTCGCATGGGAGCCCAATCAGCTGGTAGGGGTCCCGAGGGAAGTGATCCAGCATCATCTAAGGGTATGCCCCAACATACGCCCCGTGAAGCAGCAAGCAAGACGGCAATCCACTGAGAAGCAGGCCTTCATCGTTCAAGAAACACGCAAGCCGGAGGCGGCAGGTGCCATCCGAGAAGTTCGATATCCCGAATGGCCGGCGAACCCCGTCGTAGTGCCGAAGAAAGGCGGGAAGGAACGGATGTGTGTCGACTTCACCAACCTTAACAAGACATGCCCCCAAGATCCGTTCCCACTCCCGCGCATCAACCAGATTGTCGACTCCACCACCGAGTGTGACCTGTTGTGCTTCCTGGATGCGTTCTCAGGGTATCATCAGATCAAGATGGCGGTGGAAGATGTGGAAAAGACAGCCTTCCTGACACCATGTGGGGTGTACTGCTACACCTGCATGCCCTTCGGGCTGCGCAACGTGGACGCGACCTTTCAGCGGGTGATGCACATCGCCTTGGGGCGACAGCTCGGGAGAAACACAGAGGCCTACGTCGATGACATAGTGGTCAAGTCTCGCGAGGCGAGGACATTGATTCGAGACTTGGAGGAGACCTTCGGGAGCCTGCGCCAAGTGAACTTGAGGCTTAACCCGGAGAAGTGTGTGTTCGGCGTCCCCTCCGGCAAGCTGCTGGGATTCCTCGTATCCCACAGAGGGATCGAGGAAAACCCAGATAAGATCAAGGCCATCGAGATCATGAGCCCACCACAGACCCTCAAAGAGATGCAGAAGCTAGCAGTGCGGGTGACCGCGTTAGGGCGTTTCATCTCCAAACTAGGAGAGCGCGCCTTACCCTTCTTCAAGCTCATGAAGAAAAGGGCCCGTTCGAGTGGACCCGGAGGCCGACCAGGCCTTCCAAGACCTCAAGAAATACCTTACCAGCCCCCCGGTGATGGTGGCACCACGGCCTCTCGAGCCTCTGGTACTCCACCTTGCCGCCACCCCGTACTCCGCCAGCACAGCGCTGGTGGCGGTTCGGGAGGAGCGCCAAGCCAAGGGCGCGCTGCGCCAAGCAGGAGCTGAATTGGCGCAGGTTCAGGAAGGTGCAGCAAGGGCATCAGCGGTGGAAGACCAAGCTCAGCAGGGCAACATCGCAGAAGCTCCTTAGGATAGTCAGGTCTCAGGAACCCCTCCACCTCGGGATATGCCCCGATCTCTGCAGGACTCAAGCCTCGGTAGTGTGCCGACCCTCGTCGAACACCCGGTGTACTTCGTCAGCACCGTACTGCGGGACGCGAGGGCACGCTACCCCATGCCTCAGAAACTCCTGCTCGCACTCCTGGTGGCCTCACACAAGCTGCGACACTACTTCCAGGGCCTCCCCATCAAGGTCGTCTCAGCCTACCCACTGGAGAGGGTACTCAGGAGCCCTAACTCAGCCGGAAGGGTCGCTGAGTGCAACATCGAGTTGCAAGCATTCCAGTTGGAGTTCAGCACTACCAGGGTCATCAAGGGGGCCGCGCTCGCTGACTTTGTGGCGGAATGGACGGATGCCCCGACGCTTGAGGAGGGAGAAGACCAGTCCACCTACCCAGGAGGCGAGGCTCCAGACGGCTGGGTCATGTATTTCGATGGCGCCTTCGCGCACCAGGGCGCGAGGGCTGGAGTAGCGCTCATCTCGCCCACTCAGGACAAGCTCTACTACACCGTGCAACTCTGCTTTCAGCACGGCGAGAAGGTCTCCAACAATATTGCAGAATACGAAGGCCTCATAGCTGGCCTGAGGGCTGCGGCGGCCCTAGGGGTGAAGCGCCTCACCGTCAGAGGCGACTCGCAACTCCTCATCAACTTCTCCAACAAGGTGTACGAGCCGAAGGATGAGCACATGGAGGCCTACCTCGTGGAGGTGTGCAAGATGGAGAAGCAGTACTCGGGCCTGGAGCTGCAGCACATGCCCCGGGGCACCAACAAGGAAGCCGACGACATCGCCAGGAGAGCATCCATGCGGCAACCGTAGGAGCCCGGCGTCTTTGAGGAGCGGCTCTTCAAGCCATTAGCTACGCCACCTCTTTCAAGCACGACTCAGCCTCGGGAGGAGCTCCCACAGCCTCCGGCCACGGGAGCCCCAGCCTTTGGCCCAACCTTAGGAGCTCGGCTGCTCCTGGCGCTCGAGCCCCAGGAAGAACGCTGGACCAAGGAATTCAAGGAGTACTTGACGCACGGGACGCTGCCGGAGAAGGAAGAGGACGCGGAGCGCGTGGCCCGGCAAGCCACGGCATACTGTATCCAAGACGACTAGTTATACAGGAAACGACCGAACGATGTCACGCTACGCTGCATCTCCAGCGATCAAGGAAGGGAGTTGTTGATTGACATACACGGCGGGAACTGCGGACACCACTCGTCGTCACGAACCCTCGTCGGCAAGGTGTTCCGCAATGGATTCTACTGGCCTACAGAATTCAACGACGCAGCCGAGCTGGTAGTCCTGCGAAGCTTGCCAGTTCCACGCCAAGCAAATCCATCAGCCTGCTCAGGGCCTCCAAACTATCCTGCTCACATGGCCATTCACGGTCTAGGGGCTGGATATCTTAGGCCCGTTCCCTCGGGCGCCAGGGGGCTACCGCTATCTCTACGTCGCCATCGACAAGTTCACCAAGTGGGCGGAAGTGGAGGCCGTCCGCACCATCCCAGCCGGCTCTGCTGTCAAGTTCATCAAGGGCCTCGTGAGCCACTTCGGGGTCCCCAACCGCATCATCACAGATAACGGTTCGCAGTTTACTAGCAACCTCTTCAAAACCTAGTGTGCTAACCTTGGAACACAGATCTGCTACGCTTCGGTGGCCCACCCAAGGAGTAATGGTCAAGCCGAACGCTCTAACGTGTAGGTCCTAAGGGGCCTCAAGACCAGGACCTTCAAGAAGAAGCTGGAGGCCTGCGGTAGGGGCTGGCACGACGAGCTCCAGTCCGTGTTGTGGTCCATCTGAACCACCGCCACCAAGCCAACGGGCGAGACTCCATTCTTCCTCGTCTACGGAGCTGAAGCAGTCCTTCCTCACGAGGTCAAGTATCACTCCGCACGTGTCCTGGCGTTCAACGAAACGCAGCAAGACGCCACGTGGGGGATCGATCTCGTGCTCGGGGAGGAACGTCGTCGCGAAGCTGCGCTGAGGGCGGCAAGATACTAGCAAGCGCTGCGGCGATACCACTGTCGCAACATCCGCTCTAGGACACTCAAGACGGGTGACCTAGTCCAGAGGTGGGTCCTCTCCAGGGAAGGGCTCCATAAGCTTTCACCAATGTGGGAGGGCCCGTTCAAGGTCGTCCACATCTCCAGGCCAGGCGCCGTGCGCCTGGAGACACAAGACGGGGTACCTATCCAAAACGCCTAGAACATCCAGCACCTCCGGAAGTTCTACCCATGAAGCAAGGACAAGAGCCTGTGAAGAAAGGCCCAGAGCCTGTGAAGAAGGCCCGGTGCCTGTGAAGAATCGCCACCCGTGACACTCTCACGTAATAATGAGTTGGGGCTATACACGCCCCGAAGTCTCAGGAGCGCCGGCCTCAGGCCCTGGGGCTCCCGCCCACGCCTAGTGGCAGCACTTAGCTCCGCGCTGGTGAAAAGACTTGAAGACTAGATTAGGTGCCAGATGCGGCTTTTCATTTGCTTTCTGTAGTTGGCTCGCTTTTCCTTAATCGAAGTTTACATTTGGCGTTTCTTGCTGATTTGATTCCCTCGCCTCTCACTGCATTTTTCCGGCTCGGGTTTGCTCGTGTTCTCTCTCTCGCATGCCTCACGAGGGGGCTAGGCAGGTGCCCTCGCGAGCATTTTTTCTCCTCTCTGCCTTCTCGCGAGCCACCCTCGTTCGAGCCCAAAAGCTGGCGCACCTCTCCTAGTCCGTGCCCCTCGGGTACCGCGATACAAAGCCCCAGGTCAGGGCCAGGGTGAACGGCGAATCTTTTAACGCACTTCCTAATGAGTTTTTGCAGTTCCTGAGCGAATGCAGGCCACCAAGGCGGAATGGACACGAGGAAATAAGCGCCTCGTGAGGAAGAGGGCGTCCTGAATAAACCAGGTTAAGTTATCTTTGCGCAAAATAACGACACGGCACGGGAACAACACGCATAGTGCAATAACCGAGGAACCATAGTTCGGTACACGCCCCCCTAGGCCCATGCTGGTCTCATTCTTGATGCAGGAAAAAGAGTAAAACCAAAGTGACGCCGCAGTGATCCGCAGAGGCAGGCCCTTGGCGGCACCCCGAGCCTAGCCAGATCCTTCCTCACGCTTCACGGAGGCACGACGACGAGATGACCCACTGCCGCCTTCAAAGCGGGCATGGCGGCGCGGTGGTTGGTCGTACCCGCCACTGCTGGAGCTGTCGCCGGAGGAAGAGCCGCCGTAGCTGGACGAGACACGGTTGCCGCCAAGGACAGGCTCGCCCTCATCCTCGTCGCGACCGTCCCCAAGGCCGAGCACCTCCTCACCGTCGTTCGCCTCGGGGCAGCACCCGGCGCGGCGACCATCTTCCCCAAACACCCTCACATAGAGGGTCTATCCACCATCGTACTTGAAGTGGATGGTGCACCGCCTGCCCAGGCCGCGCGCGCGGGCGAACGTCTGCCAGCCGCGGGCCAGGGCTACGTTGCCCGCGGCGGAAGTCTCGACCGCATCCGAAGAGGCCTTGCTGCAGCAAACATCCGCCTGCAACCAGAGTCCGCCTGGGCCAGAGGCCGGCAGTTCGTCGGCGAAGAAGCGCGGAAGTTGGAGCCAGTTGCCGGCCGGGTTCTCCGACCAGACGACAAACTTCGGCGACGCCTCCGTCATATGGAAGCGCGGATGGGGGGGCGTGCCACCATAGCATGCCTCCCCTCGTCGACTGGACCGCCAAGGTTGGTACGACCCCCTCCGCGTGCCGTGGCGCCGCCTCGACAGTGGGCCACGGGGGGTCGCGGCATGCTTGCGCGGGCTTCCACGTCCGCGCTTGGGTGCCGGGGAGCCGGGTTCCTCGCGAGGGGCCTTTCCCTTCTTGGCGGCAGAGAACTTCCTTCGTGGCGCCATCGGTGGCACTGCAAGCAATGGAGCGAGGGGGAAGAAGCAAGCAAGCGGGGAAGAGATGGGCGACGGGGGCTCCGCCCCCTCCCCATTTATAATGGAAGAAGGCCAACCGGCGCCTCCCACGATCGCAGGTAATGATGGTTTTCCTTGCATGTCGGAGGGACTTGTCAAGTCATGCAGTTGCCGAGGCAGCATGGGGAAGCGGAGACGCCCACGTCCAATCAACCGCCACGCGGCAACCGAGGCCGCAGGCTTTTGGGGCCCGCGGTGCTCCGCACTTGACCCTTGGCTTCTCCGCGAAGCCAAGCCCGAGCGCACCTTGGGCCCGGGGGCTACTGTCGGTGCTCTGGGAACGGGGGTCCCCAGACTTGCCTGCCTGCGGCCCACGGCGTGGCTAAGTCAGCAGGCCGTACGGCCCATCTTCATCAACAAGGCATCCAAGACCCTCGCGAGGGGCCAAGCCTCGCGAGGCGGGCGACGCAAGACCTCCTCGGGAGTGGCCTAGTCAGGCAGGGGCAAACCTCCTCACGAGGAGCAGAGATATCAAGGTGGGGCAAACCTCACGAGGCTCTCATGACGTGAGCCATGACGATCGGCGCCAGGCGGGCGCCAGCGCGTGCAGCGCCCTTGTTTCCTCTTTGGTGCTAAGGAGGCCAGCGCAGTCGAGGAGTACCGAGGCATCAGGCAAAGGTTGCTATATCGGTGCAATGAGACCAAGACCAGGAGGACGGCAAGACGGAGGTCATCGTGGAGCCCAAGACGGCGTCACCACCAGAGCCTTTCGCAGGCGAAGACCACTTTTGTCAGGATAGCTAGTACTAGCTGTCCCCCTTCAAATTTGCCCGCCGTTGTTGGCTCCCTTCCCGCTCAACATTTGGGAAGAGGACCAGGGCCTATATAAGTAGAGCTAGCCACCACAGTAGGGGCATGGAGCAGTTCATCCAGCTCTCACCCGCTAAGTCACCAAGCACAAGAACACCTCAACCTCAGGAGGCTGTTCTTCTCTCTATACTGTTCATCATCAGCCCAAGAGGCAATCCATCGACCACCACACTGGAGCAGGGTATTACACCACAACGGTGGCCCGAATCAGTACAAATCTCGTGTCTCTTTGTGTTGCGAGTTCGTTGAGTTCGTCCGCGAGATCTTAGCGAGCTAGGGCGTGGATCGGTAGGAGGGAAATACTTCGCGCGAACCCCAGTGTTTGAACCTTAAAGGTTTGTCGGAACCCCACATCCGACATCTACTTTGCTGCATCATCCTTTCCTCTTCAAGGGAAAAACCAACGCAAGCTCAAGAAGTAGCAGGAAGAATTTCTGGCACCGTTGCCGGGGAGATCTACGCCAAGTCAAGACATACGAAGTACCCATCATAAACTCTCATCTCTTGCATTACATTATTCACCATTCGCCTCTCGTTTTCCTCTCCCCCACTTCTAAAACGATTTCCGAAAAGATTTGCTCTTTTCTTTGCCCTTCTTTCGTTCGATCTTATGTTTGGTTGTGTTTTCCATGTGCCTCCTATTTTGCTTGCTAAAAATCTATTGATATGGATCCACTCAAAGTTTTCTACCTGGATCATCTTCGATCCAAGTGTGCTCGTGCTGAAACCCCAACTAGTTTAGTTGAGGGAAAATCTTTAGATGAGCATGCTCATTTTGTGTGTCATCGTTTGTCTGAAAAAAGGGAAGCTCTTATGGAATCAAATAAATTGTTTGTTATGCTATGCTTGGAATCTTTGTGAATTTTGTGATTTTACTTGTTGCTCTAAGAACCCTAAAAAACACCTTCCCTACCTATGTGAGTTTAATGATAATGAAATCTTATCTTCTTATGAAAAGGGTGTTTATAGTTATGATACCGAACAAATTGAAGAATTTATTGCCTTTAAGGGTGATTATGAAGTTGCTTCTTTGATTGAAAAGTATGATATTACTCTCTACAAATCTGAAAATTATGACATACTTAAATATTGCTATGAAAACTATCCTCATAATGTCTATGTCAAAGAATTTATGGAGAGAATGACCGTTGCTTTGGAAGAAAATGATGATATGCATGAATCTATAGATAATTATGATTCTGATGATTTGATTGAAATATCCCTTGATGAACATGATGCTTGCTATTCTTATGGCCATGATGCCAATATTTATGGAGATGAATTTGCTATAATTCCTTATGCTAAACATGAGATTATTGCTATTGCACCCATACTTGATAATTCCTTGAATCAAAAGCATGATTGCAATGATGTTATTATAAATTTAATTCATGTCAATTATGCTAATGATATGAAAAACCCTAAGCTTGGGGATGCTAGTTTTGCTATGTCCACTACATATTGTAATGATCATGATTGGGGTGATTCTTCTTATGATCTTGAAAATTTATTTGAGCCTCATGATGAATATGATATTGATAATAGTGTTTGAAATAATATTGAAAGTGGGTTTGGAAGAGTTTCAACTCTATGTAATAATGATCCCACTACTTTGGAGTATGATCAATCTTATGAAATTTTTGATAAAAGTGGGTTTGGAGAGGCCATGACTTTAGTTAATGTTAATCCCACTATTTTGGAAAAGTGTCAACTTTGCATGCATGTGGATCACGAAGAGAAAATTTTATGTGATAGCTATATTGTTGAATTTGATTATGATCCTACATGTAATTATTATGAGAGAGGAAAATATGGTTGTAGAAATTTTCATGTTACTAAATTACCTCTCGTTATGTTGAGATTACTGTTGTTTCTTTCTTCTTCCTTGCATATGCTAGATCTTGCTTGTCTTGCTAATTTGTTTTCCTATGAAATGCCTATGCATAGGAAGTATGTTAGACTTAGATGTGATTTTCACATGCTATATGATGCTATTTTTGTGCTTCAATTCTTGTCTTTCATGTGAGCATCATTAAAGTTATCGATGCCTGGCTAAAAGCCTTCAAAGAAAAGCGCTTATTGCGAGGCAACCTAATTTTATTTTTGTGTTTTTTGTTTTGCTACTGTTCTTGAATAAATTACACATTATTACCTCTGTAGTAATTGTGTTTTAGTGTTTTAATTAGTGTTTGTGCCAAGTAATACCTTTGGGATGGCATACGGTGATAGTTGATTTGATCTTGCTGAAAAACAGAAACTTTTGAGGCCAGTCCCAGAATTGTTAAAAATCACAGAAGCGTGATAAAATTCTGAATTTTTTAAACAAGATTTTGATAAAAATTGCCTATGTTGGCCTAGTTTATCAGAATTTTTGTAGTTACAGAAGTATTCGAACTAGCCAGATTACTACAGACTGTTCTGTTTTTGACAGATTCTGTTTTCTATGTGTTGTTTGCTTATTTTGATGAATCTATGGGTAGTATTAGGGGTATGAACCATGGAAAAGTTGGAATACAGTAGTTATTATACCAATATAAATAAATAGTGAGTTCACAACAGTACCAAAAGTGATGATTTATTTTCTTATACTAAAAGAGCTTATGAGATTTTCTGTTGAGTTTTGTGTTGTGAAGTTTTCAAGTTTTGTGTAAGGATTTGATGGACTATGGAATAAGGAGTGGCAACAGCCTAAGCTTGGGTATGCCCAAGGCACCCCAAGGTAATATTCGAGGACAACCAAGAGCCTAATCTTGGGGATGCCCCGGAAGGCATCCCCTCTTTCGTCTTCGTCTATCGGTAAGTTTACTTGAGGCTATATTTTTATTCACCAAATGATATGTGTTTTGCTTGGAGCGTCTTGTATGATTTGAGTATTTGCTTTTTAGTTTGCCACAATAATCCTTGCTGTACACACCTTTTGAGAGGGACACGCATGAATCGTGATTTATTAGAATACTCTTTGTGCTTCACTTATATCTTTTGAGCTAGGCAATTTTGCTCTAGTGCTTCACTTATATATTTTTAGAGCACGGCGGTGGTTTTATTTTATAGAAATTAATGAACTCTCGTGCTTCACTTATATTATTTTGAGAGTCTTTAACCAGCACGGTAATTTTCTTTGGTTGTAAATTTAGTCCTAATATGATAGGCATCCAAGAGGGATATAATAAAAACTTTCATATAAAGTGCATTGAATACTATGAGAAGTTTGATTCCTTATGATTCTTTTGAGATATGAAGATGGTGATATTAGAGTCATGCTAGTGAGTACTTGTGAATTTGAGAAATAGTTGTATTCAGGTTGGTGAGTCTCGTAGCATGCATGTATGGTGAACCGTTATGTAACAAAGTTGGAGCATGAGATATTTTTTGATTGTCTTCCTTATGAGTGGCGGTTGGGGATGAGCGATGGTCTTTTCCTACCAATCTATCCCCCTAGGAGCATGCGCGTAGTACTTTGTTTTGATGACTAATATAATTTTGCAATAAGTATGTGAGTTCTTTATGACTAATATTGAGTCCATGGATTATACGCACTCTCACCCTTCCACCATTGCTAGCCTCTCTAATACCGCACAACTTTGGCCCGTACCATACACCCACCATATACCTTCCGCAAAACAGCCACCATACCTACCTATTATGGCATTTTCATAGCCATTCCGAGATATATTGCCATGCAACTTTCCACCGTTCCGTTTATTATGACACGCATCATCATTGTCATATTGCTTTGCATGATCATGTAGTTGACATCGTATTTGTCGCACAGCTACTGTTCATAATTCTTTCATACATGTCACTCTTGATTCGTTGCATATCCCGGTACACCGCCGGAGGCATTCATATAGAGTCATTTTATGTTCTAGTATCGAGTTGTATTTTTTTGAGTTGTAAGTAAATAAAAGTGTGATGATCTTCATTATTAGAGCATTGTCCCATGTGAGGAAAAAAAGAGAAAAGTCCAGAATAAAAAAGGCCCAAAAAAGAGGAAAAAATGAGAAAAAATGAGAGAAAAAGAGAGAAGGGGCAATGTTACTATCCTTTTACCACACTAGTGCTTCAAAGTAGCACCATGATCTTCATGATAGAGAGTCTCCTATGTTGTCACTTTCATATACTAGTGGGGATTTTTATTATAGAAGTTGGCTTGTATATTCCAACGTTGGGCTTCCTCAAATTTCCCTAGGTCTTCATGAGCAAGCAAGTTGGATGCACACCCACTTAATTTTCCTTTTGAGCTTTCATAAAGTTATAGCTCTAGTGGATCCGTTGCATGGCAATCCCTACTCACTCACATTGATATCTATTGATGGGCATCACCATAGCCCTTTGATACGCCTAGTTGATGTGAGACTATCTCCTTCTTTTTTTCTTCTCCACAACCACCATATTCTATTCCACCTATAGTGCTATGTCCATGGCTCACACTCATGTATTGCGTGAAAGTTGAAAAAGTTTGAGAACGTCAAAAGTATGAAACAATTGCTTGACCTATCATCGGGGTTGTGCATGATTTGAATATTTTGTGTGATGAAGAAGGAGAATAGCCAGACTATATGATTTTGTAGGGATAAGCTTTCTTTGGCCATGTTATTTTGAGAAGACACAGTTGCCTTGTTAGTATGCTTAAAGTATTATTGTTTTTATGTCAATATTAAACTTTTGTTTTCAATCTTATGGATCTGAACATTCATGCCACAATAAATAAAATTACACGGATAAATATGATAGGTAGCATTCCACATCAAAAATTCTATTTTTATCATTTACCTACTCAAGGACGAGAAGGAATTAAGCTTGGGGATGCCTGATACGTCTCCAACGTATTTATAATTTTTTATTGTTCCATGCTATTATATTATCTGTTTTGGATGTTTTATGTGCATTAATATGCTATTTTATATTATTTTTGTGACTAACCATTTAAGCAAGAGCCCAGTGCCAGTTCCTGTTTTTTTCCTTGTTTTTGAGTTTCGCAGAAAAGGAATACCAAACGGAATGAAACCTTTGCGATGATTTTTCTTGGACCAGAAGACAACCAGGAGACTTGGAGATGAAGTCGGAGGAGACACGAGGCGGCCACAAGGACGGAGGGCGCCCCCCACCCTTGTGCCCCCCCCCCCCCCGTGACCCTCCTGACCTAATTCTTTCACCTATATATTCCCAAATATCCCCAAACCACCAGAGGCATCCACGAAAACACATGTCCACCACCGCAACTATCTGTACCCGTGAGATCCCATCTCGGGACCTTTTCTAACACCCTGTCGGAGGGGGATTCGATCACGGAGGGCTTCTACATCAACTCTATAGCACTTCTGATGAAGCGTGAGTAGTTTACCATAGATCTACGGGTCCATGCTAGTAGCTAGATGGCTTCTTCTCTCTCTTTGATTCTCAATACCATGTTCTCCTCGATATTCTTGGAGATCTATTCCATGTAATACTTCTTTGCGATGTGTTTGCCGAGATCCGATGAATTGTGGATTTATGATCAGCTTATCTAAGAATATTATTTGAATCTTCTCTGAATTCTTTTATGCATGATTTGATATCTTTGTAATTCTCTTCGAACTATCGGTTTGGTTTGGCCAACTAGATTTGTTTTTCTTGCAATGGGAGAAGTGCTTAGCTTTGGGTTCAATCTTGCGGTGTCCTTTCCCAGTGACAGTAGGGGCAGCAAGGCACGTATTGTATTGTTGCCTTCGAGGATAAAAAGATGGGGTTTTCATCATATTGCTTGAGTTAATTCCTCTACATCATGTCATCATACTTAATGCGTTACTCTGTTCTTTATGAACTTAATACTCTAGATGCATGCTGGATAGCAGTCAATGTGTGGACTAATAGTAGTAGATGCAGAATCAATACGGTCTACTTGACACAGACGTGATGCCTATATTCATGATCATTGCCTTAGATATCATCATAACTTTGCACTTTTCTATCAATTGCTCGGCGGTAATTTGTTCACCCACCGTATTATTTGCCATCTTGAGAGAAGCCTCTAGTGAAACCTATGGCCTCGGGTCTATTTTCCATCATATAAGTTTCTATTTTCCATCATATAAGTTTCTGTTTTCCAACATATTAGTTTTCGATCTACTATTTTGCAATCTTTTACTTTCCGATCTATAAACCAAAAATATTTACTTTATTGTTTATCTATCTCTATCAGATCTCACTTTTGCAAATATCTGTGAAGGGATTGACAACTCCTTTATCGCGTTGGGTGCAAGTTGTTTGATTGTTTGTGCAGGTATTCGGTGAGTTGTGCGTTATCTCCTACTGGATTGATACCTTGGTTCTCAAACTGAGGGAAATACTTATCTCTACTTTGCTGCATCACCCTTTACTCTTCAAGGGAAAAACCAACGTAAGCTCTAGAAGTAGAAGTAGCTCTATTTTAAATGTATTATTACTTCATTTATCGTTGGCAATAGCAGTGACAAAACAATATTGCCTCAAATTATTAGTGGCATTAAATTAAGATGCAAAAAAATATCATTATTTCTTTCCCATAGTTATGCCACAGTAGCACAAGATCACTAGCTGGATGCAGAGTCAAAATAAACCCACAAGGAACATATCCGGTCATGGGAACCATAACTGAGAAAGGGGCCCTACGCCGCCACAATGGTAGGCATGATGGACTCAGCCAGTTTAGGATTCGATTCTCCTGGGTATGCCTTATGCAAGTGGTGAACCTGCAGCTCCACTGGATGATTCAATTCATTCCACCTTTTTGTGCAGTTCACCTAAAATGAAGCAATGTTTGCATCATGCAGGTAGCAAGAAGTACTAGGTCTCATGAGCTATCAGCTTCTTTATTAGTAGCACTAAAATTGAGCAACATTAAGGTTGGATGTCATGCTCATGCAAGGTGCAACTAGAATTTGCTTATCCTTTTGTGCAGTTCCACTAAAATAAAGTGCCATTGTGGTGATGGTGAAGGCTAATATTGCAATGGCTAATAAACTATTGCACAAGATTACCGGCAGAGTTAGCCGAAGAGGTTAGGAACTCCAATCACCCTTTGTGAAGTTCCACTAAAATCGAGAGACGTTGCCCATGTGACATTTTAGTAGAACTACACAAGACACTCTTTAAAAAAACAAAGTTTTTTTGTGCAGTTCACCAAAAGGTCACAATACCAACGAGGTGAAATGGATGTCCCTATCTGCACAAAAAGATAGAAAGAAAACAGTTACTGGTCAATAACATGATATGAAAAATACACAAATGAAAAGAAGCATCTTCATTATCTTCAAGGCAATCACACAAGGATAGTAGAAATTTTAAAACATCAGCATTGCTTCATATTACCGGAAGCATTATGATCAACAATGAAATTGGCAATGCTACTTCTTGAGGTTGCGTTGGTTTTTCCCTTGAGGAGGAAAGGGTGATGGAGCAAAGTAGAGATAAGTAATTCCCATAGTTAAGAACCAAGGTATCAATCCAGTAGGAGGAACACCCAAGTCTCCAATGATAGCACCTACACAAACAAACAAATACTTGCACCCAATGCGATAAAGGGGTTGTCAATCCCTTCACGGTTACTTGCAAGGATGAGATCTGATAGAGATAGGTATAAAAGATAAATAAAAGTGCAAAATAAAGTATATATAAATAAATTGCAGCAAGGTATTGGTGGGATTTTGGTTTTATAGATCTGAGAATAATATGATAAAAATAGACCCCGGGGCCATAGTTTTCACTAGAGGCTTCTCTCTTGAAAGAATGCATACGGTGGGCAAACAAATTACTATTGAGCAATTGATAGAAAAGCGCAAAGTTATGACGATATCTAAGGCAATGATCGTGAATATAGGAATCACGTCCGTGACAAGTAGACCGAAATGATTTTGCATCTACTACCATTACTCCACACATCGACCGCTATCCAGCATGCATCTAGTGTATTAAGTTAACAAGAACGGAGTAATTCCTTAAGCAAGATGACATGATGTAGAGGGATAGATCCAATCAATACGAAATAAACCCCATATTTTTATCCTTAATGGCAACAATACAAATACGTGCGTCGCTACCCCTTGTGTCACTAGGTTAGGAGACATCGCAAGATTGAAGCCAAAACAAAGCACCGCTCCGATTGCATGAAAAATCAATCTAGTTGGCCAAACCAAATCAATAGATCAGAGAAAAATACAAAGCTATCTTAATCATGCATAAAAGAATTCAGAGAAGACTCAAATAATATTCATAGATAATCTAATCATAAATCCACAATTCATCGGTTCTCAACAAACTCATCGCAAAAGATGATTACATCGAATAGATCTCCAAGAACATCGAGGATAACATTGTATTGAAGATCAAAGAGAGAGAGAGAGAGAAGAATCCAGCTAGCTAGTAGCTATGGACCCATAGGTATCTGGTAAACTACTCACACATCATCGGAAGGACAACAAGGTTAATGTAGAAGCCCTCCATGATCGAATCCCCTTCGGCAGAGTACCGGAAAAGGCCCCAAGATGGGATATCATGAGGACAGAAGCTTGCAGTGGGGGAAAAGTTTTTTTAGTGTGCCCTCTGGTATATGGGGAATATTTGGGTATTTATGGAGCTGAGATTAGGGTTGGAGAAGCTACAGGGGGCCCACAAGCTCATAGGGCGCGCCCCCGTAGGGCACGCCTTGTGAGCTTGTGGCTCACCCTTGGCCTTCTGGCCTCCTCTCGAAGCTTCCTAGGTGTCTTCTAGTCCAAGCAAAATCTTCAAAAAGTTTCTTTCGTTTGGACTCCGTTTGGTATTGATTTTCTGTAAAAGACAAAAACATGGGAAAAAACAACAACAACTAGCACTGGTCACTAGGTTAATAGGTTAGTCCCAAAAAATGATATAAAATAGCATAATAATGCATATAAAACATCCAAGATGGATAATATAATAGCATGGCACAATAAATAATTATAGATATATTGGTGTCGTGGGTGAACACGATCAGCTATGGGGCCATCGGTCCCTCGTGGTTTGGCAAAGGGGAAGATCACGTTGCACAAAGAGCGGAGGCCATGAAACAACACGACGGTGGTGACACTTGTGGTTTTTACCTAGGTTCGGGCCGCTAGGAAGCGTAAAACCCTATTCCTGCTTTGGTGGATTGGATGGAGGAACATGATGAACAACCAACGCTCAAGCCCGGCAAAGTGGCCTCGGGGAGGGCACCTACGCGCGTACAAACGTACAAGAGGGTCTGAATCCTTTGCTAGGTTGCGTTGGACCTCCTCTTATAGCTTAAGGGGTAACCATAGTGGAAAAACAGTCTTTATCTAGTGATTAGATAGCTAACAGTGCTATCATACCTAACTCTGGCAGTTAGGAGAAAGTGCATTAAATTCACTCTTAGGTGTCATGCTGAGGGCGAAATTCGGCAAGCCTGCCGTGCCGCTTAATCAGCTTCTACTTATCTGTTCAACACGCCTCTGGACGGGTGTCATATGAGGGTAATCTGTCTTCCATGGGGTTGCCACATGCTTAGTGGAAGCCACTTAATCACTTGGGGGCTCGACACCACATTGATAAGCGATTTGCATTGTGGTGTGATGGAGCGGTGGTGCCTTGGTGGGGAGTCCTCGCCTTTGTCTCGCCCGGCAAGCCTGCCGGGGAAATCTTGGACTTGTCTCTAGGGTGGCCTCAACCCCACCAGGCTCTCCTGCCCAGCAAGAGAGGCCTTCCCAAGGTGATGCTCTACTGTCTTGTCTTGACTTGGTCTTCTTGATCTGCTCCTTGATGTCACCAAGAGTGGTCCTCCTGGCTTGGTTTTGTTTCTCATGTTGGTGTAGCCATGCAATGCTACATGCCTGTGTATATGTCTGGGCAGCAAACGTAAATGTTTGTTGCACCGACAGGAGCCCCGGGGACTGGCCCATATACTTGTCGCCTGGCATCATTGGGGTAGGTCCCAAACAAATACACAGGCGCACACTTTGGCCAAACCACAATGGGATTCATGTTTCTCTTAATATCTTCCTTGCTTCTTCATTAACCTGTAATGAATTAGTTTCCGGTTTTCCCGTGGGTCGTGCAAAACGACGTGGGGTAACCCACGTAGTGGCCCGTGGATCGCCCACTCTCACGGGGAAGTAACTGCCATTTTACTCATCCCACTACTCCTGCCGTTTTCGCCACATACGGTGCATGCATTGCGCAGGGTTGGTGGCGGAGGCATAAGGCACGGAAATGAGTGACATGGCAGGAAGCTCAGTACCGTGGATAGGTGCAGGACGGTGGTGATCGATTATGGATGTTGTCAGCGACGCCGAGGGACTGGATTGGTGGAGTGGGGCATTTGCCTCCTGGGTGGTGAGGTGCCAGCTCCCGACCATGTTCCCCTATAAAAGGAGGCGTGAACGGGGGGCTCACCCACACACCCACATCTCCTCCTTCTCCTTCCCGCATCCTTCTTCCATTATGGTGAGGGGAAGAGGACGTGGTAGTGCTCCAGCAGTGGCAATGAGGGTCTCTTCTGGGTAGCGCCTCCCTCCCCCAATTGGGGATGCAGGGGCAGAGTCTAGCGCACGAGGTGGCACTGTAGGATATGGGCGCAGCCGTCACGGCGCTTGGCGCCGAGGAGGGCGTGGTGGTGCTCTGATCGCTCCTCCCGTAGCTGCCTTGGCCCCAATGGAAGGCCATGTCGGGGACCTGCCGTTGGAGTTCATCGTCAAGCTACGCGGGCCTCTGCGCAGCCGCCTTCGTATTCCTACCCCTTTCGCAAGGGTGATGGAGGTAGAACATCCGCTAGGATTGAAGCTGCACATGAGGGGCTGCTGTAATGGCAGCATGCGGGCCGATGTGGAGTTCCCCGAGCCTCATGCTATGCTCCTCCGGCGTGGCTGGAAAACCTTTGCTCATGCCCATAGCTTGGCAGCAGGGCACGTTCTCCATTTTAAGTTAATGGAGGCCAACTTGCTCTCCATCAAGGTCTTCAGGCGTTCCGGTGCTCGCTTAGGGTGCTACACGGAGAGCTCAACTGACGATGAAAGCTCCTCCTCGAGCGACAGCGACGAAGAGGACAATGACGGCGATGACGACGGCGCTGGGCGGGAGGACGGCAGCTCGGACTCCAGCTGAGCACCGACCGCACCGTCACCGTCAGCAAGGCGCCGACATCACCATCATCTGCACCTGGGTCTTCTTCCCGTGGTAGAGCGATTTGTCGGGGTGTTGGGTGTGGATGTGTCCGCCTCCTCCAGTAGGACCCAGCTTCGTCTTCCCTGCCGGTGCCGCTCCTGCCGTGTTTCACTGGTCCTGGCAGTGGTGACCAGGGCATCGCCTAGCCTCTCTCTCCGTCCATCGCCTTCGTCCGCACCCTCCCGATCTTGCCAGACTGCGTCCCACGGGCCCTGACGTGGTCAGGCCGGGCTTCTTCCCAGGCACTCCTTTTGCCCTCTTCACCTCCCACTGTAGCCCCTAGGAGGATAGGGACAATAAAGGGATTACGGGACACTTAACTTTTTTCAATCTAAAACATGTAGGCTCTTGCCAAGCTTTAGTCTTAAATATGTAATCTTTTCAACCATATTTGTACTCTCCAATGTTTGTACTTGTTTATCAGCGTATTAATGAAAAACAATAAGCTTGCCGAGCACTTGTGCATGTATCATACCCATGCAGAGGAACGACTCGTCTATACTCTCAAGTAAACAAGGTTCTCTGGCAGGATATCTTGCCGGTCCCTTCCGTTGTTACCGCAGGGTTTAGCCCGGTAATATAGGAGCATGGAAGAGGACCGGCCCCTTGTCAACCCCTTTTTACCAAATGCTACTGCGACCATCCTGACTGAAGTAACCTTCAAATCAAAAGATGCGAGCACAAGTGTTCGAGGGCGACAAGGTTTTCTTACGCACAAGTTTTCCACACAGAGACACATTATGGATGTCTAAAGGGAACTTATCTGCTTTGCATTGTCGGGGCCCGATATGTAAGCTTGCTCTTCACCTCTCCTCTTTGAGATGTTATCCAGGGCAGGGGCCCTGTAGTTAGTACAGGGGGAAATAGCAGCATACAACCCTTTCTAAATGATCATGGCAGAACTATGCTAAAATAATCATGCATGCAAATTTTAGGCGCCAGCGCTTCATTTTATTATCTTTACACAGGGTCTGTGCCTGGCTTTGTACAAAGGGTTACATGCGCTTCGGCAAGGCTTTTACAAAAGGTGGCTGCCGGGTCTGAGCCCGACAGTAGCGCCTTATGGGTATAACTTGCGAAGATGCTCAATATTCCATGAGTTTTGCACCTTAGTGCCATCTTCGGTCTCTAGACGGACTGCGCCAGGTCTGGTGACTCATACTACCCTGTAAGGGACTTCCCACTTCGGCATCAACTTGTTGGAACCCTTGGCAGATTGAACACGCCTAAGGACAAGGTCGCCTTCCACAAGGCTCCGGGCGGGAATCCTGTGGCTATGATAGCGGTGCAAGGCTTGCTGCTAGCGTGCAGCACACATAGCGGCCCGGAGACGATCTTCCTCAAGGAGCATGGCATCGTCATGCCAGAGCTGCTCTTGCTCTACTTCATCGTAGGCAAGTACTCGAGGTGACCCTTATATGAGTTCCGTGGGGAGCACTGCTTTTGCCCCATACACTAGGGACAAGGGAGTCTGCTGGTGGCTCGATTTGGTGTCGTACGGAGGGACCAAAGAACCGGCAACTCATCGATCCAGCGTCTGCCGCACTTCTACAACTTATCAAAAGTTCTTGTCTTGAGTCCACGCAGCACTTCAACATTCATCCTTTCAGCTTGTCCATTTCTCCGGGGATGAGCAATAGAGGCAAAGGAGACCTAGCTTCCGAGGTTTTGGATGTATTGCATGAAGGCGCGGCTTTGTGAATTGGGTGCCATTATCAGTGATTCCTCTGGCGGGTACGCCAAATCGGCACACCAATCCTTTTAAGAACTTGATAGCTGATTGTGCGGTTACCTTCCTCACTGGCTCCACTTCTGGCCACTTTGTAAACTTGTCGATTGCAACGTAAAAAATTCAAAGCCCCCGGTAGCACGGGGGAAGTGTCCAAGATGTCGAGCCCCCACACTGAAAATGGCCAGGATAAGGGGATCATCTGGAGAGCTTGAGCTGGCTAATGGATGTTCTTGGAGTGGAACTGGCAGGCTTGACATCTGGTCACTAGCTCAGTTGCATCCTAGAGGGCTGCGGGCTAGTAGAAACCCTGTCGGAAAGCTTTTCCAACCAGGGCTCTTGATCCAATGTGGGAGCCGCACACGCTCTTGTGTATCTATGCTAGCAGCCTTTGCCCATCTTCCCGGCAAATGCACTTCAATTTCACACTATTTGGCCTTTTTCTGTACAGAGTGTCATCGACAAACTGATACATACTGGACCGCCGAGCTACTCTTTCAGCTTCTTCTTGCTCTTTGGGAAGCTCTCCTCTTTGAAGGTAGTTGAATATGTGCTGCGTCCCAAGTTGGAGCCTGAGGCTCAACAACAAGGACTAGCGGCACCTCTTCGTTTGTGGGAGCGCTAACCTCGACCGCAAGAACTTGTTGTTTCGCGGGAGGGTGCTGCTCACTAACTGAAGTAGAGTTGTTCCCAGTAGCCTCTCTACCAGCGGTTTAGAGAAGCTCTGCTGGGAGATACTTAATGGAGTCCAAATTCCTCCTTTTTCTGGCCATCATTGAAGGGGACACTGATGGTTGAGTCAAGTGAAGGACAAAAGTTCCTGGTCCCACGGGGAGCTTTTGTGCAGCGCACTTTGACAAATGACCAACAATATTGTTCTCTACACGTGGCACATGCTCTATTTGTAATCAATCAAAGTGCTCCTACAACTTTCTCACTTCCACTACATATGCCTCCATCAATGGACTCCGGTAATCCTTGTTGACTTGTCTCACCACGAGCTCTGAGTCTCCTCAGACAATCAATTTCTTGATTCCTAACTCCACCGCAATTCTGAGCCCGGCAAGGAGCCCCTCATACTCAGTAGTGTTGTTGGTGGTCTTCTCCCGGGGAAAGTGCATTTGAACCGCATACTTGAGATGCTCTCCGATGGGCGCAACAAGAAGCACGCCAGCTCCAACGCCCTACAACAAGAAAGCACCATCAAAATATATGATCCACTCCTGAGGCGCTTCCTTGTTGGGGATAACTGTCTCTGGTATTTCTTTATTTGGAGTGGGCGTCCATTCTGCAATGAACTCTGCCAGCATTCTGCTCTGAATGGTTGAGGTACTTCCATACTTCAAAGCCAAAGCTTGACAGCTCTAGCGCCCATTCAACTATCCTGCCAGTGGCTTCGGGGTTCCTCAGTATGCGCTGTAGTGGGAAACGTGTGACAAGTCAAATCTTGCAAATAAGTAGTCATTTGAAACGAGATACTATAAATTAATTAAGGAGGAGTTATTTGAAAAAAATCGAAACGGTACCCACGGTATCCACACTAACGTGGATTAGAGTGTGTGTCACATAATTAGTTATTTGAATTAGAGTGTGTGTCACATAGTGATCTCCAATTCTGACGTGGATTTCACATTTCACGGTATCCACGCTACTTTTTTCATACAAATTCATATGTATATGATGAACACCATGGTAGTGAGAAAACTTTGGATGGATTCAAACATATGACCTACAAAATAGCACAACAATCGAGTTAATATCAACTTTTCCAAACCTAGTATGGCACTAATTCAAAATAATTACCCATATGCAGGGTCCTTGGTTCAAATCTTACAATGTACACCGAATTGAAACATCGATATTAAGTCTCGTACTATCTACATTCAAATGTTGTTTTTAGCCCCACCCACCCCCCTCGGCACACATGCTACATAATTCCTGTATCGGTCAGCTTCTTCTCCTAACCACCTTAGGAAGCTATCGGTTTCCAACACACGTTCTTTCTTTCTCTCCATGTTTCGATCTCTAGCTCTCTCAACTACACAACCCCCTTTTTCCACTCTATTACCAAATGTATTTACCTCACACACCCGCCATTGCACCCCATGCCGAGCTCTCTCTCTCTCTCCCTCCTACCCTCTCTCGCTAGATACATGCATTGCCTATCTAGCCCCCCAACCTCTCGTGCGCACACACGCACGTTGTCTATCTAGGTCACTCCCTCGAGACTGTCTCACTCTTTCTTCCGCACGGCGGGCCACACTCGCTCAATCTCGCTATCTTTATCTGAGTCTCGATTAACCTCGTTCTCTTTCACACACAAATGATATATCTCCCTGTTCGGGCCTCGATCGACACACTCTATACTCTCTCACGCAGATTGTCTATCTAGGTCAGTCCATCCAAGCGCCCCACTCTTTCGACCTCATGGCGGGCCACGCTCGCTCAATCTCTCTCTCTCCCTCTCTCTCTCTCTCTGTCTTTGTATGTCTCGATTGACCTAGCTCTTTCTCGGACACAAACGATATATCTCCATTTTGAGCCCAATTCGACATATTCATATTATATACTCTCTCACGCGCATTGTCTATCTAGGTCACTCTCTCCAACCCGTCTCACTCTTTCAATCGCACAACGACCCACACTCGTTCAATCTCTCTCCCTTTATATATGTACTCGATTGACCTTGGTTCCTCCCAAACACAAAATATATCTACATGTCTGTGACTGGATCATCTCTCAATCTCTATCTTACAGCCCTCGCCCTTCCCAAAGGCTCAATCGTACAATATCTCTCCAGATCAGATATATCTTTTCAATGAATGTCGGACCACACTCACTTTGTCTCTCTATCTATATGTCTCTCGCTTGACCTCGCTTTCTCACGCCGTATCTTCCACAAATTGAAGCTACCTCTCCATCCCTCACAAAGCCGGAGCTATTTACATTGCGAGGGGGACTCCAACCTTGGATTAATTTGTGTAGGCATTTTATTCCGGTGGGTTTAGATTATATTTTCGTAGCATTCGGCCCAGAACTAATCCAAACACGGTTGCAACCCCCGCACCTCCCCCAATTGTTTTCCCTCTTGGCTCGGTCATCGCTCTCTCGCACGTCCTTTCTCGCCTTCAACGTCGCACCATGGTATTATTGCAAAAAACTCTGTTGTTCTCTTTAATTATTAAAAATAAGCTACAAAACTACACACCGATAGTCCACCTAGAATGGAACAAATTTCGACCCTCAAATTAAAGTGCTACAAACTACACACCGAGGGGCCCACCTGTCATGAAACAAATTTGGACCCATATACAAATTAAAAAATAAAGGATGGGGATCGAACATGCAACCAGGGCCTTCAAGCCGCACGTCAATAGGCAACATAAGTAGAACAACAATGTTTGTTGTACCCCCCCTTTGTTCATATAATGTTTTTATATTACCACAGCCTATTTAATGGATAACATGTAATATTATTTTTAGTACATTAGTGGGACCGGCTCGTTAGCACATACTATTCGCCTTCACTTACTGGTGGGTTCCATGTGCTCCCTCTCTCTCCTCCCCTTCTGCGTTTAGACGCACGGGCAAACATGAAGAACTCGCGGGCGATGTTGCCGTTGACCATATCTGGACGCATTCACAAGTTACGGCACCGGTTTCACGTACTAGTAGTACTAGTCAATGTGTACATGCAATGCACGTTAATTTGGAAGTATATTAAGTGCATGCAGATATTAAGTAGGATATTATTTGCGTGTTATTATGTGATTAGCACTATTTTTGGCATGAAATTAACTACACGCTAAACGTGTTGAGCGCTGGACATTGAAGCAGTCTAGGTCATTGGATGAGAAGGAATACATGTGGCTTGATGACATTTTATATTTAATTTGATACGGCTCTAGCAGAACATTCAATCGATCAAACCATAGATTTCATTCATTCTAACTCCGACTTTACATTCATACGATGATCGATCTAAAATAAACGGAAATGATAAACGTTTGGATTTTAAGCATGGCAATCCGAAAGTTTTTCATGGGAAATTTAGACTACGCGGCGGCGGTGGAGGCGTCTTGCGGTGGGAAGCGGCTCATCTGCCGTGCTCTGTGTGTCGTCGGGCCACTGACCGACAGTGACAGCGGCGTCTTGCGCCGTGGTTGGCGTACTCCTGGACGTTGGCCCTAGCTTCAAGGAAGGCCACAATGTTCTGGACTTCGGTCTCTAGGAGCGAGTCAACTGGCGGGAGGAGGCGACTGGCGTTGGTGCAAGGAATCGGTCGACGACGGCAGTCCATGCCGCTGAGGGGGGCACTGGCAGCCGCGTGGGGACAGGCGCTGGCAACGGCGCGGCAGAGACATTCGTGTGCACGGGCACCGGCACAGGCGCGCACGTCAGTGCACGCTCAGGCGCATGCGCTGGCAGGTGCACGGGAGCGTGAAAGTCAGCGGGGACCTCGTGGAACCCCGCGGCATCAAGCTTGGCGACAATGTGTGGCTCCCAGCCCATCAATGCCATGGGGATGGGTGCTGGCGCAGTCGGGGCGACGGGAGCCAGAACGGGAGCGGGGACAGGCGCGACGTCTTCCCGCAAGGCCGGTTCAAGCTCTTCCCAGAGCGCCTTCTATTCTTGAGACTCCGGCTCGGTGTCTTCCTCAGGAAACTGGAAGACTAAGGGCAGACCATCGTGATGCGGCATGGCGTGCAGTTAGGTCAGGCTGGTTGGAGGTAGACGACAGGAGAGTCGGAGGGGAAGAGAGAAGATTGTAGTGATACCGGGTAGTGCGGGGTTGATTTTAAACTGCGGCGCCGGCGACATTAAAAGTGGGAGAAGTTGGGACGAAGGTGGGCGGCGGAGCTTGGTCAAAGGGCTCGCCTCCCGGTGAGCCTGCATAGCGGTCTGCTCGCAAACCTCCCTGTCAGCCGGCGCAGAGGTCTGCTCGCACGCCTCCTATCGACTCACACGCTTGCTCGGACGGCACCTGCCAATGAGAAGCGCCCACGGTTTCAATAGTGAAAGCGTTCGCCTTAATGTGACAGGTCTTTGTTCCAAAATACCTTGGCTCTTCATTTGTGCAACTTCTCATAAGCAGCTTGTCTCAATTTGAAGAAAAACATTATGTAGGAATATTTGTGCCATATCACGTGACCATGCTCAGTTTCATGAATTTCTGGTCACTTTTTGATTTTCTGAAATTTAAAATCCTGGATTCGAAACAATATCATAACCTGCATCATGCAATAAATTTTCAAGCGATACATCTTTCCTGTTGTATTTCTTAAGAAAGGATTTGGGCAAACATTTTGCTTAGTTAGACTTCAGACAAGTTGTTGAGGATATAGACCTTGGAGTCACCCGCCAGGAGGGCCGGGTTACTCTAAGGGTCATTGCCAGAAGCCCGGAGTTAAGTTCTAAGATGATGGGCCAGAGATGGGCTGAGACCCGGCTATGGTTTAAAGCCCGTAGTTACTATCATTGTTATAGTAGACTTGTAGTGTAAGGCAAGTATTGTTTAGAGTCCAAGCCGGACGCTCTTATGAGCCGGCCGGGTCTCTAAGGGCTGCTGGGCGTCAGCCTCCCTAGATAAAGGGAGGACCCGGCAGCGGTTTAGGAACGACAACAATCTCATCGAAAGCCGGGCATAGCTGTTTAGCTCCCTGGCGATCGTAACCCTAATCAATAACACCTCAAACTGGACGTAGGCTTTTACCTTCACAGTAAGGGGCCGAACCAGTATAAATCCTCGTGTTCCTTCTCCCGGATAACCCCTTCAAGCTTCCTAGTAGCGATGGCTCCACGACTAAGTCCTAGCTCGAGGACATCTGCCGTGACAATTCCACGACAGTTGGCGCCCACCGTGGGGCTGGCGCACGGTGGATTTGAGTTCTTGAAGGGCAGCTTCGAAGGGCTCAAGGGATACGCTATGGGCCGGATGACCAAGAGTCATCGCGGCAAGCTCTACATCGACGATGCGGACTGGGGCCCCGACGCCGGCTCAATTGAGTACGGGTACCGGGTCCCCTTCGGCGGAATTCATGTCTTCATCGGCAAGATGGGTGAGCCGGGCCCCGAGCCAGATCTCCGCGCCGATCTCATCGAAACGGCTCAGCGCGCACGACCCGCCCGGGCCCGGCCTGCCTTAAAGCGCGTTTTTGTGGGATGCATCCATGGAGGGCCCTCTGATCCATCTGGGTTTGGTGATGAGGCGGCCGCCGGCTCTCACGGCGAGTCGGCCACCGATGAGTCAAATTCGTTGTACCAACTTCAAGGTGGTAGGCTCATGGGTTGTTCCGATGGTGACAGTATTCCGGACCTTTTTGAGCCGCCAAGTCAGGTTGGAGTTTTTATGGCCGGGGCGCAGCCTGTTCGGAACCCCGCTGCTGGAGCAGGAAACCCGGTGCCTTCTCCGGCTCAGGTGCTGATGGATCTCACGGACAAGTTGACGGCCCTGTTAACCGCCACGGTTGACCCGGCGGATCGAGCCCGGCATGATGCGGAGGTGGCACAGTTGAAATTGGATCTGATAAAAGCTAAAGAGGATCTTGCAGCGGAAGGAATCAGGCTGGCTGCGGAGCGGGCGGCTCTCGACGCCCGGACTCAGCTGATTCAGGCGCAGTCCTTCCAACTCACGATGGATCAGAACGTGGCCAATGAGGTCATGAGAAGGAGGCATCAGAAGGCCCAGTCTCGACTCCCGCCGGTTTACGATCCACACAATCTCTTCAACACGCCGGGTGCAGGGTCTAGTAACCCGCCAGGGGTCATTGCGCCCGGGTCTGGACCCCTTATTCAGCCGCGAGTGATGGGGCCTCCCCAGGTGCCCCCTGCCCCGCCTCAGTATGTGCCAATACCCCCGGGTCATTATGATAACCCGCTAGAGAACATGGTAGCTGCGGCAGCACGGCTGGCGGCCCTCCCCGTTGACGGCGATTCTCCGGCGGCCATCGAAACCCGCCGGGTCAGGGAACTCCTGCAGACGGCACTAGCGCAGCAAGAGGCGTACTCCTATAGCCACGACAGGATCCACTCGACCCCTCGTCCAGGCCAGAGCCCGAGTTACAGCCGGCACATGGTCTCAGCAACCGGTTCAAGTAATGTGCTACGCCATGACCCGCCCCCTGGCTACGGCCCGGCTCATAAGGGAGCCTTCTACGCAACAGACCAAGCACGGCAAGAGGCGGAGCAGGCGCCTCAATTGACGGCTTATCAGACCCCCTCGGCTTATCCGACGACGTCCGTTGATGTGGGAATTTCTACCAGGACCGGGGGAGTCCCTTGTTTGGTACCAGCCATCCGTAATGAACATCTACCTAAGGACTTCAAGGGCCCTAGGAAGGTGCCTAACTATACAACGGATTTACAGCCTGCAGCCTGGATTGAGAGTTATGAGATGGCTATGGAATTGCTGGAGGTCAGTGAGGCGGCCATGGCCAAATATTTCACCATGATGTTAGATGGAACTGCCCGCACGTGGTTGAAAGGGTTACCGCCGAACTCTATTGGGTCTTGGGCTGAGCTGAAAGCCCGGTTCATTCAAAACTTCAAAGATACCTGCAGGCAATCTATGTCAATTGTGGATTTGACTAACTGTAAGCAGCAGGAGGGTGAGTCCACGACCCATTGGGTTCGCCGGGTCAAGGAGATCATACATTCATCAGATAAGATGGATGCCGGCTCTGCAGCCTTAATGTTGGAACAGAACTGTCGCTTTGTGCCCCTTAAGATGAAGCTCGGGCGGCTCAAGCGCGACTGCACTGATATGGGTACCCTAATGGCGGCTCTTGTCAAGTACGCCGATTCCGATGGTACCAAGGATCCCCCTTCAGACGATGAAAGGGCAGGGAAGGGAAAGAAGAACGGCAATGGCAAGGGTCCTCAGTTTAACCCGGGGAACCAAGGAGGAGGCAAGCGTGAGGCCGATGGCAGCCTAGAGTTTGTAGCCAACGCCAACTCCCAAGGGAATAACCAGCGACGCAAGGGGAGGCCCCCTCCCCGAGGCGGCGGGTCAGGTCCAACGCTGGAGCAGCTGTTGAATGAACCTTGTCCGAGGCATGGTTCCAGAGAAAAGCCAGCGACTCATCTGTGGAAGGATTGCACAATTATGAAGGCCTTTAAGAGCTACAATGGCCCGGGCGGCGGTTCAGGCGCCGGCGGCTTTCATGGCCCTGGCGGCGACTCAAATTCCGGTCCTCAGAACGGTCAAGGGGGCTTTAATCAACAGTCTGGTCAGGGTCGTCAACAGCAGCAGGGGGGTTATCAGACCAACCCAAAGCAGCTTAGCGGTGGACAGTATCATGTGTTCACCACCAGTTTGTGCAAACGGGATCAGAAGCTTCACAAGAGAGCTGTTCATGCTGTTGAGCCGGCAGTTCCACGCTACTTACGGTGGTCTGAGCAGCCTATAGTGTGGAGTAGGGAGGATCACCCTCCCCGGGTGGATAACCCGGGCCACTTGGCCTTAGTGGTGGCTCCTCAGGTGGGAGGCTATAAGTTCACAAAGGTACTCATGGATGGAGGCAGCAGCATCAATATCCTCTATTATGAGACTTTTCGCCGTATGGGATTGGTTGATAAGAACCTCAGCCAGTCAAACACTATCTTCCATGGTGTGGTACCCGGTAAGTCGGCTTATCCAGTCGGCAAGATCGAATTGGAAGTGGCTTTTGGTGATGAGAACAACTACAGGGTGGAGAAGTTGACCTTTGAGGTGGTCAAGATAAGAAGTCCGTACCATGCTATATTTGGACGGCCGGCTTACACCAAGTTCATGGCACGGCCGTGTTATGTGTACTTACAGCTCAAGATGCCGGGTCACAATGGGACCATTACGGTTCACGGCAGCCGGAAAGTGGCTCTGGAGTGTGAGGAAGGTGATGCGGCTTATGCAGAGTCTGTTTGTGCTACAGAGGAGTTGAAGTTTTACAAAGACAATGTTGACCCAACAGATATGACCTCTCTGAAAAAGCCAACCACGGAGAATGAACCAGCGATGAAATTTAAATCAGCTGATGAGACTAAACTCGTTGATTTTGTTCCAGGGGACTCGTCTCAGCAGTTTAGCATCAGTGCAAATCTGGACCCGAAATAGGAAAGCGCGCTCATCGAGTTCATCCGTGAGAATAGGGACATCTTCGCATGGAAACCTTCTGACATGCCAGGTGTACCTAGAGAACTCGCTGAGCACACTCTCAATGTTGATCCGAAATTTAAGCCGGTCAGACAGTTCCTTCGGCGGTTTAATGAAGAGAGGCGAAAGCTATTGGTGAAGAAGTGGCCCGGCTCTTGGCGGCCGGGTTCATTGTTGAAGTTTTTCACCCAGAGTGGTTGGCTAACCCGGTGCTCGTACTCAAGAAGAACGGCACCTGGCGGATGTGTGTGGACTACACGGACTTGAACAAGGCGTGTCCGGCTGATCCTTTTGCCCTCCCCCGTATTGATCAAATCATTGATGCTACGGCGGGTTGTGCACGCTTAAGTTTCTTGGATGCTTATTCCGGGTATCATCAGATTAAGATGGCAGTTAAGGACCAGGAGAAGACGGCGTTCATCACTCCCTTTGGAGCCTTCTGCTATGTGTCTATGCCCTTTGGACTCAAGTGTGCACAGGCGACTTACCAGCGTTGTGTACAGAATTGTCTTCATAAACAGATCGGGCGCAATGTTCACGCTTACGTGGATGATATTGTGGTTAAATCCATCAAGGAGGAAACCCTGATAGATGACTTAAGGGAAACCTTCGATAATCTCCGGGTCTACAAGATGATGCTTAACCCGGCCAAGTGTGTTTTTGGTGTTCCTGCAGGCAAACTATTGGGCTTCTTGGTTTCTGACAGAGGCATTGAGGCTAACCCGGAGAAGATCAAGGCCATCACCTCCCTGGCTAAGCCGGCGTGTATAAATGACGTTCAGCGTTTGGCGGGTCGCATCGCTGCTTTAAGCCGGTTTATAAGCCGTTTGGGTGAGAAGGCTATGCCCTTATATCAGTTGATGAAGAAAACTGATAACTTTGTCTGGAATGATGCAGCTAATACCGCTTTTGAGGATTTGAAAAAGCAACTGGCAGAGCCCCCCGTCCTTGCTGCTCCGGTTGATAAGGAGCCCTTGCTACTGTATGTGGCGGCAAACGCACGAGCCGTCAGCGTGGCTATTGTGGTGGAGCGCAAGGAGGCGGGTAAGGAGCATCCGGTTCAGCGGCCGGTTTATTATGTCAGCGAGGTGCTCATTGAGTCCAAGCAGCGGTACCCGCATTGGCAGAAGCTCGTATATGGTGTGTTCATGGCGAGCCGGAAGCTTAAGCATTATTTTCAGGGTCATCCCATCACTGTGGTCAGTTCTGCCCCTCTTGGTGATATTATCCAGAACAGAGAGGCTACAGGGAGAATTGCTAAGTGGGCTATAGAACTTGGACCTCATGGCCTCAAATATGTGCCACGCACTGCTGTTAAATCTCAGGCTTTGGTGGATTTCATCAATGATTGGACAGAGTCACAAGTGCCTGAGCAAAAGCCGGATAACACTTATTGGACTATCCACTTTGATGGGTCCAGACAGTTGGAGGGCTCGGGGGCTGGTGTTGTATTGGCTTCCCCTAAAGGTGACAAATTCCATTATGTGCTACGGTTGATGTTTCCTTGCACTAACAATGCGGCTGAATACGAGGCTTTGCTCCACGGTCTTCGGGTGGCTAAGGAGATGAGCTTAAGCCGGGTAAGGTGCTTTGGTGACTCAGACTTGGTGGCTCAACAAGTATCAGGCACCTGGGATTCTAAGGATCCTCTCATGGCGGCTTATCGCCGCGAGGTTGATGCCATTGCTGGGCACTTTCAGGGATATCAAGTGGAGCACATTGATCGCAGGAAGAACGAGGCGGCTGATGCTTTAAGCCGGCTAGGCTCTCAGCGAAAGCCGGTGCCGCCTAACACTTTCCTGGATGTCCTGTATAACCCCTCGGTTAAGTTGCCTACAGAAGAGGACTTGGCTATCCCTGACCCGGAGGCACGACTGGTGGCGGCTCTTCATGTCATACCAGACTGGACAATGCCATATCTGGCTTATATAACCCGGGGAGAGTTGCCTGAGGATGAAACTCTGGCCAGGCAAATAACCCGGCGGGCTAAGTCAATGATTGTTATTGATGGCGAGTTGCATCATCGCAGTGTTTCAGGGGCATTTCAGCGTTGTATCTCCCCTGAGGAAGGTCAAGAGATCTTGCGCGAGATCCATGAAGGGGATTGTGGCCATCATGCCGGTTCAAAATCTCTTGTGGCCAAGGCTTTCCGTCATGGTTTTTATTGGCTGACGGCTCACGCTGATGCAGAGGACTTGGTCAGTAAGTGTGATGGTTGCCAAAGGTTCTCACGACGGGCTCATGTGCCGGCTCAGGAGTTGAGGATGATCCCAATCACTTGGCCCTTTGCGGTCTGGGGGCTTGATATGGTTGGGCCTTTTAAACGGTCCAAGGATAAGAAGACCCACCTCTTGGTGGCCGTTGACAAATTCACGAAGTGGGTGGAGGCTGAGCCAGTTAGCAAGTGCGATGCAGCCACGGCGGTTCAATTTATGAAAAAGGTGATTTTCCGCTTCGGCTTTCCGCACAGCATCATAACTGACAATGGCACCAATCTATCCAAGGGCGCTATGGAAGAATTTTGTCAACGAGAGCATATCCGACTTGATGTTTCCTCAGTGGCTCATCCCCAATCCAATGGTCAAGCTGAGAGAGCTAACCAGGAGATTCTGAAGGGCATCAAACCCCGGCTTTTGGTCCCTTTGCAACGGACGCCGGGTTGTTGGGTGGAGGAGTTGCCCTCCGTCTTATGGAGCATCAACACTACTCCTAACAGGTCTACAGGCTTCACGCCTTTCTTCATGGTTTATGGAGCAGAAGCAGTCCTCCCCAGCGACATCCGTCACGATTCACCTCGTGTGGCGGCTTATGTTGAGACGGATAATGAACAGGCGCGCCAAGATGCTCTGGACTTGTTGGACGAACAGCGTGATGTGGCAGCAGCCCGTTCGGCGATTTACCAACAAGACCTGCGCCGTTATCATAGCCGCCGGGTCAAATCCCGGGTCTTCCAGGAAGGCGACCTTGTGCTCCGGCTCATCCAGGATCAAACAGATGCACACAAGTTATCCCCACCTTGGGAAGGGCCCTTTGTGGTCAGTAAGAACTTGCACAACGGGTCATATTACCTCATTGATATTCGGGAACATAAAGATTCGCGTAAATCTGAGGAGGAGACCCGTCGGCCGTGGAATATAGCTCAGCTTCGGCCTTACTACACTTGAGCTGCCGGCTCTCGTGGTGTACATATTTATCTCAGACATGTATATATTATGATAAGCAATAAAGCAGGACCTCTGTCCTTTTTTCTCCTCCAATTATGCGTGTGTTATTTTTACATGCTGATTTAAAGGAGGATCCGGCTTATGATCGTATTGAGTCTAGCCGTAAGCAGTAAGGTCACTTGGGGGCTTCCTGTTCAAACATGGGTCGTATTCGAACCAAAGAGAACATAGCTGTCGATACCCACTTGATTGGCAAAGTGCCGAGCTCGTTGGGAAGTTAACTTTGATCATATTTGAATCACAATTTAACCCCTCTGAGAACCGACGTGGATCGTATTCGAATCAGCGTCGTTAAACAATTTTAAGAATCACTTGGGGGCTTCCTGTTCAAACATGGGTCGTATTCGAACCCAAGAGAACATAGCTGTCGGTACCCTCTTGATTGGCATCGCCACACCCACTGGGGGCTATATGATCGTATCCGAATCTTGGCTTAACCCCTTTTGGGCCGGGTCTCTGGTCGTATTCGAACTGGAAGCCCCTAAGTTCTGATTTATCACAAGTTTACTCTGATTATGACAAAGTGTGCATGGCCGGGTTTCACCTGCCGGCTTAATTTTGGGTTTATCTTGTTAATTGAACATCATGGATGTCATCAAGGCAAGTCAATTAGAGTTAAGATACCAACCGTGCTACCCGGGTTATTTAATCCGGAAGTATGCTTACAGGCCGTTAAGTGTGTTATCACGGCTATGTTCAGAGTATAACTAAGGACCAGTCCTTTTTGATTCATATTCCGGGTTATCCATCTCAAACACCTGCTTCTCAGGGTGGTAAGCCGCCTTGAGACTTGTGATTTGCCTTTCTATGCAGATACTTAAAGGCACCTTTTAAGGTTGAGAAGGACAAAGGGATAATTATGACCCGGAGGAACACTAAAAGGATAATTCAAGGGATTTCAGCATTCATTACATGCACGATGGCACGGCAGAGATAAATTGTTGCACCTATTCTATTACAAAATTCATCAAGTCTCAAGGATGGAGCGTTGTTCGGTGAACCGCCAGCCGCTTTATGATGCCTGCTGAGTTGAAGTCCCCGGCTCGTTCCTGTCTTCTGCTCCGGCTGATCCCAAGACCTCGAAGGTTGACGACTTCCAGTTGATGCCGCTGAGAGCTTCGAACTGGGCTTCTTCGTCAATTAACCCGGCCGGGTCAATCTCCGGGGCGAAGGTGTGCTGACGAGCCGGAGGAATCAGATTGAGAGCTTCATAGCGAGGGGTTGGAATCCTCTGATTCTCCGCGTTGTACCCCGGCTGATACTTGGTTAAGTCGGTATCATTCCCGATGATGGTGGCCACCGGGCGTACAGCCTTCACGCATGCCGCGAAGTCCTTCTGGTCGAAGGCTGAGCCGTCTTCCTTCAGGCTTGGGTAACCCAGGGCGATGTCTGCCGGTTCTAGCTCCGGTAAGAATGCTTTGGCCTGGCTCAGCGCGGCGATTGCTCTGGCTCTCGCGGATGCTCGTCATAGCTCCTGGATCCGCTGCGGCAGAACTGCGAGCCGGCGCAGGACTTCGGCCAGATGAGTTGGCACCTCATTGGATAGGGCCACCACAGCTAAGGCCCGCTGTGACCAGGTGTAGAGCTGTTCCACCAGGGTGTACACGGCCTTTAACCTGGTGACCACGCTCTGGTTCAGGTTGGCGCTTCTGGAACCTGGTTAACAACATCAGATGACCCGGTGACAAGGATGAAACAGGAAATGTAAACATTCTAACATGGATGAAAACCGGTGAGGCGACTTACCGAAGATGGCGGCTACCATTTGGGACACTTGGCGCTTTAGGCTGGAGAGCTCGGCGGTTTTTTCAGAGAGCGCCTTCTCCGCCTGTTCCGCCCGGGTTACCAGTGCGGCTTTCTCCTCAGCCCAGGCCTTCCGCTCAGCATCAAATTCGGTCTTCAGCTTCTCTTGAGCGGCGATGCTGGAGACAAACTTGGCGTTTGCCTTCCGGGTCTCCATCTCTTGAGTCTTTAGCCGGCTCTTGAGATCCGCAAGATCCGACTCTAATTTCTTGCCAACAGCCTGCATATATTTCCGGGTTATTAACAGTCATTCTATAAGTCCCAAGCGCTTTCCAAGCAAAGACACTTGGCACTTGGGGGCTAATGCGTATTGAACGTATCTATCTACGTACTGCCGGCTTAATTGAGTAAGCCGGGGCCTAAGTCTACAACATATTCAAGTATAAGTTGTCGACTTGGGGGCTAGCATGACAAGGGTCACTATGCTGAAAGTAAGAAGACAGCAGAAGGATACCTCAGATTTTTGTTGGATCTGGTTGACCATGGCGATCTCGGCGTCCCGGCTCTTGTGAACTTGGTTGATGTAGCCAGAGACGAGCTCTCCAACGCTCAAGTCGGTGTAGCTGGAGAGGTCCAGATTCACCCGGTGGGGCTGCAGCAACTCCCCCTTCGCGGAGCATTTGGCTAGCACGGTCGGCCGCCCCGGCTCAACATACTCCGTCCGGGTAATTACCACGTCCGGGTCGTCAGTTGGTGGGGCTGAGCCGGAGGCCTCCGGGTTAACCGACGCTTCGGTCGTTGTCTTGGTAGTCGGGGCAGGGGCTTCAGGCGCCGTGTCCATGGGAATGGTGGCTTCAGGGGCGGAGGCAGCTGGCGGCTCTTGAGCCGTCGCCTCCGGCTCAGGCAAGTCCGGCACTCCGGCTGACCTGGTCTTCTTTGCTCTTTTGGTGAGCTTTGCCTGGGCACTGAAAAGGCAGAAGTGTCAGGCACACAAGGAATAAGTACAGACAGATAATGTAAGGAGATTGTTATTACCCGGGTGCAGTCTTGAAAGCCGGCAGACTTGACTGCATGGAGTCACCCGAAGAGGGGGAGGTCTCCTGATAATTGGAGTCAGAAGAGTTGAGTGGCTGACGGATGACACCCGCCAACGGATGAAAAGGGTACAGGTGAGAAAAAACCTCAGTGCGACGCTTCCTTGTTGCGTCGGGTAACCCGGCGGAGAGGTCGGTGTCCTTGCGGGCCCGGGTGTGACGCCGGCTTTCGTGAACCTGCTGCTTCAAAAGAAATTGAGGGTCTTGATGAGCTAATGGATGAGAAAAGCTTACTTTCCGGGTTACTCTTCGGACTTTCAGCTGTGGCAAAGGCTCCGAGTCGGAGGAAAGTGATGTTACCTCTTCAACCACCGGGTTACTGGCGCCGGTGTCATCCTGTCAATAAGCAAAATGTTGATAAGGCGGACAGCAACAAACAACAAATATGGCAAGAGTTTAAAGGTTTAAGGGTTACCTCTGACTCGGAGCTGTCGCTTAATTGCAGTAGCTCCGAAGCAGTGGGTCTGCTTCCCTTTTTGCGAGGGGCAGCTTTCTTGGCGGCTTTCTTCGCCTTCCTGGCCTTCTTGGCCGCCTCATGGTCATACTTGACCCGCCAGAATTTATCATCAGCCTGAGAAATACAGTAATGAATTCTTAAAATGGTTCAGAGCAAGGTGACATGCAAAAGAAGTTGAAAGGTTAAAGTCAGCGGCTTACCGCTGGGGCTGGATTGGTCTTGCAGAACGGGGCTAGCCCGGTTCTTCCACAGTCTGCCAGGCTCTCGTTTAACAGAGCCTTGGTCTCTTCTTCAGCAACGTCTTCTGGAAGATCATTGCGACTGTGCCTCTGCGGGTCATCCTTTCGCCCGGTGTACTCACACATTAAGCCGGGGCGGCGGCTCAATGGGATCACCCGCCATGAGATCCAGACCCGGACCAGGTCTATTCCGTTCAGACCGTTGCCTAGCAGGGCCTTGATCTTATTGATCGTTGGAAGCAGAGGCTGGCGTTCCGCGGCAGTCAGTTTGTCGGATAGCGGATGAGTCGGCTCTAGGCGTGTTGGGCGAAAGCCGGGCAGCGGGTTCTCGTCAGCCGGGGACGTGTCTTGGCAGTAGAACCAAGTCATATTCCAGTCCTTGGGGTGGCTTGGCGGCTCTGCGTAAGGGAATAGACAGTCCCTGCGCCGTTGGATGGAGATGCCGCCTAATTCCAGACTTGGCCCGTTCGCACACTCGTTTTGGCGGTTTAAGTAGAACAGTTCTCTGAACAGCAGCAAACTGGGCTCCTCTCCAAGGTATACTTCGCAAAAGACTTGGAAGTTGCAGATGTTGGATACGGAGTTGGGTCCTATATCCTGAGGCCGAAGGTCAAAGAAGTTGAGCACGTCCCGGAAGAATTTTGAGCCGGGCGGTGCGAAGCCCCGGCTCATATGGTCCGCAAAGATCACTACCTCCCCGTCCCTCGGCTGTGGTCTTTCTTCGGATGGATCAGGGGCACGGTAGGACATCACTTCCTTCTTGGGCAGATATCCGGACTTAACGAAGTTGGCCAGGGTGTCGTCCGTAACGTTGGATCTCATCCAGTTGCAAGTGATGGGAGCCTTGGGAGGCATGGTGAAGGTTGGTGGTCTATGGTAAAGAGAAAAGTGTCCGGGTTAATTGTAAGCCGGAGATTATCATTCAAACTACAATGGCGGCTTATGAAGGGGACTCATGATATCTATTCAGATACGGTGGGTTATCTAAGCAGTAGGGGCATTCAGAATAAGTTGGTCATCTACGGCTTACCGCAGTTAAGCCGGAGGATTCTACAGAGCATGGTTCTCTTTAAACCGGAAAGTTCTACGGCGTGTGTTTTCTTTAAGTCGGAAATATAAGCCGCCAAGATTCAAGGGCTGCAGTTTTTACTAAGTGTGGTAAAACAGATTTCACATATTGCAGTAACTTTTTCGGATCAAAATGGTCGGGCGAAATGAAAATTTTCTAGACCTAAAAAACAGAGGCAGGAGAAGTTCTTGAGGTGGAACATGGTTCTTATGCAGTAAAAAGAGGGTTTTTTGCAGGTGAAATGGATCTCAAACATCTACCGCAGTGGTTCTACGAAGAGTTAAGATCAACAGGGGCAGTGACTACAGGAGCTACCGAAACTTGTGGCTATGGTGACGAACATGAAGAACACAGACGAACTCTACCACAGATCTGTTCTAGTAAGGCAGAGGAGACTCACCGGAGTTGGGGAAGAGCGGAAGTCGCCGCCGTTATCTGGTCCGAGTCAGGGTGATGCAGCGGCCGGGTTGATGAAGGTCAAGGGCGCGACGGCGGCGGCAGTGGCAGAGCTCGGGCAGAAGAGCGACGGCGCGAGGAGGAAGAAGGAGAGCGTGAGAAGAAAGCGTTGGGCCGGCCTATTTATAAGGCAGAGTCATAAGTGGGCGCGAGATTCAAGGAGACCACGGCGTGGTTATCTCCCCCTCACGGCGCCTCGATTTTCGGAATGACAGTAAAAGCAAAGATCCGTTGCGGATCTGGCGGAGTAAAAAACGGACTTAATGGAGGATGACGTCACGGCGGATTATCCGGAGTCCAGAGGATGACGTCACTCCGGGTTATGGCCTTCACATGAATGGTAAGCCAGAGATTTTCTCTGTCGGCAGAGTTGAAGATTGACACGAGCCGGCTCAAGTCAATCTGGGGCCTAATGTTGAGGATATAGACCTTGGAGTCACCCGCCAGGAGGGCCGGGTTACTCTAAGGGTCATTGCCAGAAGCCCGGAGTTAAGTTCTAAGATGATGGGCCAGAGATGGGCTGAGACCCGGCTATGGTTTAAAGCCCGTAGTTACTATCATTGTTATAGTAGACTTGTAGTGTAAGGCAAGTATTGTTTAGAGTCCGAGACGGACGCTCTTATGAGCCGGCCGGGTCTCTAAGGGCTGCTGGGCGTCAGCCTCCCTAGATAAAGGGAGGACTCGGCAGCGGTTTAGGGACGACAACAATCTCATCGAAAGCCGGGCATAGCTGTTTAGCTCCCTGGCGATCGTAACCCTAATCAATAACACCTCAAACTGGACGTAGGCTTTTACCTTCACCGTAAGGGGCCGAACCAGTATAAATCCTCGTGTTCCTTGTCCCGCATAACCCCTTCAAGCTTCCCAGTAGCGATGGCTCCACGACTAAGTCCTAGCTCGAGGACATCTGCCGTGACAATTCCACGACACAAGTTATATATGAAGAGTAAAAGGATAATCCCTCTGTACCAGTGCATTGCCTGATATATTAACTCAAGTACTAGGCACGAACAAACGGGCTCAATTCTGTTCTCATCCTGGTGTAGTAGTAGTACTAGGCAATGCAGTTGATGGGTGACCTTGGGTAGCGGCGACTGAGGGAATTGAACCGTGCTCGGCACGGTAGGTAACGTTGTCTAGTAACTAAAGAGTCCCTCCATTGTTCATCGGTAGTCATTATGGACCGGGGACATGAGGGGAATTTCCTAGGGCTGGAATTCTGGCCGCCAGATATTTGGACTCGAAACGCGGAGGCTCGACTGGTTGGGGTTGTCTAATGTGCGTACCACGCACGCCACCAGAAGGACACGAGCTCGATTTTTTTGTGAGGATCAACACGAGCCAAGGTCTGGTTTGTACGCCGTTGGGTCCTACCATTCGAGAATACAAAAGGAATCTTTTAAATTGCCAAACGAATCTATGTGTATTACAATGCCCGTATTTTCCTTGCAAATAGTAATCTCAATGTGGTAATTGATTTATGACGAGTTCTTGAATTAGAGTGAGTTTGTGATATAGTGATATCAACATGGATTTCACATTTCATGGTATCCCTAGTAAGTTTTTCATTGCAAATTCAAATTTAAAAGATGAACGGTATGGTGGTGAGAAAACTTTGTATGTATCAAGCATATGACCACACACACACACACACGAACACAACAACAATACAATAAGTATAGTGCATGTATGACACGAATTCAAAAATACTCCTTCTATTCCTAAATATTAGTCTTTTAGAGATTTCAACAAGTGAGTACATACGGAGCAAAATGAGTGAATCTACACTCTAAAATATGTCTATATACATCCGTATGTGGCAGTCCATTTGAAATCTCTAAAAAGACTAATATTTAGTAACGAAGGGAGTAAAATGTAAGACATGCATGGTCCTCAATTCAATATTTAAAATGAACAGGAAACTGAAACATGAATATTAAGTCTAGTACTACAGTACATGCAAATGTTGTGTTTAGGCAGAGCTATGTAGATTGTCGGGGGTTAACTCCTCGACCCTAGATAGAATTCTGAAGCTCTGTTTAGGATTGTTTAGATTATATTTGTCCCCACCCTCCTAAACACCGATTGGTTGTGCACCCCCTCCTCCCCGGGAGAATATCATGTGCCCCCACACCTTAGATGCTATATGCTGATACGAGTTGCTTGGAGCTTGTTGATCTGAGATATAGCAGCTCACAAGATTTCTTAATATTTTTACAGGAAACCTTAATGAGTTTGAGAATTGCACACAATTTTTACAAAAACTACTCAGATGCCCTTGGATCCCATATCCAACAACCTCGAAGCTCGTATCACCATAGCATCTAAGATGAAGGAGCACATCATATTCTCCTGTATGTAAGAATTAATGTGGTACCACACCTTAGATGCTTTGGTGATACAAGCTCTTTGGAGCCGTTGGATTTGTGACCCAACAACTCCTCGGTGGTTCGAATGTTTTTTTGCAGAAAAGCCCCCAAAGAGTTCGGCCACTGCTTACAAGCACAAAGACTGCTCAGATGCCATTGGATCTCAGATCAAACGACCTCGAAGCTCGTATCACCGTACCATCCAAGCTGCAAGAGCACCTGATGTTTTCTCGCATGGGAGAATATGAGGTGCTCCGGCACCATAGATTCTATGGTGATACGAGTTCACGGAGATCTAACGGCTCGCAGTAGGAGGTTTAAATATTTTTGCAATATACGCCTGAGAGAGTTTGGGAATTGCGCAGAAAGTACAAGTACTATGCATGTGGCATATGATCGCAGATCATATGACCTAGATGCTCGTATCACCGTAGCGGCTAATTAAGCTACGGGGAGCACCTAATATGAGCAACGGGGAGCCGTTGGATCGAAGATGCAGTGGCACACACGAGGCCTGAATGTTTTATTTGCAAAAAAACCTTGGAGAGTTTGGAAATTGCACATAATTACAAAGACTGGTCCCAAGCCATTGGATCTCAGTTCCAACGATGTAAAAACTCTTATCACCATAGCATTTAAGCTACGGGGTGGATGTGATATTTTATGCTGCAGTCATTTTTGTTCGTAAACTTGCAAAATACATGTAACTTGTGTCGTTACTTGTCTAACCGCGCAAAGTGTTTGTTCAAAAAAACCATCATACACTGAAATATCGGAACAACACACGGGGGTCCCACTTGTCATTGATCAAATTTGGACCTAAAAATAACAAATCTGAAAGACGAGATTCGAACTGGCAACCTAGACTACAAAGTATAAGTCGATAACCTGAAACAACAACGGTTGTTGGCTTTGTTCCATAACTTGATTTTATACAGTATTACGTTGAGTAGAGTAGAGGGAGTGCCTCGTCAACACGTGCATGACCATTGACTCACTTACTGGTGGGTCCTAGGTCTACGATCTCTCTCTCCTCTCCATCGTCTAACCTTTAGACGCACGGGCACACACAAAGAGCAGTGCTAGCTTGCCGTGGTTTTATTATAACTAAAAAAGCATGGAAAATAGAAGAATCGCTTAGAACAAGAGACGTTGTGGCTGGTCGAGACGGAGCTAACCACACCTATCCTCCATGCCGCGTTAGCATAATGAAGCTGTGTGGCTAGTGGGGAGTTTTAGACCGACTGGCTGGGTCCCGAGGTCGAACCATAGGTACTATGTCTGATACAGTATATTTTTACACGCACATTTTTCCTCCGTGCCGAGACGTGGCATACCCTACTGCGCGGTTTTGGGGTCCTCCCGGGTGGTGCACACATATATTCTTCCTTGCCGAGATGTGGGACGCCCTACCGTGCGTTTTCTGGGTCCTCCTCGGTCGCAGCGCCGAAGCAAGTAAATGAGTCGTCAAATCATGAAAGACCACCTTTCCCGCCGAGTACATCAGTGAAGCACGGTGACTAGCTAGTTGGGCTAGTGCGACCGATTAGCTAGGCCGCCGCCACATTTGTTTTTTCACCCCTTTTTTTATCTCCTTGCCGGCAGGTAAATTTAAATATCCACCGCGGTGTTGCTCTGGTGTTTGGGTGCGGCAGGATTTTTAAATTTTTTATTGACGGGAGCAGGCGCAGCAGGATTTTTTAATTTTTTGATTGACGGGAGCAGGCACGGCAGCAATTAGTCACGATGACTCTGCCTGTAAAACCCACTGCTCACTGATGTGAGAAGTCGTCGACTGGTGTGTTTCCCATGGTTAAACCCAAAAGATTCCCTGCTCCTCGGCTGGCTCCCTCCGCCTTCTCGTAGATTGCATTGCCTTTTAGCCATTTCGCCCCCTTTGCTTCCTCTCCCCATTGCTACCTGGTACCATGGTGGCACAGCAGGTCACGGAGTCTGAGGTGAGGCGCCTGACATAGGAGCTCCAGGCCAAGGATGCGGAGCTCTGGGCCAAGGACGTGGAGCTCCGTCAGCTCAAGGAGGAGAGAAGTGCCATGGTCCTCCGTTATGTGTGGGATTTCAAGGAGCTTCAAAAGTGGCAGGCGTCCACCACAAAGATGCTCGAGGCATCGGCGGGGTTGCTGCAGAAAGCGGGAGATACGATAGGCCGTCAGGGGAGCCAGCTGGAGCGCGAGCGGGCCGATCGTGACGAGGTCCATGATCGCCTTAGCCACTTGGTGGACCAAGTTGCCACGCACGTGTTGCGGCTGCGCGATGCCTACCGTCGTGCCAGCGCGACCATGCCGGCCGTCGGGCTAAACCCGTTCGACCACCCCGTCGACTTCAACGAGCTGCGGCTTCCTGACCTGGTGTCCTTCTTCACCTATATCTCCGAGGAGCTGAGCCATGTCCGCGCGATGGTAGGGGCGGAGCTGGACAAGGAGGGGTTGCGGGCTGCCGTCGCCGTTGCCGCGCGAATACTCTCAGGTCTCCGTCACCGGAACCCATTCGTGCCATTGGACGCCGTCTTTGACGAGCGGGCTCCCGTCGACCGGGAGCGGGCTTTGTGGGCGGTTGCACCCTGCATCACCAACGTCGTGCACCTCGAGAAGCAGAGGGACTTCGGTGGTGTTTAGGCGTCCTATGCATGGGCATGTCCATGTCTCGGCGCAACATGACTGTTGGATCAAACTCAGACGGTGTGTTTGGTTGCATTCTCATCTCAATATAGTTGTTCCCTCTTCGTGTATTTGTGTTAACCTACTAGTGTGGACTCATACACCCTTCATGCACTCTGCCAAACACCCAAAAGTCGGTCGAGAAGGGAACTTTTGCTCCCATCCCGTGCACCCTTCATACACCCTGCCTGATGGGGAACGTAGTAATTTCAAAAAAATTCCTACGCACACGCAAGATCATGGTGATGCATAACAACGAGAGGGGAGAGTGTTGTCCACATACCCTCGTAGACCGACAGCGGAAGCGTTATCACAACGCGGTTGATGTAGTCGTACGTCTTCACGATCCGACCGATCAAGTACCGAACGCACGGCACCTCCGAAGTTCTACACACGTTCAGCTCGATGACGTCCCTCGAACTCCGATCCAGCCGAGTGTTGAGGGAGAGTTTCGTCAGCACGACGGCGTGGTGACGATGATAATGTTCCACCGACGCAGGGCTTCGCCTAAGCTCCGCGACAGTATTATCGAGGTGTAATCTGGTGGAGGGGGGCACCGCACAAGGCTAAAATATCGTATATCAAGTGTGTATAGAGGTGCCCCCCTGCCCCCGTATATAAAGGAGCAAGGGGGAGGCCGGCTGCCTATGGGCGCGCCAAGGAGAGGGGGTGTCCTCCTCCTAGTAGGAGTAGGACTCCCCTTTCCTAGTCCTACTAGGAAAAGAAGGGGGGAAGGAAAGAGAGGGAGAGGGAGAGGGAAAGGGGGCTGCGCCCCCCTCTCCTAGTCCAACTAGGACTCCTCCTAGGAGGGGGCGCACCACCTCCTGGCTGCTGCCCTCTCTCTCCCCTCAAGGCCCACTAAGGCCCAATACTTCCCCGGGGGGTTCCGGTAACCCTCCGGCACTCCGGTTTAATCCGAAACTTCTCCGGAACACTTCCGGTGTCCGAATATAGTCGTCCAATATATCAATCTTTACGTCTCGACCATTTCGAGACTCCTCGTCATGTCCGTGATCACATCCGGGACTCTGAACAACCTTCGGTACATCAAAACATATAAACTCATAATAAAACTGTCATCGTAACTTTAAGCGTGCGGACCCTTTGGGTTCGAGAACTATGTAGAAATGACCGAGACACCTCTCCGGTCAATAACCAATAGCAGGACCTGGATGCCCATATTGGCTCCCACATATTGTACGAAGATCTTTATCGGTCAGACCGCATAACAACATACGTTGTTCCCTTTGTCATCAGTATGTTTACTTGCCCGAGATTCGATCGTCGGTATCTCGATACCTAGTTCAATCTCGTTACCGGCAAGTCTCTTTACTCGTTCTGTAATACATCATCCCGCAACTAACTCATTAGTCACAATGCTTGCAAGGCTTATAGTGATGTGCATTACCGAGTGGGCCCAGAGATACCTCTCCGACAATTGGAGTGACAAATCCTAATCTCGAAATACGCCAACCCAACAAGTACCTTTGGAGACACCTGTAGAGCACCTTTATAATCACCCAGTTACGTTGTGACGTTTGGTAGCACACAAAGTGTTCCTCCGGTAAACGGGAGTTGCATAATCTCATAGTCATAGGAACATGTATAAGTCATGAAGAAAGCAATAGCAACATACTAAACGATCGAGTGCTAAGCTAACGTAATGGGTCATGTCAATCACGTCATTCTCCTAATGAGGTGATCCCGTTAATCAAATGACAACTCATGTCTACTGCTAGGAAACATAACCAGCTTTGATTAACGAGCTAGTCAAGCAGAGGCATACTAGTGACACTCTGTTTGTCTATGTATTCACACATGTATTATGTTTCCGGTTAATACAATTCTAGCATGAATAATAAACATTTATCATGATATAAGGAAATATATAATACTTTATTATTGCCTCGAGGGCATATTTCCTTCAGTCTCCCACTTGCACTAGAGTCAATAATCTAGATTACATAGTAATGATTCTTACACCCATGGAGTCTTGGTGCTGATCATGTTTTGCTCGTGGAAGAGGCTTAGTCAACGGATCTGCTATATTTAGATCCGTATGTATCTTGCAAATTTCTATGTCTCCCACCTGGACTAAATCCCGGATGGAATTGAAGCGTGTTCTGATGTGCTTGGTTCTCTTGTGAAATCTGGATTCCTTTGCTAAGGCAATTGCACCAGTATTATCACAAAAGATTTTCATTGGTCCCGATGTACTAGGTATGACACCTAGATCGGATATGAACTCCTTCATCCAGACTCCTTCATTCGCTGCTTCCGAAGCAGCTATGTATTCCGCTTCACACGTAGATCCCGCCACGACACTTTGCTTGGAACTGCACCAACTGACAGCTCCACCGTTCAATGTAAATACGTATCCGGTTTGCGATTTCGAATCGTCCGGATCAGTGTCAAAGCTGGCATCAACGTAACCCTTACGATGAGCTCTTTGTCACCTCCATATACGAGAAACATATCCTTAGTCCTTTTCAGGTATTTCAGGATGTTCTTGACCGCTGTCCAGTGATCCACTCCTGGATTACTTTGGTACCTCCCTGCTAAACTTATAGCTAGGGACACATCAGGTCTGGTACACAGCATTGCATACATGATAGAGCCTATGGCTGAAGCATAGGGAACATCTTTCATTTTCTCTCTATCTTCTGCAGTGGTCGGGCATTGAGTCTTACTCAATCTCACACCTTGTAGTACAGGCAAGAACCCTTTCTTTGCTTGATCCATTTTGAACTTCTTCAAAACTTTGTCAAGGTATGTGCTTTGTGAAAGTCCAATTAAGCGTCTTGATCTATCTCTATAGATCTTAATGCCTAATATATATGCAGCTTCACCGAGGTCTTTCATTGAAAAACTCTTATTCAAGTATCCCTTTATGCTATCCAGAAATTCTATATCATTTCCAATCAGTAATATGTCATCCACATATAATATCAGAAATGCTATCGAGCTCCCACTCACTTTCTTGTAAATACAGGCTTCTCCAAAAGTCTGTATAAAACCAAATGCTTTGATCACACTATCAAAGCGTTTATTCCAACTCCGAGAGGCTTGCACCAGTCCATAAATGGATCGCTGGAGCTTGCACACTTTGTTAGCTCCCTTTGGATCGACAAAACCTTCCGGTTGCATCATATACAACTCTTCTTCCAGAAATCCATTCAGGAACGCAGTTTTGACATCCATTTGCCAAATTTCATAATCATAAAATGCGGCAATTGCTAACATGATTCGGACAGACTTAAGCATCGCTACGGGTGAGAAGGTCTCATCGTAGTCAATTCCTTGAACTTGTCGAAAACCTTTCGCAACAAGTCGAGCTTTATAGACAGTAACATTACCATCAGCGTCAGTCTTCTTCTTGAAGATCCATTTATTTTCAATGGCTTGCCGACCATCGGGCAGGTCAACCAAAGTCCATACTTTGTTCTCATACATGGATCCCATCTCGGATTTCATGGCTTCAAGCCATTTTGCGGAATCTGGGCTCACCATCGCTTCTTCATAGTTCGTAGGTTCGCCATGGTCTACTAACATGACCTCCAGAACAGGATTACCGTACCACTCTGGTGCGGATCTTGATCTGGTTGACCTACGAAGTTCAGTAATAACTTGATCTGAAGTTTCATGATCATTATCATTAACTTCCTCACTACTTGGTGTAGGTGTCGCAGAAACTGATCTCTGCGATGATCTACTTTCCAATAAGGGAGCAGGTATAGTTACCTCATCAAGTTCTACTTTCCTCCCACTCACATCTTTCGAGAGAAACTCCTTCTCTAGAAAGGATCCATTTCTAGCAACAAATATCTTGTCTTCGGATCTGTGATAGAAGGTGTACCCAATGGTCTCCTTTGGGTATCCTATGAAGACACATTTCTCCGATTTAGGCTCGAGCTTATCAGGTTGAAGTTTCTTCACATAAGCATCGCAACCCCAAACTTTAAGATACGACAACTTTGGTTTCTTGCCAAACCATAGTTCAAAAGGCATCGTCTCAACGGATTTCGATGGTGTCCTATTTAGAGTGAATGCAGCCGTCTCTAAAGCATAACCCCAAAATGATAGCGGTAAATCAGTAAGAGACATCATAGTTCGCACCATATCTAATAAAGTACGATTACGACGTTCAGACACACCATTACGCTGTGGTGTTCCGGGTGGCGTGAGTTGCGAAACTATTCCGCATTGTTCCAAATGTAGACCAAACTCGTAACTCAAATATTCCCCTCCACAATCAGATCGTAGGAATTTTATTTTCTTGTTACGATGATTTTCAACTTCACTCTGAAATTCTTTGAACTTTTCAAATGTTTCAGACTTATGTTTCATTAAGTAGATATACCCATATCTGCTCAAATCATCTGTGAAGGTGAGAAAATAACGATATCCGCCACGAGCTTCAATATTCATCGGGCCACATACATCTGTATGTATGATTTCCAATAAATCTGTTGCTCTCTGCATAGTTCCGGAGAACGGTGTTTTTGTCATCTTGCCCATAAGGCACGGTTCGCAAGTACCAAGTGATTCAAATCAAGTGATTCCAAAATTCCATCAGTATGGAGTTTCTTCATGCGCTTTACACCGATATGACCCAAACGGCAGTGCCACAAATAAGTTGCACTGTCATTATTAACTCTGCATCTTTTGGCTTCAACATTATGAATATGTGTATCACTACTATCGAGATTCATTAAAAATAGACCACTCTTCAAGGGTGCATGACCATAAAAGATATTATTCATATAAATAGAACAACCATTATTCTCTGATTTAAATGAATAACCGTCTCGCATTAAACAAGATCCAGATATAATGTTCATGCTCAACGCTGGCACCAAATAACAATTATTTAGGTCTAAAACTAATCCCGAAGGTACATGTAGAGGTAGCGTGCCGACGGCGATCACATCGACTTTGGAACCATTTCCCACGCGCATCGTCACCTCGTCCTTAGCCAATCTTCGCTTAATCCGTAGCCCCTGTTTCGAGTTGCAAATATTAGCAACAGAACCAGTATCAAATACCCAGGTGCTACTGCGAGTATTAGTAAGGTACACATCAATAACATGTATATCACATATACCTTTGTTAACCTTGCCATCCTTCTTATCCGCCAAATACTTGGGGCAGTTCCGCTTCCAGTGGCCAGTCTGCTTACAGTAGAAGCACTCAGTTTCAGGCTTAGGTCCAGACTTGGGTTTCTTCTCCTGAACAGCAACTTGCTTGCTGTTCTTCTTGAAGTTCCCCTTTCTTCTTCCCTTTGCCCTTTTTCTTGAAACTAGTGGTTTTACTGACCATCAACACTTGATGCTCCTTTTTGATTTCTACCTCCGCTGCCTTTAGCATTGCGAAGAGCTCGGGAATCGTCTTATTCATCCCTTGCATGTTATAGTTCATCACGAAGCTCTTGTAGCTTGGTGGCAGTGATTGAAGAATTCTGTCAATGACGCAATCATCCGGAAGTTGAACTCCCAGTTGAATTAAGTGATTATTATACCCAGACATTCTGAGTATATGCTCACTGACAGAACTATTCTCTTCCATCTTGCAGCTATAGAACTTATTGGAGACTTCATATCTCTCAATCCGGGCATTTGCTTGAAATATTAACTTCAACTCCTGGAACATCTCATATGCTCCATGACGTTCAAAACGTCGTTGAAGTCCCGGTTCTAAGCCGTAAAGCATGGCACACTGAACTATTGAGTAGTCATCAGCTTTGCTTTGCCAGACGTTCATAACTTCTGGCGTAGCTCTTGCAGGAGGCCTGGCACCTAGCGGTGCTTCCAGGACGTAATTCTTCTGTGCAGCAATGAGGATAATCCTCAAGTTACGGACCCAGTCCGTGTAATTGCTACCATCATCTTTCAACTTAGCTTTCTCAAGGAACGCATTAAAATTCAACGGAACAACAGCACGGGCCATATATCTACAATTAACATAGACAAGCAAGATACTATCAGGTACTAAGTTCATGATAAATTTAAGTTCAATTAATCATATTACTTAAGAACTCCCACTTAGATAGACATCTCTCTAATCTTCTAAGTGATTACGTGATCCAAACCAACTAAACCATGTCCGATTAACACGTGAGATGGAGTAGTTTCAATGGTGAACATCACTATGTTGATCATATCTACTATATGATTCACGCTCGACCTTTCGGTCTCTGTGTTCCGAGGCCATATCTGTACATATGCTAGGCTCGTCAAGTTTAACCTGAGTATTCCGCGTGTGCAACTGTTTTGCACCCGTTGTATTTGAACGTAGAGCCTATCACACCTGATTAACACGTGGTGTCTCAGCACGAAGAACTTTTGCAACGGTGCATACTCAGGGAGAACACTTTTATCTTGAAATTTTAGTGAGAGATCATCTTATAATGCTACCGTCAATCAAAGCAAGATAAGATGCATAAAGATTAACATCACATGCAATCAATATAAGTGATATGATATGGCCATCATCATCTTGTGCTTGTGATCTCCATCTCCGAAGCACCGTCATGATCACCATCGTCACCGGCGCGACACCTTGATCTCCATCGTAGCATCGTTGTCGTCTCGCCAACTTATTGCTTTTACGACTATCGCTACCGCTTAGTGATAAAGTAAAACTATTACATGGCGATTGCATTGCATACAATAAAGCGACAACCATATGGCTCCTGCCAGTTGCCGATAACTCGGTTACAAAACATGATCATCTCATACAATAAATTATAGCATCATGTCTTGACCATATCACATCACAACATGCCCTGCAAAAACAAGTTAGACGTCCTCTACTTTGTTGTTGCAAGTTTTACGTGGCTGCTACGGGCTTAGCAAGAACCGTTCTTACCTACGCATCAAAACCACAACGATAGTTTGTCAAGTTCGTGCTGTTTTAACCTTCGCAAGGACCGGGCGTAGCCACACTCGGTTCAACTAAAGTGAGAGAGACAGACACCCGCCAGTCACCTTTAAGCAACGAGTGCTCCGAACGGTGAAACCAGTCTCGCGTAAGCGTACGCGTAATGTCGGTCCGGGCCGCTTCATCTCACAATACCGCTGAACCAAAGTATGACATGCTGGTAAGAAGTATGACTTATATCGCCCACAACTCACTTGTGTTCTACTCGTGCATAGCATCAACGCATAAAACCAGGCTCGGATGCCACTGATGGGGAACGTAGTAATTTCAAAAAAATTCCTACGCACACGCAAGTTCATGGTGATGCATAACAATGAGAGGGGAGAGTGTTGTCCACGTACCCTCGTAGACCGACAGCGGAAGCGTTATCACAACGCGGTTGATGTAGTCGTACGTCTTCACGATCCGACCGATCAAGTACCGAACGCACGGCACCTCCGAAGTTCTACACACGTTCAGCTCGATGACGTCCCTCGAACTCCGATCCAGCCGAGTGTTGAGGGAGAGTTTCGTCAGCACGACGGCGTGGTGACGATGATAATGTTCCACCGACGCAGGGCTTCGCCTAAGCTCCGCGACGGTATTATCGAGGTGTAATCTGGTGGAGGGGGGCACCGCACACGGCTAAAATATCGTATATCAAGTGTGTATAGAGGTGCCCCCCTGCCCCCATATATAAAGGAGCAAGGGGGAGGCCGGCTGCCTATGGGCGCGCCAAGGAGAGGGGGGGAGTCCTCCTCCTAGTAGGAGTAGGACTCCCCTTTCCTAGTCCTACTAGGAAAAGAAGGGGGGAAGGAAAGAGAAGGAGAGGGAGAGGGAAAGGGGGCTGCGCCCCCCTCTCCTAGTCCAACTAGGACTCCTCCTGGGAGGGGGCGCACCACCTCCTGGCTGCTGCCCTCTCTCTCCCCTGAAGGCCCACTAAGGCCCAATACTTCCCCGGGGGGTTCCGATAACCCTCCGGCACTCCGGTTTAATCCGAAACTTCTACGGAACACTTCCGGTGTCCGAATATAGTCGTCCAATATATCAATCTTTACGTCTCGACCATTTCGAGACTCCTCGTCATGTCCGTGATCACATCCGGCACTCCGAACAACCTTCGGTACATCAAAACATATAAACTCATAATAAAACTGTCATCGTAACTTTAAGCGTGCGGACCCTTTGGGTTCGAGAACTATGTAGACATGACCGAGACACCTCTCCGGTCAATAACCAATAGCGGAACCTGGATGCCCATATTGGCTCCCACATATTGTACGAAGATCTTTATCGGTCAGACCGCATAACAACATACGTTGTTCCCTTTGTCATCAGTATGTTTACTTGCCCGGGATTCGATCGTCGGTATCTCGATACCTAGTTCAATCTCATTACCGGCAAGTCTCTTTACTCGTTCTGTAATACATCATCCCGCAACTAACTCATTAGTCACAATGCTTGCAAGGCTTATAGTGATGTGCATTACCGAGTGGGCCCAGAGATACCTCTCCGACAATTGGAGTGACAAATCCTAATATCGAAATACGCCAACCCAACAAGTACCTTTGGAGACACCTGTAGAGCACCTTTATAATCACCCAGTTACGTTGTGACGTTTGGTAGCACACAAAGTGTTCCTCCGGTAAACGGGAGTTGCATAATCTCATAGTCATAGGAACATGTATAAGTCATGAAGAAAGCAATAGCAACATACTAAACGATCGAGTGCTAAGCTAACGTAATGGGTCATGTCAATCACGTCATTCTCCTAATGAGGTGATCCCGTTAATCAAATGACAACTCATGTCTATGGCTAGGAAACATAACCATCTTTGATTAACGAGCTAGTCAAGCAGAGGCATACTAGTGACACTCTGTTTGTCTATGTATTCACACATGTATTATGTTTTCGGTTAATACAATTCTAGCATGAATAATAAACATTTATCATGATATAAGGAAATATATAATACTTTATTATTGCCTCTAGGGCATATTTCCTTCACTGCCTAACACCGATTCGTGCTTCATATGGTTCATGTTTCGTGGAGTACTGTAGCACCGTACTCTCCGTGCGTTGTAGACCTAGTTATGTTAACATTGATCTCACCGTTCATTCTCGACCGGACAGTCGAAAAAGCGGTACTATGTTACATTACTGTTCATATAGTTGACATGCACACAACATCATTTGTTATCGTCATATCTTACTACACTAGCAACAAGATTATGTAGTACTGACGTATGAACCACTGCACATGCCTAGTAGTAGGAGCACGGTGTATGTTCAAGTGGCTGCCGTGTTTCGCACTCCTCCGTCGTAAGAGTGGAAACGCTTGCTGTAAACATTTTTTTCTTTAGAAAAACAGTGGACACGCTCTACCACGCAGATCCTCCTCGACGGTCGTCGGAAACCTTGCTACTCACTTTCGCCGACGTGTGGGACAGCCAGCATTGGGGTCCACCATCCATGCAATAAATTACTCCGTATTAGAGTGCCCAACTGCACGGTAGACTACCCCAATTGAAGCGCCGCAGTAATGCCCAATGAGCCGTCAAATCACAAAACCCCCTCCTTTCCAGCAGTAAGTTGGACGGACGAAGCAACCATCATTTCACTCTTCTCTCTCCGCTTCCTCTCTACCCAACTCGCTTCTCCCTCATCTTGTTCCTCATTTCTTCAAGACAACCCTGACCTGCTTCTGCCATTGTTCTTCTCTCCCAAAGAAGGAAAGGTAAGCGCCTCAATGGTGTTGATTGTGGCCAAGGCCCGGTCTTGCAACCCCGAGACTGATCCTTTAACTCCCTCTCTGTTCTTCTTTTGGGTTTGTGATTATGGTTTCTTTTCTTTTATTTATATTTGGCAGTTTCTTGATGGACGCTGGAGCACCGGCCGAAGTGATGTCTATGGCTCTGGCCAAAACCGTCGAGGCTCATGGTATGAAGAAGCGCAAGCACCCCGCCGAGACTACCGCAGACAGGCTCAAAGCCATCGCCCTGTCCAAGCCCCCCTCTCCGGGATCCCTCATTAAGCAAGTCCAGGTAATATCTCTTCTTGACGATCTTTTTCTCGATCTTGGTCGTGTTTTTTCATCTAGCACGCAATACTAGTACTAGTAGTACAACCTTCTGGGTGATCTTGCATGTGATTTTTGTGTGCCAAATGACGGTTCTAAATTCCTCTTTTGACCAAAACATGCGAGAGGTTGACACTGATTTCTTATAGATTACTTTCAACTACTTTATGAACATCAATGCTACCTTTGAAGAGGGTATATTTGCCTCAGTAACTTGTGTTATGGATATTGCAAGTAATCCCTCTCCTCTCATGCCTTTGAAGACATGTTCTAGTGTCTTTGTTCACTCATTTTTGTGCGTATATGTAGTCATATATGGAGTAAAATATCGAAAATCATCTTATATTTCTGAACAGAAGTAGTAATAAAATATTTGGTTTCTGTTTGAACTAGAACCAGGTCCGCGGTGGAGATGAAGTTCTCAAAGTCATGCCATGTGAACTGGAAGACCTAAGGATGAGTTCTACTGCTAAACTATCCAGCTGATGTGTCCTTGTCGCCACGTGTCCTAAACTAGTGTTTTCCTGTAGCATTGTTGTCAGGCATGTTCTCTAGGCTGTACTTGACCACAACAATTTCCTGGTTGTGCCTTCGATTACGAAGGCTGTGGTTCTTGTAAAGCTTCCCGACAAATCTGATGCGGCATGTCTTCATCGTCATGTTTATGAGTGGAAAGACCACTCTGTTATGTTCTCCAAAGTTGACGAGATGGTGATGGTGCCGGTAGACATCTCTCATGAAGTCCATGGCCTAGTCAGTTATGTGGGGTTCATCCCGTAGGTCGGTGGCAAGAAATAGTCTGCAGAGTTTAATTAGTGCAACTTTGCTTGTCTGTAGTAAGTACTATTGTTCAGTACTTGATTTGTGTTTGTGAACCCTGTATTGTTTAGTACTGCCGCTTTTTGTGTGTGGTGAGTCCTGAGAACAGTCTATGTTAATGTTTGTCCACTCAATTTAGTTTGTATATTTTGAAGTATCCAGTTCATCTTTTTTGTGAGGACGGTTTATCAATTATGGTTACACTCCAATATTTGTATGCATTGCAGGGTTTATCGCACCCACCAGGATGTCCAATCCCATGGATGTTCGGTCCACACGATTTGTCACGACCTTTGGACTGTCCTTCTTGTGGGAGTAGGCGGGGGCCCTTCATGCCACGCGTAGTTCGACGATCAATCTATTGTTTAGTACTTCAACATAGTGATTTCCTGGTAAGGATTCACTCGTGTCACATCAAGTAAATCTTATTGATTTACTGTCTAAATCTTATTGTTTTAATGTCATGTTTTCTTTCTTTTGCTGCATTTTTACTATGCAGGTTTTGCAATGTGACATTCATCGCAGAATAAACCGTTTGGTTTGCTCTATGATGGCTAATTTTGCAGGTTTCACTTCTTATGTCGTGTCAGTAATGAAGGCACTGTCCATCACTTATATTACTGGAAAAAATTGGATCAGTCTGTTATCTGAGTACAAGCTGAATCCCTATGATGAACTGCAGTTTGGTTTAACAAACATGCCACAATTAGTCCTTTCACATTTAAAAGAAATGAAGAAAAAGACTGGATCACGGTCACGGAGCCTAGTCAAGTTAGAAAGCTTATCATAGCAGACTAGACACGATCGCCGCTGTCTCGCACATCGGTACCACCTTCAGCAACGGATCGAGCACCGGCAGTTGCTCTAGTACTGACAGCGGCAGCAGCTCAGTCTGATCGAGCTGAGGATTGGGCACCAACCGCGTCAGCGGATCAAGCTGATCTACCGAAGGATCGGGCATCGGCACCGACACCTGCTCCGACACTGGCACCAGCCCTACAAGGAGCACCATCTCCGGCAGTAGCATTGGCACTACCAGTCGCACCGGCACCAGCAACGGATTCGGCACCTGCACCAACACTTGCACTTGCATCTGCTCCGGCCCGTGCAGCGGCAACGGAACCAGTAGTTGCACCCGCAACAGACTGGGATGTAGTTCGCACTTCATATACCAAAGTCCTTACAAAACTGACATGTCCACCTTCTTGGTAAGCATTGGCCGCCCAATTGCTTCGTTCTTTTTTCTTTCCATGTTGTTTCACATGATTCACTATGTTAATCTAACTGTTTGTGTATGTCTTCTTGTTTGCAAACAGAGAATTCCTAGAGCAACGAGGGAGTCGTTCAACAATCCGGGCGACTGTGGCCAAGTTTCTCTTACCATGCACAACCTTGGTGTGAATGAACCTGCTCAATATACCATAAGTACAAAGGATGGTCGCATGATGATTGATGCTAAAGGATGGTCAAGGTTCAAGTCTAAATCATATCTTGCGGTAGGGGATGATGTCAAAATCAAACTTTCTCGGCAAGGAGAGCTGGTTCAGTAGCAGCACGCAACTGCCGAACTGATCTATCCTCCGAGAGATTTTGATGTAATAATTTGGCATGGTGAAACAAGTGTCATGTGTGTATAAGTAGTACGACAGTATCATTGATAGAATTGCAACTCAGATTGCTGGTTAGGAACTGTCGTTCGATTTCATTCCAACAGCTGCCGTGCTTTATTCAATTTTGTATATTCGCCTTGCAACAGCATCTAAAACCAGCACCGTACCGATCGCTTGCAATATGAAAAGCGCTGAGGTAGAACACATGGCCCCCCAAACATGCAGGCCCACCGGCCTGTGGCCCAAAGTCCAGAACTGTGAGCCTGTTTGAGTATTATATTCTCAGCTGAACCCCCATAATGCCCGTGCGTTGCACGTAACATCAAGATGCATTTGTATGAGTATTTTATCTTGTGAGAGAAAAGGATGAACGAGGGAAGGCCTTATTTGAAAATGTGGAGAGGTGTGTGGGTACCTTTTTGCAAAATTGCCATAGTTTCCTTCCTATCCGTTAGATATAAATTCGACGGCCTATATTGCAGGACGGCAGGCACACCATCATCACCAACTCGTCTATACTGTGTTAAAAAAACTATGTTTTTTTATAATTATATATGTTATATATATCCCCCTTGATTTTTCTTATGTATAAAGTTGTGATATAAAAGATTTTTATATTTCTTTACACAGGGAGTATCTCTCTGTCAAAAATATATTTATGTGTAACTAGTTACTCCTGTCTTTCTACTTCCTTTCGCTGATATGTGGGCCATCCGGCAACGGGGTCCACGTGCCATATGCACCAAATTAGAGTGCACAACTACACGGTAGACAAACCCCGGCCGTAGCGCCGTAGTAATACCCAATGAGCCATCAAATCACAAAAACCCCCACCTTTCCAGCTTTAGTAGTAAGCTGGACGGACGAAGCGGCAATATTTCACTGGGCATGAATCCCCTTCTCCCTCATCTGCTTGTTCAGAGAAAACCCCCTCTCAGCGATTGCATAGGGTTTTCTCATGGAGAACCAGGTATGAATTCTTCATCCATCCCTGATAAATCCAAGTCCCTTGGTCGCGGGTAATCCTAGGATGGCAGCCGCCGCCGTTGATGCATTTTTCTTCCTATTGAATCTAGTGTGTTTCATTTGCAGTGCCCAAAGTGCGAGGACTATACAGGTTTCTGCGCCCTTAGTGAGACGCCACACTTGTTCCTTCTCATCGTAACACTGGATTTTAAAACTCGCACAGTATGTTCCTAGAATCCTCTTTTCTATCCGGGAGGATGGGGTTTTTTGAACATGCTGTCGACTAATTTGGAAATTTGGATTGCTATATTTGGATAAAAGGTACTAGTACCATTGTCAACACTGACATGAAGGAGGAATTTTTTTTCTAGATTTGGATAGGGAATACATTGTGTTCTCATATTATTTTTCCTGCAGTGCATTCCTTGCTTTGCCAGAACACATGTTCTCAAGATGCTCGGCCTTGCCATAACTGAATACACCAATTTAATGGTCACAATGAAGACAAGCCATGGATATAAGTTCCGAGTTGGGTTCATGAAGCAAGAAGATCGCTGCTTTTTTATGGCCGAACTTGGATAAACTTTCTCAAGTGTGACAGACTAAAAGTTGGTGCACGAATGTTGATGGAAATAGCAGAACCTGGTCTCATCTTCACTGCGATCTTCCACCCTGACGTCGTTCCAATTATTCATCCATGTTAGTTTTGTATCTGGTTCTTGCTTGTTGCCTCGATTACTTCTTAATCCACCTATTATGTCTAACTAATCAATATTTAACTTTAGAAGTAGCAACGAATCTCTCACGAAGATGCTACTTCTAACTAATATTTTCTTATAATTGGTGGCGCGTGTAGGTTTTTTCAGAGTTAAGCAGGCTACTCGTTTGTTATTCTATAAGAACTCGGCTGTTAATGATGGCACTGAAGTTGACTTGGAGGACATACACAAGTTCCTACACTTTATTGATCGTCTTGACGTCCTTGTGGGGCGTTTCAATGGTGGAAGGCCACGTGGGATATGTGTGCCACTGCTGCACTCGTTGAATAGGTCCAACTGTGTTGAGAAACTTATGGTACGAGCTGTTTTCTGTTATATATGTTGTTCAAAAACTCTTGCTTATGCATAGTTTTACAGCTGTGATCTTCTTGAAACAGGAACTGCCCAGTTCTATTGCTCCTATACAGATGCGTGACCATGGTCGGGTCAGACTTGTGCTTGGTCACAACATGATGTTTATGTCGACCTACTCCATTCCCCTTGGAGGTGAAAAGATACTTATTCATGGGTGGTCTCAAATAATGAAGGCCCGTCCATCTTGGATAATAAGACAAAAGATTATGTTCCTGCTTTTCCATGGCTTTTAAAGCGAATATCCTGTTTATTGACCACATTGCGAGATGACTACTGCAGGATGGTCCAAACACGACACTACGATCAGAGACTCTTCGACCAAACTGTGTGCGATGCCATAATCGCAAACGGTGGTGTAAAACACCCGTCAAAAAAGGTGCAAAACGTTTGCGATGATAGATGCATCAAACACAGTTCAGAATTTAGTTGCGTGTGCGATGCAGGGCATACGGTTCAGCTCAATTAACTGTTTGGGATGAGGAGGAACAAAACAAACGGGCAGCCAGATGAAGGTGTGTGCGATATAAATCATACAGTTCACTGGGATGAACTGTGTGTGATTAGGCAACACAATGGAAACGGTTCAACTGAACAAGATGTGTGTGATACGCGGCAAACAGGTCCGTAATCACAATTGTGTGCGAAGACTAATAATAACATAGACGATTGCTGCTAATAAGCCGTGTGAATTGCTCTGTCTATAGTAGAATAACATGTACATATATAACTGAAATAAACATCCAATTACATAAGTGACTATACAGATCATTCGCACACACCTCAATAAACAATTGCATGCATTCTAAAGTAGGAGAAACGATCGTCTAGTCATCTACTTCTTGTGACGCTCCTGCCACTGCTATGTGGCACAATCCCTCGTCTCGGTCAGGAAGATGACAGTTCCTCATGTCAACGACCCGCCTGTACATCTCGTAGCTTCTGTACGCGTCCATGGCCGTGTATTTGACATGTTGTTCATCCAGTCTCTCATGCCACACACTATGCCAGGCGTTCCTGTCCTTATTGCTCTCTTCCTTCATCTTCGCGTAGTAGGGGTCGATGATGGCCGAGGAGAGGTCAATCAGGGAGTTCAGTTTGTTTTTGTCACTGCCTCAGACCTTGTAGTGGTGTTGGATGTTGACAAGATTCGGGCATTTCAAGTCCGAAACCTTGAGCGCTTTTAGATCGTTGGTGGTGTCCACCGTAGCAAAACTGTAGTCGGAGCTGTTGATAAACCTGGAGAAATGCTCACAAGGCCTTGTGGCAAGGTGGTAGTGGTGGACGAGGACGTCATGTCGCACGCACAACTGGGCGGCGGCAACCTTCTGATCGTGCCCGGCACGACCGATGGTGTACTCGAGGTCGAAGCCGACCACTCGGTACTTGTCCTCGGCAAGGAACTGCTCCATAGTTTAGATGAGGCTCTCCACCGAGACCGGATCGTTCGTGTACACCAATGAGAGGGCCTTCCCCCTCACGTGGGTGTCCACTACGTGATGCGTGGTGAACTGCCCGCCGTTGTCGTCGTCGGCTGCTGGGAGCGCCATTGGAGCCACGGGGAGCGCCATTGGAACCGCTGTATGTCCTCTCTGTATGTGTCCTCATGGGTGTGCTTATTGTGTCGTGTGAGACGAGAGATGAAGGTAAATGGCCGCACGAATAAAAGGGGGCCGGGCAGCATGGATTCTCGGCGCGTCCGCATGGCAGTTTTTGCACCGGGTAACTGCATCGTCGCGCCGCGCCCGGCGCAACTGCTTGCACACGAACGTGCGTGATCATGCGCCGGCCCCAAACACTGGCAGCGCGCGTGCAGGGACGAGGGCGGAGCACCCGGAGGGATGCGAGAGCAGAGCACGCGCGGCGGGATGCGAGCAGAGCGCGCAGCGGTCGTCTGAACCGCAAGCAACCACACGAATAGAGCAGTTGAACACGCAGGAAATGGTCGCCTACAAGCCGGCCGACAATTGCCTCGCTGCATAGAGAGCGGCTGTGTGCTACCACCTCCGTCTAATCTATAGTCTCCTTTATATTCTGTGCCATACTTTGCCTTCAAATTTAACCAACAAAATGTTAATGCATGTTTTAAAAATTATATAATTGGAAACTATGTTCAAATACAAATCCAACTATATAATCTTTGGCGACATGCATTCGTATTTAATTAGTTAAATCATAATTATAAACCAGGATAGTGGTATAGTAGGTAATTAAATCACAAATGTTTTTTGTATTAACCGTATGTGTATGTGGCCTTTCGTCCTCCTCTCGCACGTCTTGTCGCCCCGCTGCCACAGACGGCTTACAGTGCAAGCTAGCGCAGCGCGCGGGGGCGTTCTTTTGGCCAAACGGTGGCGCCAATGAATTGTCGGTGAGCCCGTTCCCGCACAACCTCGCAGGTTCCCGCGCAAGCTTCCCGCCCGACTCGGTGAAATCCCCCAAAATCCCAATGCTTACCGGTCTGCTATAAAAACCCTCACGGTCGGCGAGTCCTGCGTCGCATTTTCCCCTCCCTCCCTGTAGCTTACCTCATCTGCTTCTCCCACAATCGCCAATAGCACCAATCTGTCATCGTCGCTCAGCCACTCCACCGTCATTAGAGGACAGCTCCAACTGGGAGGCTACACCGCGGCGGCGGCGCAGTCCCCGGTGTTGTGTAGTGCGTGTGGCGTCCCTGTTGGGTGTGCGCGGAACACCCACCACATGCTCCGCCGCCGCTGCCCGTCGGCAGCTGTTGCCGGCCGGCTTTGCCACCACACCACCATCAAAAGCCAGGGCCATCACCCGCTCCGCCGCCGTGACCCGAAGGCGGGAGGTGGCCGTCCTGGCCGCTACCCCACTGCCGGCCACTGTGGCCATCACCCGCTTCGCCACCGCGGCCCAAAGGCGGGAGGTGGTGGTCGTGGCCGCCAACCCATCGTCGGCCGCCGTGGCCGCCAGCCCACCATCGACCGCCGGGGTCATCACCCGCTCAGCCACCGTTGCCCGAAGGTGGGAGGCGGAGGTGGATGCCCGCACGTGCGTCAGCGACCTTGCGCGCTACACCGAGTTCCTGCGGGAGGAGGAGGAGCGCCTCGTCGAGCATGCAAAGAGCCATACCGCTGCCGTGGTCGCGGCACACGCCGCCTTAGAGGCAAGGAATCAGAAGATCTACAAGGAGAACCACCGCTTCGAGAGGGGTCGTCTGGAGCGGCAGAGGGCGTTCGAGGTGACCGTCGCTGAAGCTGCAACAGCGGCAGGCACCGTATTGCGGTTGCCCAGCTCGTCGGTAGGCTCCTCCTCCTCCGCCTCTTACTGAGCGCGCTCGGCAGAGGAGAGGCAGCCGAAACTAGTACAAAGCCCCTCTGTAGTAGTAGTAGTAGTAGTATTTAGGGGCTATTTTGTTCAGTTCATCTGACTATAGATGTGGTGGAACTGTACAACGTACTTAAAATTAGCTAGTACATATAGTTGAACTAGCTATTTCAGTTCGTGGTTGGCAACAATTGGGGAAAAGTTTGGTCGGTTCAGCTGTCGAGTTGAACTGTTTGTATAAATTAAAAATGACTGCTTAATCTATGGATGAAATCTATGCTTAATTACTGAATTTTAGTTGCAAAAATTAGATACTGGTAGTGATTTTTAGCTTCATATTTTGACAAATCGCAGTGTTACAAGGATTGACAAATCTTACCAAATTGTTTGTACGTGGTTGCACACGGGTCATCCAAAACAACCGTTTGCGTTGAAGGGATGCACAAATCCTGCGCCACTCTCACTTTGCATACGGGTGTTCTATCTAAAACGTTTGCGCTCAAGAGCTGCAGAAATCCTGCTCGGCACATTTTCTCTTGGCTTCCTGGGGAAGCTGTCGATTTGCACACGGGTATTCTAACTAGAACGTTTGCGATGAGTGTTTCATATTTAAAAACCGAATTAAACTGCGGCTTGGGCGCCAGTAATGGAGAGGATGCGAGCAAGGCGGGCGGCCATGGATGTCAAAGGGCTCTCTTCCCTAGGAGCCTGCGCAGCGTAAAGCTCGCATGCTTCCCGGTGAGCCTGCGCATTCGAGGACAACTTGCACGCCTCTCGGTAAGCCTGCACACCGGATGGCGCTCGCACGCCTGCCGTTCAGTCAAGGTCAAGCAGCTATCCGCACGGCACCTCCTACAGCCATTCAAACCAGGACACGTGGCGTCACGTGAATGGTTAATAGAACGAACACGGTTTGAATTATACAAACGTTTGAGATATTAAAGTGGCAGAAGTTTTTTCAAAATGCCTTTGTTGGCTGTCATTATTCAAGTGCGCCTTCTCTCAAAATGGACACGAAAAATACAACAGCATGTCGGGTGCCATTCCATGATAGAATGCAAGTTTCATGAATTTCAGACGACTTTTGGATTTACTAGAATTTAAAAATAAAGTACTCAACATTTTGCCGACAATCAACGGTACCCTGGTGTTTGAAATTCATTCCCATTTCTTGCATGTGACCTAAGCATGCACCCAAGGACACAGATTTGGTTTTCAACCAATTTATATGCACTAGAGCATGTGCATGTAGTTCGAATTTGAATTATGCACATAAATGCATTGAAAACTTAGTTAATACATAAAAATGTCAAAACGAACACCGAAAATCACAAAAATTGACACAACACTCCTTTTGTTCTATGTTGACACGAGAAAAAAATTGAAAGCAATAAGAGGCAATGGATATCGTTTCGTCCCCAAAGGTGGGACGTTCCCTACCGAAACCTCATGCTTGTTGTGAGAAGCTCCGGTTTGTGAGAAGCATATACCCAAACCTGCCCCAAATGGGATAAAAAAATTACCATGGCATGTTGATGCCGCTCCATGATAGCATGCCAAGTTTCATGAATTTCAGACAAGTTTTGGATTTACTAGAATTTAAAAACCAGGCATCTCAATGTTTTGCCGCAATCAACGGTGCCCTGGTGTTTGAAATTCATTCCCATTTCTTGAATGGGACCTAAGCATGCACCCAAGGACACAGATTTGATTTTTCAACCAATTTATATGCATTGGAGCATGTGCATGTAGTTCAAATTTGAATTATGCACGTAAATGCATTGAAAACTCAGTTAATGCATAAAAATGTCCAAACGAACCCCGAAAAATCACAAAAATTGACACAACACTCCTGTTGTTCTATGTTGACATGAGAAAATTTTCGGAAGCAATAAGAGGCAATGGATATCGTTTCGTCCCCAAAGGTGGGACGTTCCCTACCGAAACCATCCCGATTGTTGTGAGAAGCTCTGATTTGTGAGAAGCATATACCCAAACCTGCCCCAAATGGGACAGAAATTTTACCACGGCATGTTGATGCCGCTCCATGATAGAATGCCAAGTTTCATGAATTTCAGACGAGTTTGGATTTATTAGAATTTAAAATTAAAGTATCTCAATGTTTTGGCGGCAATCAACGGTGCCCTGGTGTTTGAAGTTCATTCCCATTTCTTGCATGGGACCTAAGCATGCACTCAAGGACACAGATTTGATTTTTCAACCAATTTATATGCACTGGAGCATCTGCATGTAGTTCAAATTTGAATCATGCACATAAATGCATTGAAAACTCAGTTAATGCATAAAATGTCCAAACGAACCCCGAAAAATCACAAAGATTGACACAACACTCCTGTTGTTCTATTTTGACACGAGAAAAAAATTGAAAGCAATAAGAGGCAATGGATATCGTTTCGTCCCCAAACGTGGGACGTTCCCTACCGAAACCATCATGCTTGTTGTGAGAAGCTCTGGTTTATGAGAAGCATATACCCAAACCTGCCCCAAATAGGACAAAAAATTTACCACGACATGTTGATGCCGCTCCATGATAGCATGCCAAGTTTCATGAATTTCAGATGAGTTTTGGATTTACTAGAATTTTAAAACCAGGCCTCTCAATATTTTGCCGGCAATCAATGGTGCACTGGTGTTTGAAATTCATTCCCATTTCTTGCAAGGGACCTAAGCATGCACCCAAGGACACAGTTTTGATTTTTCAACCAATTTATATGCACTGGAACATGTGCATGTAGTTAAAATTTGAATTATGCACATAAATGCAATAAAAACTCGGTTAATGCAGAAAAATGTCCAAACGAACCCCGAAAAATCACAAAAATTGACACAACACTCCTGTTGTTCTATGTTGAAACGAGAAAAAATTTGGAAGCAATAAGAGGCAATGGATATCGTTTCATCCCCAAAGGTGGGACGTTCCCTACCGAAACCACCCTGCTTGTTGTGAGAAGCTCTGGTTTGTGAGAAGCATATACCCAAACCTGCCCCAAATGGGACAAAAATTTTACCACGGCATGTTGATGCCGCTCCTTGATAGCATGCCAAGTTTCATGAATTTTAGAGGAGTTTTGGATTTACTAGAATTTAGAAACTAGGTATCTCAATATTTGCGGCCGAGTGACGGTGGCAGGGTATTTGACATTCATTCCCATCTCTGTCATGGGACCTAAGCAGGCAACCAAGGACACGGATTTGAATTTTCAACTAATTAATATGCATTAGAGCATGTGCCTGTAGTTCAAATTTGAATGATGCACATGAATGCATAGAAAATTCAGTTAATGTATAAAAATGTCCAAGCGAACCCTGAAAAATCACAAAAATTGACACAACACTCCTGTTGTTCTTTGTTGACACTAGGAAAATTTTGAAATCGAGAAGAGCCAACGGATATCATTTCGACCAGAAAGGTGAAACGTTCCCTACTGAAACCATCACACTTGTTGTGAGAAGCTCTGGTTTATGAGAAGCTTATACCCAAACCTGCCCCAAATGGGACATAATTTTTACCACAACATGTTGATGCCGCTCCATGATAGCATGCCAAGTTTCATGAATTTCGGACGAATTTTGGATTTACTAGAATTACAAAAGCAAGTACATCGATGTTTGCCGGAGAGCGAATTTCATCCCCATTTCTTGCATGGGAGATAAGCATAAACCCATGGACACATATATGATTTTACAACCCATGTTGATGCACCTGAGCATGTGCATGTAGTTTAATTTTGAATTGTGCACCTGAAATGGCTAGAAAACCAATTTAATGTATAAAATGTTCAAACGAACCCTGAATAATTCCAATTCTTTTACGACACACATATAGTTGCATGTTCACTCCAGATAAAAGGTCTAGCAATTCAAACACTGTCCATTTCCGCTGTGACCCCATTATGTAATTCAAATCAAGATGAAAAATCAAGTAGATCGCACAAAGTTTATTATCACCAACCGTGTGTGATGCAGCAAAAAATATCCTGGAGCACCGTTGGTGTATAGCACACATATGGCTTACGCGATAAGGTGCGTCGGCTACAGTCCACAGCCGGCGTCTCAAGCACACCAGCTCGCTCCCAAAATATCATTTCACTGTTCAATCGTCGCCGGTGAAAGATGGGCACGTGGACCCATGTCGTGAGGGCAACTTCGGTGGCCCACTCCGGCGAGAGTGCGGCCGCAGCCGCCATGCGCGTGCCAAAATGGTGCATGAGTGTGGCCGCAATCTGCAACCGGGCGGCAAAGGCAGCCCAAACGGCCGCTGTTGCTTCTTAGGTGGCGGCAGCAACATTTGCCTCGGGGATAGCATCTGGCGAGAGTGGCACAACAGCTGTCCATTCCGCAGAGGCGGCCTTATCCCTGATGGAGGCCGCCCACGACCATGTCGAGGCCGCCCACGCCCAGCTCCTGGCGGTCACCGCACAAATCGAACAAAGCTTCTCCGACAACGGTCGGCAACCCACGGCCGAAGAGCTGCCAATTGCAGAGAGCGTTCGAGCAGCCGTCCGTTCCTCCGCCGCATACCTTGCGACGATGGAGCCCGTCCAAGCCCAGATCGCGTCCGCCCACACCTAGCTCATGTCGGCCTTTTCCAAAGAGATGGCAGACGCGGATGTCGAGATGCTTGCCGAGTATGGTGCGATGGATGCCATGGAGCCCCTTCCCCAGGAGACCGTCGGGCGCGAGCTGGACATGGAGGCGGCGGCGGAGATCGACGAGCACCAGCTATAGTAGTACTCTTTGTTTTGCTTAATTAAGAGCACCGATCCTTAATTTGTTAGAGTAATTTTTAGGTCAGCTAGCTCTGTTTAATTGTTGAACTTGCTCGATTAAGAAGTGTGGTGTGCTGTAGTCTCCTTTGTGTACCCAAATTATGCAATGACGTGGATGACCACTATAACCATGGAAATTCAAACCAAAACTTTTGACGTTCAAACTCATCACACACGGGTGAAGCTATCTGAATCGTTTGTGACGTCCACATATCGTACACAGTTCTGAATAAGGGACCGTGTCTGATGACACTTTGCGCGCCAGTTTTTTAGCTGGAGCGATTCCAAATTTTCGGCTTCTGCAGAAATATCTACCTCCCCGCCCCCTCTCATTTACCAAAAGCCACATTTCTCCCCTTTTCACCTTCCTTTCCAAGTTGAAACCTTCACTCCTTGCTTGCAGCGTCGCCTCCTCGTCGGCGACCCTCCTTCACGCTGCTCGGCCTCGTCTATCCAGGCAGGTAATCCACACCCGACCCCCATCCTCCTCCTCCTTCCACATCTCACATGCCCCGACCACCGGCACGAGCGCGACACCTTCCACCCAAATCACCGACCCCTCCACCAAATAAGTGCCGGCCTAAGCCATGGTGCATGCAGTATAGCCAGGACCTCAAGGAGCATTTGGCAGCGAAGAAGCAAATCGCGGCCGCACGCGCAGATGAGGTCGCGATGGCTGCCATTTGTGCCGACCCCCAGATCTTGGAGGAGCACCTTGCCATTTTCTAGCTACTCCGGTTAAGCATGCTCGGTTTACCCGTTGTGTGTGCTGCTCGTGCCTTTCCTTCACAAATTCTAGTGAATTGTGCTATCTAATTTTACCATGCAATCTGTTGCTCTAGTGTATATGTTCTACATGTCGTGCAGTGTGGTGCTCACTTATTAACTGTTTTGTTCATTAGTTTTCATCTTCAGTTAACTATTTGGTTCAATTCTACAAATGTGATGTTCAATTCTTCAGGCTGCAATTTTGTATTGTCTTCCATGTGAGAAATAAATCGAATTTATCTTTACAAAATACATGAGAAACGAATACAATTGCTATATTTCAAAGTTGTCAAGCATGCCTGGTTTGGTTATACATTGTGCAATGTGGTGCTCAGTTAACGTTTGGTTCATTTGTGTTGTGGTTCTTTAGCTAACTATTTGGTTCAATTCTGCAATGCGATGTTCAATAGTTGTGGGTGCATTCTGTTATTGTATACCATGTCAGGAATAAATTAAATTTGGCTGTAGTAAATACATGAGAACCAAATACAATTGCTACAATTGGCTGTCGTTAACTGTTTGGTTAACTGTCTGATCTTCTATTAGGAGTATGTTATATTGTGCAATGTGGTGCTAAGTTAATGTTTGGTTCATTTGTTGTGGTGTGTAGTTAACTGCTTGGTTCAATTCTGCAATGCGATGTCCAATTTTCGTGGGTAGAATTTAGTATTGTTGTGCATGTGAGGAATAAATCGAATTTGGCTGCACTTAATACATGAGAAACATATACAAGTGCTATATTTCCTAGTTCTTAATCATGCTTGGTTTGGATAAATGGGTTTTCCGTGTGGCTTGAATTAATCTGATGAATCTGCAATGTGCTTATTTTTCATCAACATATTTTACTGATAGCATGCGAACCCTTACTTAACCTGATGACTAACTACCTTATATGTGTTGCAGGGAAACAATGGGAAGCACTGAGGTTTACAATCGAGGTTAGCACGTGCATGGTCCGTTCTCTAATAGCACATTATTGTGCAATTGCAGGAACCATTCTAATATTTTGGTTTTTAACAATTTGGTCTTGCACATGTAGGTCCTGCTGTCAGAGGTTTTGACCCACTGTTCGACCCTTTTTGCATATGGGGAAATGAGTTGTCCATGAATATCAATCAAATCAAGAAACTCAGAAAGATTGTTAGGATAAAGAAATTAGCGACAAAAAACAACAAGATCTTTGTCTGCACAATGAAGAAGACATCAGTTCACTACAAGATGGTACTAACTATTATACCTTGCCGTTTTTTATTCCTTTGCCCCATTTCCAATATAGAGAAGATATTTATGCACATCCTTGTTTTCAGGCCTTTCCAAAGCAGTTCACTGATGATTACCTCTCAAACCACCTCTATGGTCAGGAGGCGAGGAAGGTTTTCATACAACACCCATGGTTCAATATTGAAGTGTTCCTGAAGAGGACGAAGGACGGATGGTCAATCATCCACAGGCACTGGCCTAAAGTTGCAAAGACCTTCAACATGAATGAAGGCTCAATATTCGCCTTCCGCTTCAGCAGTTTTCCAGATGAGATGCATTTGTCTATATACCATCTATGATGCTAATTTCGAAAGGTTCTACATGCTGCATGTGGAACTTGGTGCTGGTGCAGTTGTGTAATGGGGTAGCTGAGTGCTGAAGCTATATCATGTTGTACTCTGATGTATTTCAATTATGAAATTCTGGTTCCTTAGTATGGAAATGAAATATATTATGTGCTTAATATGAAGGCCAATTAGATTAATAAACGGATTATTAATAATAGGGCAATTAGCCTGCTAATGGCGAATCAGCCTACTAATTGGGTTTTGATATTGCAAATGGTTATTGAAAAAATACCGTGGGCGATGACCTCAGGCAACGCACACAGTTTCTAGGAATAAACCGTGTTGGATCAATGAGCAATCATACACGACTTTCTCTTGAAAACTGTTTGTGTTAGGCCACCTTGCGCAAACGTTTACCACATAAAAACTGTGTGTGATGGATAACCTTTGCCACACAGTTTCTTCTACGGACCGTGTGTGATACCTCAGCGCACACATCACCTCCCCACCGTCTCCTAAATCGTTAACGCCGATGTCCGAGGCCTCGCCATCATCCTCCGTGCACTTTGGTGCATTTGCCGCGGCGCCGCCCTCTCGCGTTGTCAACATGGTCTACAAACAAGAGGAATTGGCAGAGGACTGCACGTGGAGAGGATGACAGTAGGGGCCCACCATGTCCATGGCCGGACGCAAGGAAGTTCCTCATTTTTTGTTATATATACTCCATTGTCAGCGTATGGAAAAATAAAATGCTTCCTGCTAGTGGTTTCCTGTCATTTGAAACCCACAACATTGTCAGCGTATATAGTCAATAGACAAGAGAACAACACAAGATCGGCTGACACCTGGGACGTAGCTGCTCGAGCAGTATTTCTTTGTTATTGTTGAGACGGAGCAGGGTTTCAACAAAGCTGTGGCCTGTCTAGCCCAGGCTTATATTTTATGTTCACCACATGACCAGCCCAGCTATTTTTTCTTTGTGAAAATGAGCCCAATTTATTTTTTCTGAAGAATACCCAATCCAGGCCTACTTATTTTTCTACGCCCTGATGGGCTGCAACTCTTTCAAGACGCGTGCAAATCTTGAAAGTAATATGAAATGGGCTATAAATATAAAAACAGATGACAAATTGGCAATTACTTTATAATTTCTAATTTTTTTCACATTTTCATATTCCAATTTCACTGGGCTTTAACCTAATTTAAATATATCTTCAAAGTACTTTAAATCAGGTTCGACATTTCGGTATTAAAAATAGTTTGGAACCCACAGAAATATGCGAAATTTTGTTTAAATTTGTAACCCTGCCCCTGGCCAACAAAAAACGACTGCAATAAATTGCATCAAAAGTTGCAATGAGCTATATATAAATTATGAAAAAAATAGGGAATGGTCTGACTTGTGGGCCTATTAAGTTGACGCGTATGCAAGATATATTTTACTTATTATATACGAGACCAAACGATTCTAGCAGATGTAACCGTTGGATGTCAATCCAACGGCTGTCGTGTTTCTTCAATCTCTGATCTTCTTGCTCCAGCCGCCAAATCCAGCGCCGGCGGGACCGCCTGCTCCCGCCTCCCGTGGCCGGATGTGCTGCCGCGCAGGCCTCACCGCCCCCTACTACTCCCACCGCTGGCCAGGCCATCCCTCTACTCACCCACATCCCTCCACTGTTGTGGCTTTGCCGCCTCCAGGTTATTCCCTTCCTGGGTCTCGCCGCCGTCCATCGCGCTGGTGTTCTCGGAACGGCATGGTCAACGTTGTCAACAAACGACAACATCGGAAGAGGGATGTACAAGGAGAGGCTGACTGTTGGGACCCACATGGTCCATGGCCGCACGCAAGCAAGTACCTCCTTATTACGCCAAAAAGAATGAATACTCCCGCTAACAGCTCGGACCCACCAGCTATATCTTCGCACGCAAGGAAGTGCGTCCTTATTATGCACAAAAAATGAATACCCCCTGCTAGCTGGGACCCATCTTAGTGGGAGGCTCACTTGTGGGCCTACTAAGTTGACGCGGACGGAGGGCTTTGTCAACTTAGTCAACAAACGATTCTATCACCAGTGACCGTTGGATTGTTAACATCCAACGGTCGCCCTGCTTCTTCAACCTCTGATTTTCTTGCTCCAGCCGTCCAAACCACCGCGTGCTCTTGCCTACCGTGGCCGACTGTGCTGCCGTAGAGGCCTCACCGCCCCCTACTACTCCCACCGCTGGCCAGGCCCTGTGGCAACAGCGGCCTCACACCGCAGCCGAACCAGTGAACCCTCGTACTCCTCTCCGCATGGACATCCACTGCCGCGTCTTCCCCGGCTCCGCGTCGTTCCCTTCCTAGGCCTTGCCGTCGTCCACCGCATTGGTGCTCTCGGCGCGGCATGGTCAATGTGGTCAACGAACGACTTCCATCGGAAGAGTACTATACGTGGAGAGGCTGACAGCTGGGTCCATGGCCGCAGCAAGGAAGTGCCTCCTTATTACGCGCAAAATAATGATTCCTCCACCTGACAGCAGGGACCCACTGAACGGGCCACCGTATTTCGCAAAAAAAACGTTTCCCCCCTGACTGATGGGACCCACCAGCTACATCTTCGCACGCAAGGAAGTGCCTGACATTCGGGACCCACCGGGTCGAAGTGTACGTAGCATTGTCATTCCTGTCCCGAACGTGTACGTACATACGATCGGTCTGTCTGCAGGCTGCAGCGATGAACGTTGCCAAGTAAGGAAGGGCGCGTGTCCTAGTAGAGGCGCACACGTAGCATGTCACGCAGTCCCGTTAATATCGTGTACACATACGTACAGCGGCCAGGGTGCAAGAAAGTAAATACGGCCATGTACATACATACGAGCGGGGTCTCGAACGCCTACTCGCGCATACGTACGGCCAGGGCTCATGTACATGGCTGGGTCGGAATGGATAAACTGCGTCGTTGTCGTGTTCATGGGGAGGCAACAGAATGTGTCGTGTTCATCGGGAGGCAACGGAATACGTCGTGTTCATCGGGAGCGAACCGGATTGGACGGAACAACCGATCGAAACGAGGCGTGGCGTACCGCAAAACGGAGGAAACAGCCTTGTGTTCGACCGGCCACGGTCGAAACGAGATCCTATTCATCGGGACGGAGCTGGCGTACCGCAAAACGGAGGAAACGGACTTCTCTTGGACATCCTACGGTCGAAACGGGGTCCTTTTGATCGGGAGGGGTGTGGCATACCGCAAAACGGAGGAAACGGAATTGTGTTAGAGCGCTACGGTCGAAACGGGGGTACTGTTCATCGAGAGGGGCATGGCGTACTGCAAAACGGGACTCCACGGGATACTGTTCATCTCCACCATCGACAGCCTCCACGGGCTACTGTTCATCCACCGTCGAGCTCCTCCAGCCTCCACCTGCGACTGCTCATCCACGGGCTCCTGTTCATCCAGCCTCCGCCGCTCCTCCACCGGCTACTGTTCAACCAGCCCTCTCCACGGGGTCCTGTTCAACAACCCCTCCATGGGCTACTGTTCATCCAGCCCTCCACCGGCTACTGTTCAACCAGCCATCCACGGGGTCGTCCTCTTCATCCAGCCCTCCACGGGGTCCTGTTCATCCACCGGCTCGACCGATCGGGGTCCTGTTCATCCAGCGGCAACGGCCTCTACAACCACAGGGTCTTGTTCATCCAACTCCCCACCGGGAACTGTTCATCCAAACCCCCCCCCCCAACAACGCTCACTGCTCATCAAGGGAAGGAGGCAGCAGTGTTCGATCGGCTTCAGTTAGCAGCAGTAGCGAAGGAATCACTCAGGTTCAGTTAACAGCAAGGGATCGATCGCTCGGGTTCAGTAACGTAGCTAGTGTAATCGCTCTGGTTCAGTTAGAGCCAATGCCACGCTCGGATTCAGTTAGAGTGCAACGCTTCGCACACACGCGCATACGTGTACGAGAGAAACACGATCGCTCGGCCCCCGACCACCCACCGTAACCGGGAACTCCCCGATATTTTCCCCGCCCTTGCTTCTACCATGGTTTTTTCCGTCATGGACGGCCCAAAGAATCTCATGCATCTGCGTATCTGGCCCGCCCAGGACGAAAAGCCCATTTTCTGTCATGATTTTTTGTCATAGAAGTAGGAGCCCACCACATCTATGATGATACTGGGTTTTGTCACAATTATCGTCATAGAAGTGTCATAAGCATGACATAATTTTTTTCGTTCGGCCCAAAATGTCACGGATATGTCGTTTTTTTTGTAGTGAGTGCAGGGACGCACCCACATCAATGCACATGGCTTCAGTTGCTTTCTAGAACTCTTGCTCGCTGGTTTCTTCCTCATCTTCTTCATCACTCACATCATCCCCTTCTTTCATCTCATGGCCTCTGACAGGCTTCTCTTTTGCTGTGGGGTCTTGCCACGGTGCCCCCCTATACTGGCATGGCCTTTTCCGCCAGCGCCTTCCTGGTCTCTCTCCTTGTCGCGCTTCTCATACTCAGTCTTCTACTTTTTTACAAGTTTCTCAACTTGATGACACTCTTGGAGATCATGGCCCTTAGTGCGGTGGATTTTGCAGTATGGCCCATTAGACTTCCCAGTTTTCTCTACCGCCGCTCCGATCAGGAGAGATATACTTTGGGCCCCTCATGTGATCTGACCAAGATAAGAATGTCCATGCGATTAGGATTATGAGATAATCTGGTTTATGGTCGGCATCACTGGAATGAGAAAGCAGCCGGGATAGCACAAGGATGACAGACTCGCCTTGAGCCCGACGACATATATCGTGTGGTAAAGGGAACAGAAGTGTGATGTACGGGTTCGCCTAACCAGTTTCATCGGACACTTGGAGTCAGCATGCTTTGCTAGAGGCCGCTACTGACTAGCCGAGTCGGATGTGATCTGACTCGCGACCAAGTGAACAAGAACCTAAGGGGTCACGCGCTTAAGGGAAGGAACCAATGAGGCCCGGTCTGACTCCACGAGTTAGAAGTGATCCTACTTGGATTCGGATCCAGCACAAATAGACTTTGGGCTTTAGGATCCATGCGAGGCCCAAGTGTTGAGCCCGCGACGGATGCCTATATAAAGTGGGGGTGCGCCACACTCATGCGGTTGATCGCTTCGGCGCTGTCACTAGGGTTTGCATGTGTTGCGAATAGCCACCACCACTCGCTACCGACTTTGTGATCGGACCTAGCAGTCCGCCGCACGGTGTTCTTCCTGCTCAATTGGATACCGTTAGAGGCGATGCACCTGCGCCGCTCCGGCGAACTTGTACGTGGGATCCGACGACCGGCTGTTCGAGGGAGATCGGACGAGGAGGAGACGATCCACGTGGACTCGCTGCCCCAACTCTTCTTCCGCTGCATGGCACTGGGCGTCTAGTGGTAACAATTTGTGATCCATCTCCTGTAGTACGTTCTTCGTTGTTCTGCGTGTAGGAAAATTTTATTTACAGTCGACGCACCCTACCGTAGAACCCAACAGTGGTATCAGAGCCTCTGCTATAGGATTTGGATTCAGATCATATGCATATTAGGTATGTGGAGGCGGCAGATGAGATCTCTTGTCGTTTATGAGATCGGCTGTGCGCACGGTTGATGAGATCAACTGCACATGGGGATCGATGGGGCTATGCTTGCTGTCAATCGGGATCGATGAGGTCGTGACACAACATACCCCTACCTGTTGGTATCCGTCATCGGGGTTAACAGTGAAACATAAATCTGAATCGGATTCGCGATGAACGATGAGATCGGTCAGATCAGAAAATTCGGCTTGAACGGTGTGCATATGCGATCTGTGATCTCCGAAAACATAGACGATTACTCAAACCGGTAGAATGTGATTCTATGCATAACTTTATTTTGCAGGGTTTGATGTGAATAGTATAGTTCATGTGTATGTGATGCATGTGTGTAAATTATGATGGCCTGCGTGTCATGTTTGTCATCTGGCAGGAGCCAAAGTGTTGTCATTATATTGTATAACGACATGTGTGTTGACTTGTGACTCTATGTAAAATTCATTACTAGCTGTAGTAGTTGGATAATAGAGATCAGGTTGGTGGCTTGGCGTCTCGGCGTGAAAAACAAGATGGAGGTCCTAGATGGTCATCGGAGTCGGAGCCCACCTGGAAGAACACCCATGAAGGAGCCATACTATTTCACAATATATGTTTATTTGTGATTGTTATGCTTCTTGTTTTCTATTGTATGGTAGAAAGATCCCTCCTTAATATCAAGCAATTTGCCATTCCCGATGTTGCACCTTCGCACGTCAAGTACATCTAGTAGTGGGCTCATAAAATTGGGGTGCTGCTAGGTTTCCTTGAACTGAAGGGTTCGTGTCGGACACGGACATGCACTGCATCATGTTATCTTGACAAGGCTATCAAAACGGTTTTGGGCTTTGTGGCAAAGAAGGTTGGGGGCCGGGGTATGAGATACCTTCCCGACCGACAGGAGTCGTATATAGATACGATTAGCAAGGAGTTGCTTACATGATAGGCATGTTGTCTAGCAGTGATGCTGAAGCTCACTAGTCGCATGTGCTAATCGGATCCTCAATCACTGAGAGTTTGCGGAGGGATGCAAACTTTAGTGGGAGTATTTATATTTAAGGCTTGAAATACTCTACATAAACACTTTGCTTAGTGATTGCATATTTTCTATTGAAGATCAATGGCTCCACCTGCTCAACCCAACTTTGCATTGAAATCAATTCTGGAAAAGGATAAACTGAATGGAACAAACTTTACCACCTGGTAGAGAAATCCGAGAATTGTTCTCAAGCACGATAAAAGGAACATGTTCTAGAGGATCCACTTCCAAAGGAACCTGTAGATAATGATAATGCCTCAACTAAGAATGCCTACCAAAAACTCGTTGATCAATCAACGGAGATCAGTTGTCTGATGCTGGCTTGTATGGAGCCCGATTTGCAACAGCATTTCAAAAATGTTGAGGCTTACGATATGATCGAGAGTCTCAAGAGCATGTTTCAGACACAAGCTAGGACCGAAAGGTTCAACGTCTGGCGATCCTTGATGGATTGCAAGTTGAATGAAGGTGATCACCGAGCCCACATGTGATCAAGATGATCGGATATGTGCAAGCTTTGGATCAGTTTGGCTTCCCGCTCTTGGATGAGCTGGCTACTGGTGCAGTTCTGGGTTCTCTTCTGGCCAGCTATTGGACGTTCATCTTGAACTATCGTATGCATGGCATGGATAAGAAGCTCACTGAATTGCATGGGATTCTTAAAGTGGCAAAGCATGATATTAAGAAAGGCACACATCAAGTGTTGATGGTGCAGAAAATCGACGAAGTTCAAGAAGAGTTGGTCCAAGAAAAAGGCTAAGGCAAAGGGCACGGAGACGGTGACCTCCGCCGCTACGCCGAAGTCTGGACCAGACTCGAAGACCATTTGCTATCATTGCAAGGAGACCAGTCACTTGAAGAGGAAGTATAGCAAGTGTCTTGCAGAGCATGGCAAGAAGGCCGGAAATGCTTCTTCAGGCAAAGGTACACTTGTTGCATATGTTATAGACATTTACCTTGCTGACATACCTAGTAGCTCTTGGGTATTTGATACTGGATCGGTTGTTCATATTTGCAACTCGATGCAGGGGCTGGTAAGAACTAGGCTTGTGGCACAAGGGGAGATTGACATGAGGGTCGGCAACAAAGCAAGAGTTGCTGCGTTGGAGGTCGGCACGATGCAGCTCCAGCTTCCTTCTGGACTTATTTTGGAATTGAATAATTGTTATTACATTCCTGCACTTAGTCGGAACATTATTTCTGCCGCATGCTTGATGAGTCAGGGTTATGAATTCAATTTAAAGGACAATGGTTGTCCGTTTTATTTGAATGGTATGTTCCACGGCTAAGCACCCATTGTTGATGGGCTATTTATATTGAATCTAGAACAGGAACCGGTCTATAATGTGAATGTCAAGAGGCATAAGCCAAATGAGATAAATCTAACATACTTCTGCCATTGTCGGCTTGGACACATCAGTCTGAAACGCATGAAGAAGATCCATGATGATGGGCTCCTAACTTTGTCCGACTTTGAGTCATTCGAGACATGCGAATCATGCTTGCTCGGTAAGATGACTAAGTCGCCTTTCGCAAAGAGTTGCGAGAGGGCGTCCGAGCTGTTGGAACTTATACATAATGATGTGTGTGGTCCAATGAGCACAACTACCAGAGGAGGCCATCAGTACTTCGTGACTTTTACCGACGACTTGAGTAGATATGGATATATCTATTTGATGAGGCACAAGTCGGAAACTTTCAAAAAGTTCACAGAGTTTCAGAACGAGGTTGAAAATCAGCTCGGCAAGACTATAAAAGTTATATGATCAGATCGTGGAGGTGAATACATGAGCCAGGAGTTTGATGATCATCTGAAAATACGAGGTATAGTACCTGGGCTCACACCTCCGGGCACGCCATAGAGAAACGACGTCTCGGGACGAAGGAATAGGACCTTGTTGGACATGGTCCGGTGAATGATGAGAAAATCGGATTTACACTACAAAAAAAATACTCTTCCATGATGATACATGTTTGTCACAGTAGGTCACGTTTTCTGTCATGCATGTACATCCATGACAAATTTATGACAGAATCAAGATAGTCATACATGTGATGTCGTAGAAGTGTTCCATGACATTACCAAAATTATCATCACGGAAGTGTCCACTTCCATGACGATAAATCGCGCGTCACAGAAGTGCTTTCGTCAAGGGTGACCGACACGTGGCATCCACCGTAACGCTGTTAAGCTATCGGGTCCGGTTTTGGATCCGATAACCCGTTAACAGCCCCGACCAATGGGGATTTTCCATGTGTAAAATCATCATTGGCTGGAGGGAACACGTGTCGGCTCGCCGTTGGGATAGATGTCATCCACTCTTTGGACCCAAAGCACCTATGATACGTCGACACGTGGCACGGCCCAACAGAGGCCCATTCTTGTGAAAAGGCCGGCCCATTTGACTTGGTTAAAAGGTGGCAGGCCAGCCCACGGCAAGCCTGTTAACGGCTTGTTCGCATATAGCCCATTTACAGCCCGCTAACCCAGGGCCCGTTTATGGCCTATCCAAATTAGGCCTAGTAGCGTCATCTGGGCCATCTAAATAATTCCAGCCCGTTTTGACTTCCGGCCCATGTATGGCCCATGACGTCTTTCAGCCCATATGAGGCCCTTAGTAACCCTCGGCCCATTAACGACTCGTGGTAAAACTGGCCCGTAATGAACAGTGTATCACTTTATACCCATTAACGGCCCATTATACCGTTGGGCCGTTTCCAGCCCATGTTATCTTTCGGCCTTCTCAGGGCCCATTTATTCTTGGGCTCATTTCCAGCATTCGTTTACTTACGGCCCGTTACAGGCCTTTTCTGCTTGTGGGCCAAATTCTGCCCGTGGATACAGTCGGCCCATTTGTGGCCCGTTAATATGTTGGGCCATTTTCGTAGCATCATCAAATACGGCTGATTAACGACCTGTTATGGTCAACCCATAAAACGTACGATTTCCACTCTAGCCCATTTACGGCCCCTTATACGGCCCGTACAAGGCCCATAGATGAAACGACCCGTAGAAGGCCCATTGACCCGACGGCCCACAGAAGGCCCATTGAGCCGACGGCCCATAGAAGGCCCATGGATCCGCTGGCCCATGGAAGGCCCATCGATCCGACAGTCGATAGAAGGCCCACGGATCCGACAACCCATAGAAGGCCCATGAATCCGACGACCACAGAAGGCCAGGGATCGTCCGTCCCGTAGATGGCCCATGGAACGTATGGCCTGTGGAGGGCCATGGTCACTACAACATTTGGGCGAGTTGGCCCCCGTTTGAACGATATAGCATATTCAAAGAATTATCCTACTCTATACTATCACTCTAAAAAACATACACTTATATACAATAAAGAGACTAAGGCATAGAAACTTAGAATAATCCTACACTATACAATAAAGAAATTACAGCCGATTATACCCACTGGGAATTATGGTTCGGCACCAGTGATAATAAAGCATACACAAACAACAAACTACATACACTGGGCAAATACCGCTCATACATCATGGACGCGCATCAACATAACTTACCATTTGAACTATAATCTCTTCAGAAAATAGGATTGGCCGGATTTAGATAGCACAAATTTCAGTCTGCAAAATCTCCAATTCCTTCGTTGTTACCTCAGTGTCTTGTTTCATTTTTTGACTTCTGCATCTAATACCTGCATGTCCAGTCTCAACTTGTAGATTGTACTTCAGAATCATGTACATGTTGTCTTGCCACCTCTAGTTGATGCTCGAGAACATCAGCACATTCCAATTCCAATCCATAATCATTCGGTAACGGCCATGCCGCACTACTCGCAGATCTTTGTGTTGATGTCACTTCATCCTAAAATGTTTCTGTAAGTACACATGACTAGGGCAAAAATATATTTACAACAGTGAAGCGAGCAAGACAGACTATTTTGTACATGGCAAAACAGGACTAACAATAATGTTACACGTCATGAAGCATAAGCCGGTGATATTTTAAAAATTATAAAAAAGGTAGTCTGTGCAGCCTGCATACAGAAATCTCTCTTAGCTCGCCAGAGGAGCATGATGTTGGGGCCCAATCCAAAGCATAGACAAGTTACAAATTTAGACAACACGTTGCATAGAAGTAAGCAAGCAGTTGGCCATTCTGTAGCTCAATTAAAGTCTTAGGGAGCATAATGAACAGCAGAGGATTTCATACAAACATACTACATCAAGCAAAACTATGCAATCATTAGCCTAGTATAAACTAGATTATGAGCCTCATTCAATAATAGTTGGTTAATAGACTTCGAAGCTTCAGGCACACTTCGGCAGAGTAATTAAATGGTAAGGCCTTTAATTATGTCAACTAATAGTTATACAAGTACCCAACATCAGGCATCATTCTTTGGGCATCTCATTTGAGGACAAATAAAGCAATTGAAAAGAGCAAATTAACTATGCCTGAAACAAACAAGGAATTGAACTGTTGAGTTGGATACAGTGACTTACCTTAACAGGTTGAAGAGGCTCAGGAAGCTCCTACTTCTCTTGCAAGGCTCCTTCCTAACATCTTGTACTTGGAAATCCTTAATCTTATCTTCATTGCACCCCCTCTGCAAGGTGACACAAACTAGTTACTCGTCTCCTTGGAAGATAAATATGCATACTTTCCAGTCTGTGAACACAAAGGGATGAGATTATAACAAAACAACACCACATAATGAAACATGCGGCATCTCTTGCACTTGCACACAATGAAATGAGCATTTACTATGTCTGCACTATGTAAAAACTAGGCATACCTTCGAACTGGATCTCCGGGTACTCTTGGAGAGCCTACTTTAGTGTAAAGCCAAACCTTTATGTCACCTATGAGTTAGAAGAGGCCCCACTACAGCAGCCCTTAGTGTTTAAATCGTTGGCAAGCTCTGTTAGAGTGTTAGGTCAAGAACAACAAGTAATCAAAGCAAACAATCCTAGTATGGCTGGCTGATGCAAACAAGCAATTGAACAGATGTCTGAGCAAATCTTACATATCAAGAAAAGAAGCAAAGAAGGAGGCTTAAAGACCATCACTTGACTGACCAGATTTAAGGGGCATTTAAACATCATGTGCAACATATGAACTAACATAAACATTGCATATTCCAGATTCTACAATGGAATGCACATGTATTAGGTTATGCCATGTATGATGATGCCTTAATGTACACTATAGCAGCCAGGAGTGATTCATCATTGCACGCACAATTGAATTGCAGGTTAAGGGCCAGTTCTATTCTGCCTTTTCAGGGCTTATTGTCAAAATAAGCCATAAAAGATGTAAGGAAGTCATTTTGAGTTATGGGCTTGGGCTTAACTAATTTCGCTTTGGTGGGGGGTGTTTCGGGTAGAACCTCACTAAAAATTGAAGGGAAGGGGAATAGTGAAATGACTCTGTTGTCTGCCTATATTACACTCAAAATGCAACTGGTGACGCCCGCGTCACACCTCACCCTCAAGTAAAAACAAACACGCAAGCGTTCATTGCCCTGCCTGCTTGCATCTCCTCTCCCCTTTCCCTCTACCTCGATCCCCTGCCTGCAGCACTAGGGTTCCTCCAGCAAGCCGTCGCCACTGGTCCCATCTGCCCTGGTCCTCGGCGATGCTCTGTCCAGCTAGGCAACATGGTCGGCGGGTAGGGGCAAATCTCCCTGGCTGCTCCTCCCTCTGGTGCCGCCCCTCATTCTCATGGTCTCCAGCAGCTGCTCCACTGTGGTTCATCCAACGCACTACTCCGACAGGCGCTGCACAACTACGCCTGATGCCACACTGCGGCATAAGGCACCTTATTCCCCCTCCCCACCTCCCAGGCCGTGGCCTTGAGGTGCTGTTGAAGGATGAGCTCATCCAACAAGGTGAGGATATCCTCTGATTTTTTGCCAAATTTTCATTCTGATACACTATACGATGAATTGCTATGAGCTGCTTCTGCTGCTGCTATATGATGCATTGCTATGAGCTGCTCCTCCTACTGCTATATGAGGAATTGCTATGAGTTGCTGCTGCTATATGATGAATTGCTATGAGCTGCTGCTGCTATATGATGAATTGCTATGAGCTGCTGCTGCTATATGATGAGTTGCTATAAGCTGCTCCTGCTGCTGCTGTATGATGAATTGCTCTGAGCTGCTCCTGTTGATGCTATATGATGAATTGCTAGGAGCTGCTCCTGCTGCTACTATATGATGAATTGCTATGAGCTGCTCCTATTGCTGCTATATGATGAATTGCTATGAGCTGCTGCTAGTATATGATGAATTGCACACTGCTGCTGCTGTATGATGAGTTGCTATGAGCTGCTGCTGCTATATGATGCTCTCAGGTGGTGCTGCTATATGATAATAACCAGCCACTTGGACCATCGAATTTCAATAAATAATTGTTCTTCATTTAAATGTGGGTCATGCGTTTTTCGTTTAAATTAGGCAATGGGATCTCTATGGAAAACATTGACCAAAGTAGATTGTGCCAAGTAGATGGTATCTTTGTATTTGCATTTTGAGCAAATAGTGATGGTCTGTTTTCCTATCATATTAATTACTGCACTGGGTTCAATTTGTGATGTTTGCAAGTCAAATTAATTTTCATATGGGCAGCAAAATGAAAAAATATAATGCAATCTAGACTTTTCACTTATCATACCAAAGATAAGCTGAAAACGCAATGAAAAGAACTGGTTGGCTTATTACATGGAGCTTATATTCACAGGTGCTTATTTTCTTAGGATAACTCGTAATAACTGTCCCTAAGAAACTTGGCCAATAGAACTGACATACAAATAACATGTCACGATGATTGCAATGGAGGAGTGACGTACCATAGCACACTGTATAGGCTCACCGCTGGCTCTCCTTTTTTTGCGATGTTCCATGAAATTGCCACATACATGTTGTACTTTTTCATTGTGTAACCCAATCTGCAAGTTGGCGCGGCTAATTTCAGACATCCCTACATGATAATACATTGCGTATCCCTTGCGCATATTTAAACCACCAATTAATGATTGTGTGCATAGCATAAACTAGCCATGACTCTGTGTGCTGGACTAGCAGGCACTCTAAGGGAGCCTAATGTAGTGTACTGGAATTCCTACATGCCACCTATGATTTTGTGTAATGTACTGCCTCTGTTCCTAAATATATGTCTATGTAGAGATTCCAGTATGGACCACATACAGATGTATATAGATGCATTTTCGAGTGTAGATTCACATATTTTGCTCCGTATGTAGCCTATAGTGGAATCTCTAGAAAGACATATATTTAGGAACGGAGGTACGAGGTAGTATCATGTATGACATCTACATATCTAATTTAGCAGCCAGTAGTAGCAATCATTGTCTGCACAAAGGGATTACTGGTCGAAAATCCTAGCAAAGCACGCTGGCAGGCACAGAACAATACAAGAGAAGGAGACACGCTTACAAGATCATAGCAATGCATCGGTCCAGGATCTTGGTTGGCCAAGCTGTTAGATCCAGAAGAAACATCGTCCTTGTAGTTTTTGCCAGCTGCATAACAGGTAACAGCGACCTGTTAGTATATTTGAAGTACATCGGGCAGGTGATGCTGGACGGGTTTAAAGGTGACAAGTACCTAGGCCGTGGCGGGTGCTTGGCATCTTGCCAGACGGTGGGAATCAGGTTAGAAACGTCAAGGGTGATGACACTGCGCTGGCTATCAGGGTCTGGTAAGGAGATCTAGAACCGTCGAGTAGGGTGTTTGTGGAGCGGCTCCGGTAGGGTGGACTCCGGTGTGGGCGAAGCGGATCTGTGGCCGTGGACGAGGGCGTAGGTGAAGCTGCTCCGGTGGTTGGGTTAAGGATGGTGTCGACGATGCGGATCTGCGGCCGTGGATGGGGCGTCAGAAGCTGCTCCGGTAGGTTGGATGAGGGTGCGAGGAAGCGGATCTGAGGCCGTGGACTTGTGAGTTGGCAAAGCGGCCCCGGTAGGGTTGAAAATGGTATAGGTGAAGCTACTCCGGTGGGGTTGACGATGTTGTCGGCGAAGCGGCTCCGGTAGGGTTGAGGAAGGTGTCAGCGAAGAGGATCAGAGGGCATCGACCGGGGGGGGGAGGGTGTGGACGAAGCGTCTCCGGTGGGGAGTACGAATGAGCCGCTGCAGATGCACTGCGGTTGACGAGAGTACCGGCAAAGCAGATCCGGCGGCGTGGACAAGGCCGGCACTGAATGGGCTGTGGTACAGTGGTGGATGAGCAGTCTACTTGTTTCTAGGGGAGGTGGGAGGGGTAGATGCAGCCGCAGAAGCAGATCCAGCGAGGTGGACTCCGCTGGCAGTGAATGGGCTCTGGTACGCCGGTGGATGAGCAGTCTAGGGTTTCGAGAGGGGAGGGGAGAAAGGACGATGAAGTACGGACGGCGTGATGTGAGATGCTCTGGTGCTGTGGAGTTAGTCGTTTTTGCGGGAGGGGGAGAGGAAATGGGGGTGCCGTGTAGTTGGGGGAACCGGAAGTTACCAAAGTAGCCCCGACCTATTATGTAGATGAGGGCGGTATTGTAACTGTTGGTCTCCGTGCACCAAGGACAAAGGGGAAATTTCGCATGCTAAAGACTAAGGTGGCAGAAATTTTAGAAGGAGGCAGGAGATTTTGTCGCCCGCGGGATCGTTCGTATCCAGTTTCAACTAATTTTGGACCGTGCTAGTGGGAAGGTCATGCGAGACTGTGTACACGGGGCACGCGTCAGCAGTTAATAACTGGCGTGTCCACCCCAGAAAAAAAGACAATAACTCGGGATGATGCGCCGATAACTTGGATGTTGACACGGGCGCGGCCAATCGTACGGATGTAGTGGCGTGTTCACAAAAAAGGGATCAAACGCTCAACCTATGTATTTCTCATGTAAATAGATAATTTAGTGCAATTGGTTATTTACTTTAAACATAATGCATTGACGTGTTAGTGTAGAGGCGCACAAAAAGAAATGGATATTGTAGTCCGCTACTTAAAAGTGTTACCTCATATGATTACATAGCCTCCATTTCATAAATTGCGTACCTGTTGAATTTATATATGAATATTACATATATTACTTCATAATAGAACCTTAAATCATCCAAGACTAATGGTTTTCAATGCAAGAGTAACAATGGTGCATGTACATGATAGCTACATTGGTTGTTTGAAGAAACATCACTGTAACTTTGGCATGCACAACTGAAAAGGTTTATTTAAATAGAAAAAATGTGATATGTGAGTGTCCAATCTTTATAGCGTTGAATCGATATTGTACCTTTGGCCACGATACGAAGTAGATATTGATTTATGTTCAAGCGATGCACGTCCACGATCGCTAGATAGTGATACGTGAATGAATTGTGCAATCTCTCTCACACGCATACATATCTCATTTCCCTGTGGTCATCGGAATCACACACGCGCACTTCGTGTATTTCTCTCCCTCCGTCAAGGTTAGAATTCGTCTTTCTACCCCGTCCTACAAGTCTCTCACACAGAAACACACACGCTCTCTCTGTCGAACACGCCCACCCCTTTAATTCCGCCCACCCACAGCCACTAATGTCTCAAAGTATAATAATGTCTCTCACACATATGCCTAAGGTTAACTCGAGTTCCGGAACCATATGAATACATACAATGGGATTCCAACAGAGCACCTTTTGTTTTGAGATTTCGCTCTCTCTCTCTCTCTCCCCACACATTGTTTCTCGCTTCATTTTTTCCGGCACTTGCATGCACACAATTTTGTTTATCTTCGTGATGCTTTAAGTATGCCTCGCACAAATGCTATCTACCTATCCCTTAATATAGCTAGATATGTGTCACACAAACTCCTTCTCCCTACTAGCAAGATGCCCATGCGTTGCACCGAACATCAAGATGCATTTGTATGAGTAGTTTATCTTGTGGGAGAAAAGGATGAACGAGGGAATGCCTTATTTGTAAATGCGGAGAGGGGTGTGGGTATCTTTTTGCAAAATTGCCACAGTTTCCTTCCTATCCGTCGGGTATAAATCGGATGGCCTATATTGCAGGATGGCAGGAACACCATCATCACCAACTCTGTTTTTTATAAGAGTAGGGATATGTAAGTGTCACTGCCCCCCCCCCGCCCCCTGACACACACACACCCACACAACCACAAACACACACTTCCCAACACCGAAGGAGTAGGGTGACACCTCGATCTTGATACTAATCTATCGACTGGCTTCTCTCTCAAACACACACACACACGCACACACTACCCAACACCGAAGGAGTAGGGCGGCACCTCGATCTTGATAGTAATCTATCTACTCCTCTTTCAAACACACACACACACACATACACACACACTCGCTAGTTGTGCCTCAGTGCCTACCGCGCACACTCTCGATACGTCTTTCTCTCCCCTCCCCCACCCCAACAATGACAGCAGAAGGGTGACAACTCAATCTGATCGTAATCTGTCAATTGGTTTCTCTCTCGAACATTGTGTCTCTGTGCCTCGCTCAGTAGCCCCCTCGATATGTAGACTTCTCGCGCACGCACAGCTGTAGTGACGATGACGCTGAACCCAGTGTGCCTCGTTTTTACCGGCCTCATGTGATAGTTTTCACCCTGTTTTCTGTTAATTAACAAGGCAACCTTTTCTTTGTTACTACTAGTGAATCCGAAATCATTCGGGGCAGACATAAAATATATCACTTCAACCCAATTATCGCAGTAACTATTTTAAAAGAAACTAGCTAGATGCCCGTGCGTTGCACGGAACATCAAGATGCATTTGTATGAGTAGTTTATCTTGTGAGAGAAAAGGATGAACGAGGGAAGGCCGTATTTGCGAACGTGGAGAGGGGTGTGGGTATATTTTTGCAAAATTGCCATAGTTTTCTTCCTATCCGTTAGATATAAATCCGACGGCCTATATTGCAGGATGGCACGCACACCATCATCACCAACTCTGTTTTCTACTCCCTCCGTTCCTAAATATTTGTCTTTTTAGAGATTTCAACAAGTGACTACATATGGAGCAAAATGAGTGAATCTACACTCTAAAATATGTCTACATACACATCCGTATGTGGTAGTCCATTTGAAATCTGAAAAAGACAAATATTTAGGAACGGATGGAGTATAAGAGTAGACATGGAGATATATCAGCAGCATGGTCTACAACAAAAATGTGCTGGACTGGTTAGCGCCGGATGCTCGCAACGCGATGACATGAGTTCGAATTCTGTCTTTAACTTTAGATTTTTATATTATATATTACTTATTTAATATATACTTCTTTCGCTACTGTACTGACAGTGGAACCCACAGAGTACTTAGAATACAAGATTAAGGATGGACTTGTTTCTTTTTAACTTTCTGTACGAAGCTGTAGCCACCCTGCAAGTCACGTGTACACTGTACATGCAATTAACTTTTTATAGAGGGACAATCATACACGCAATTAACTCAAATGGATTGGATGTCACTCTATTATTTCCAGCATAAGAGCATCTCCAACGGCAGCCGGCAAATTTCCTCCCGTTTCCTTCCGCGGAGGACGACATCAAACGCCAGCGGCATACATTTTCACAACTCTAACCAACCAGATGAAATTCGTGCAAACACGGACTGATTTCATATAAGCATGAAGGATTTCGTATAAAAAGCCGGATCTTCATATAAACATGATGGATTTCATTACACTTACATGAACTAAGCGGTGCCAATCCGGCTATCTTGGTATAATTAATACTCCCTCCGTCTGGAAATACTCGTCCTAGAAATGGATGTATCTAGACTTATTTTAGTTATAGATACATACAATTTATCCATTCTTAGAACAAAAATTTCCCTCCAGCTGGAGAGGGAGTACATAATCTAAATGGCCGCCCGCGGATCCCTTTGTCTTCCTCATGTCCGGCAAACACTTTGCAGGGTCGACGAAGGTCCTCGAAAGAGACGAAGAAGCAAAGAAACCACCTGAATGCGCAGTCGTCGCCTCGGCGGTGGCCTTCATGGGACCCAAGTGGCGGCAGCCTCCCGTGTTCTGCTTCTCCTCGATGATGGCGGCGGACACGGAGAAGCTGGCCACCGACTCGTCGATGTCCATGCACCGGCTTCTGTCTCTGCCTGCATGGCGCTGCCGCAGGCACGGGAGGCGCGCCCACACACACGGGAGGCGCGGTACGACGTGGTAGCGATGACGCCCGTACCGGTGTGCTCGCCGCCGTGCCGGCATGGAGCAACTCGCCACTCCTCATCGAGCTGCACTGGAGCGGCGAGTTGCTGAACCACGCGCCTGCTTGGGGCGGCAACTGGCTCTGTCGGGCCAAGCGAGGTTGGTGAAGCACCGAGCGGCCTCGCCCGTATCCGGAGGGATCGGCGGGCCACCCAGCCGAGTAATATGCCGGAGAATGGCTCCTCGGAAGCCATCGGAAGAGTGGAGAAAATGGTGAAGGCGGAGATGGGGGAGCGGCGGAGGGGTGCGATTCTTGCCTGCTGTCTGTCTGGCCTCGTGTACATAGAGGGCGGACGGTAGGAGCTTGGCCGGCATCTGGCCTCATTTAAACTGAGGGCGGACGGAAGGAGCTCGGCCGGTGTTGCATTTAATTCCGGCCCGCTCATGAACGGATGTGTGGCCGGAGTAGGTTTCTCGGCTTGCATGCGGGTTTAACGGAGGGGTTTGATGGAGGCGAGGAGGCGTGTTCAGCCGGGCATGCAGCGGGCGGCGCAGTACTATTCGATTTGACAGCGGGCGGCGCAGTTCTCGATACGGCTTTAATGCAGACGAGCGAGGGAGTAGCGGTTCCCGAAATGTTGAACGGCCAAAGCATCCTCCTTCAATTAATGCATGAGGGAAGTAATGGGAGGAGGACCAGGAAAAGAGGCTGCACGATGTGAATGCAGCGCAGTTTGCCCTCATATAAAGGCGCCCCTCCATTCCAATGCATCTCCACATCGTACGCACCTAAGCATTTGCCTAAGCACCTACACTAAGCGCAAAAGAGCCCACTCCAGATACATCGCGGCGATGCGCGCGAGCGGCCAGTGGCTGTGCCAGATGGTCCACGACGTCGGCCTGCGGCATGGCGCCGAGGATCGTCTCCAGACGGTGTTGGAGACCGGCTGGTGGATGGCCGCCGTCGACGCCAACTACGACTCTCAGTTGGACCAGATGATCGTTGCCACCACCAACAAGTTCACCGTCCTCAAGAAGCTCGCGGACAACATCGCCGTACTACTCCAGCCCGCGCGTCCGGGCTCCTCATTGCCTGCCACCCTAATCGGCCTCCATGGCCGGAACCTCTTTCAAGCACTGGTGGCCCTGCGACTGCCCGCCGACGCCACGAAGAATGTCCACCTGGAGGTCGCGCTCGCCGCGAGGCGCCTCGCCCTGCAAGAATTCGTCGACCTACACATCCACGTGTACGAGCAAATCGTGTACATAGGTGTCTAGAAGGCCAGTGAGGACGCTACGACGTTGGCCTTCCTCAACCGGCTGGAAGCCTTGGATGCCTTTGCTGAGAAGCACCTCGACCTCGCCACAAAAGCCGCCGCTCCTTAGCCGCCGGTCGGTGGCCCGGCGCACTAAGTTGAGGAGGAGGAGGTCGTACGTTGATGGATGCATCTTTCTTCTTGCCTTCTGTAACCACCACTGCGATCGCATCATCATCGTGGCCTTAATTCTTATTGTGGTGTTGCATTCTCGTTCCAGTCAATACCGACATGTGCGATCCCTTTGCTTAATTATATGCATCACTGTAACTAGTACTCCATCCGTCAATTTATAAGTTGTGCTTACCTTTTCCATCAACTTCGTGCAACGCGCGGGCATCTTGCTAGAAACACTAGAACATGTCGGACCGCGTGTGACCAAACCGACGATGCGCCAACCTAGCTACTACGTACCCTGCTTATCTGGCGGAAATAGCCCCGCCCTAGCGTTTCCAATCGTTATTTCTATCTATCGATCGTGCCAAGGAGCAGAACCAAAATGTTACAATTTATACATGTTTCTCTACTCCTACTCCTATAAAAGACTCAGTTGGTGATGGTGGTGTGTCTGCCATCCGTCGTTTCTGACCATTAGATCTGCATCTAACGGCTGTGAGGTAAGTTGTGGCATTTTTGCAACAATAGCCCACTTCTCTGCTCCAATTTGCAGAAAACCCCTTATTATCTTGAAAGCAACCACATCCCTCCCTCACCTCATCAAAACAGCCTGAGAAATATATACTCCTATAAAAGACTCAGTTGGTGATGGTGGTGTGTCTGCCATCCGTCGTTTCTGACCATTAGATCTGCATCTAACGGCTGTGAGGTAAGTTGTGGCATTTTTGCAACAATAGCCCACTTCTCTGCTCCAATTTGCAGAAAACCCCTTATTAACTTGAAAGCAACCACATCCCTCCCTCACCTCATCAAAACAGCCTGAGAAATATATTTTGAGTGAAAAGTACTCCCTCCATTCCTAAATATTTGTCTTTCTAGAGATTTCAATAAGTGACTACATACGGAGCAAAATGAGTGAATCTACACTTCAAAATATGTCTATATAATCCGTATGTGATAGTCCATTTGAAATCTCTAAAAAGTCAAATATTTAGGAACGGAGGGAGTAATATATTAGGAGTATATCAAAACAAGAGTGATTTCTTTCAAGTTTGTGAACAAGTACTACTATTCTACTACTTTGGATCCGTCGCAACGCACGGGCACATTGCTAGTAAAAGGAAAAGGCCTGCCGCGTTCGCGTCGCACTCCCCCCCACACACGCCCGGGAATCGGGAGTACTCCACGGCCCGTCCGGCACGACACATAGCTTAGGGAAGGCGTGTTGCCTAGCATTTTCACTTTCATGTGGGACCGCCGTTGAGCAAACCGACTATTGGCAAACCGCACCCCGCCCGCCGCCGGGTTGGAAAACAGAAACGAGGGGAAGATCTAGCTGTAGCACGGAAGCCAAGAAATTTGGTGTCAGATGGGGCTCGTTGATAGAGTAGGAGCATTCCGTACTACTCTGCTCCTACTAGTACCAAGTTTGTACTATACAACTAGTACTACCACTATACAACTAGTAGGTACGTGCACGGCACAGCATCGTAGGAACAAAAAACGGGAAGATCTTGTTTTGGGTGATTTATCTTTTTTTCTGTCAACGTAGTATGAATAATATGATGTGGGGGGCACCCATGAAGCTTATGTGGCTTGGTTGCATGGCTACGAAAGGTTAGAGAAAAATAAATAGATAATGTGTTTAGAGTGCACTCCACTAAACAGATATACTTTGGATCCATTGCAACGGGCCGGCACATCTATATCTATACCCCCTATATAGTGTGTGAATAACTTTGAAAGTTGGTCGTTGGATGAAGCCAATCCGACGGTACAAAGATGGCAAATCCGAGCACTACTGGCCGTTGGATATCATCTACATTCCACCAGATTCTGCCACATGTAGAATCTAGAAGACTCCATGGTTGAACTTCATTCATGACTAACTTTGCCACAACTAAGCTTAGGCAAAGTGTGTCTGAAACAAAAAATGTGGCTAACAAAATGGCCACCACAAGTGTGGCAAGATTTGGCAAGAAGTTGAGTCTATGACATGTGGACCATGTAGCTAGAAAAGTGTGGCAAGCCACAAGTGTAGCAATGAACCAAACACATGCCTGGTGTGTTTGGTAGGGTGTATGAAGGGTGCATGATCCCAAGAGTTCCCTTCTCGACCCATTTTTGGGTGTTTGGTAGAGTGTATGGAGGGTGCATGAGTCCACACTAGATTAGCACAAATACACTAGAAGCATGCATGAAGAGAGCATACATGAAGAGGGGTGTTGAGTTGAGCATGCATGAAGAGGGAACAACTATGCTGAGACGAGAACGCAACCAAACACACTTGTGGCACGCCTAAGCTTAGGCGTGGCAACCTTAGGCTGCAAACCAAACCATAACTTTGAAAGTTGGTCGTTGGATGAAGCCAATCCGACGGTACAAAGATGGCAAATCCGAGCACTACTGGCCGTTGGATATCATCTACATTCCACCAGATTCTGCCACATGTAGAATCTAGAAGACTCCATGGTTGAACTTCATTCATGACTAACTTTGCCACAACTAAGCTTAGGCAAAGTGTGTCTGCCACAAAAAATGTGGCTAACAAAATGGCCACCACAAGTGTGGCAAGATTTGGCAAGAAGTTGAGTCTATGACATGTGGACCATGTAGCTAGAAAAGTGTGGCAAGCCACAAGTGTAGCAATGAACCAAACACATGCCGGCACGCCTAAGCTTAGGCGTGGCAACCTTAGGCTGCAAACCAAACCATAACTTTGAAAGTTGGTCGTTGGATGAAGCCAATCCGACGGTACAAAGATGGCAAATCCGAGCACTACTGGCCGTTGGATATCATCTACATTCCACCAGATTTTGCCACATGTAGAATCTAGAAGACTCCACATGTAGAAGCATAATGCACAAACCACCAGAATCTCATGCGTGCAATGCACGTGTACCTTACTAGTAGTTGGTAGTAGTAAGAAACAAATTCCGGGTTTGGCACGAGCTCGTACTGCGGGAGCACCACAAGGCCTGCCGCAGGAGTTACATTTCCCTCTCGGGGCCCACGGGACCGAACTTCAGTGGCTTAGTGCCCGGCCTATGAGTCAATGACATGCGGACCTTAAATGCGGCTGGCCCACATGTCATTCTCATGGTGGTGGTGTGGTTCGCGACTCACTCGTTCGAGATGAACCGGCCGGTGGTGGCGTGGCCGTGGCGAGGGTGCCACAGCTGGGCGTCGGGGCGTTACGAGGCGTAGATGGCCACACCGGCGGGTACTACCTGTAGTACAGAAGTACTCCAGCTGAGGATTGATGCCCGGGACGAAATGTGTCACAGCCGCTGGATGAAAATTCGATGGTGCGGGACGTGTGGTGTCATGGGTTCGTGCGGCGTCGTGGGAATCGCGTGTGGCTGTGGTAGAAACTTGATGCTCGCCGCATTTAAGGTGGCCCACATGTCATGCACACAAAGGCAGAGGGGCGGTGCGGCCGAGAGGGGTGAGGCGCACGTCGGGGGACGTGGTGCCGTGGGTTGGAGCGGCGTCGTGGGAATCGCGAGTGGCAGTGGATGAAACGTGATGGTCGCCGTAGTTGAACTTCCATGGACAAGCTGTCATGTCTACGGACACATGCATTGCATACCGATCACTAGAAGGAGTAGTAGAGAAAGCTAGGCGGATAAATAGTTCCTTATAGTCAAGCGGACCCACGCTACTACTTGTTCCAAAGACATGCACACCATCGAAATAGTCCATCTATATCAATATACATAGAGAGGGAATATTTTTTTACAAGAGAGGAAATAGTTCATCCATCCATAATGCCCTGCTGCTGGTGCAGCATCTTCTTCTTCTTCTTCTTGTTCTCATTTTCTGTGGGAGACGGCTTCGCAACAAGCTCTCTGGACCTTGCAGCTATCTCGAAACTCACACGGGCATCGAGGGCAGCATATTTTATCCGCTCGTACGTCAAGGGATAATTCTCCCATCCAGACGACCTTAATGCCAGCGTCTCGTCACCCTTCTGAAGATTTGTTCCTAGCACAAAATTTGCTACGTCGAATAGGGATGGTGTCGGTTTATCACAATCTTCTACAGGAATTTTTATTCTGGTTTGTAGGTCAGCGATGCTTTTCAAATCAAGGTTGTACGGCTCCAACTTCTGTTTGTCCCCTGCGATGGCTGCCCCACAGAAGTATATGTCCTCCCGAGACAAGAAATCGTGAAGCTCACCTGGTATGGAGGGCGCGTGTATGATGTGGTACACCAAAACATCATCTTCGAGGCACAGCTGAAGGACAGCGGCGCGTTGGATCTTCCCAGTGGCACGCTCCGTGTACTCTGCGTCGAGACCGATGACATTCATCTCCACCTTTTGGAGGGAGTTGGATACATTGTTGATCCACTTCCGAACAACCCTTGGGTGGTCGGTGACTGTGGCAACTATGCTCAACGAGCCTTCGACGAGGACATGTTGGACGCTAAAAACCTGCATCTCGATCTCTTTCGCCATTTGGAACCGCTGGACCGGAGGGCTATGGTTTGGAGAATTAGGATTAGATGGCTAATCTAACTGAAGAAGATGATTATTTATAGGGGCTTCGGAATTACTCCAGGAGGATGTGAAGAGGTTAAAACAATGTGAATGCAGTGTGGTTTGGATGCAAATGAAGATCAAGGAGTAGTGAAAAAGCCGAGGAAAATCGGTTCCCGATGGAGAAGTAAATGGGAGAAGTTATGCGCATGCATGAGGAGAGGTGCGGTGGTTTGACTGCTGCATGCAATGGATTGGACGGGCTCTTCGGTTGCCTTTTCTCTCTCCCACGCGCACAGAGTGGCCCACTTGCATGCTGCAGTTTATTGGCTGGAGTCGGGCTGCAGCTGCTCATGCGTACGCTAATTAATGCTGTGAATGCGGGGCATGGAGGGAAATGGGCGCATGCAAAAGGGTATATACGCAGACTAATTAGAGAAATACTGAAAAAAGTTATGCGCAGACAAAAGAGGACCGGAGGGAGTACTACTCATGTTCCTACTACGGTTAAGGAATATGCGGTTATCCTCAAAAAAGAAAAGTCCTTCTTCGCGCTTCCGCATGCACGAGAATTTGGTTCTGCTCGCAATATGGATGATAGCTGGAGGATGAAGTGAACCCAGAGGCATGCTAGCACGGGAGTGTACTCATGTTCCTACTACTCCTACTAGTAGTAGTAGTACAACTGTGGTACACTTGATGGTCAAAATACTATTATTCATCCGGTCCTCACAGTGAAGTGACAAGACCCTGCGCCCGAGGTGACACCAGTCCAGGCGGCGTGTCCGGGTTACCAAAGTCAGCCTCACCTTGTGCACTGTGCAGTCACTGTCACCGCCGCTGTATAGCATGCCTCGCCTCGTCTCCCTCTCCCCTAGCACCACTCCATCTCCATCTCCGTCTCGCCGGAGATCCTGAGGTCACTCTTCATTATCTCACTGTGCCCCCGCATACCCTCGCCTCGCTCGCCTCCCCCAGTACCACTATTCCCTCGCTAGCCGCTCCAGCACCGACAGCCTTCTCCCCCGTAAATCAAGCCCCCCAAAACCCCACCTTCCAAACTCCACCATGGCCGAACGCGAACCGCGCAGGATCCATATGAGCCGCGATTGGAGCAATCTCCCCAGTGACGTCCTCGACCTCTGTTGTTCGTGTATGGATATGTTGAGCGCCCTGCGGCTGGCTGCATGCTCGAGGGGCATGCACACGGCCATCATCGAAGCGAGGCCAAAGCTTTTCAAGACACCCTGCTTGCTGCTATCTGGTCTTGCGAGATTGGCTCACCATGATACGGAGGCGTACATGATGCCCCTCGACTTCAATCCGATCTCCATTAGCCGAAACTTCTTTGCAGGTATGTAGTGGGTCGCCGTACATCATTTCCCTCGACTTCGATCCGATCACCATCGCCCGAAACTTCTTGGCAGGTATGTACTGGGTCGGCATGAACTCCCACTGGATGGCTGCCTTCAGAGAAGACGGTAAAAAGTTGGTGCTCGTGAACTTCCAGACCTCCCATGAGATTATCCTTCCTCCGTTGGATTATATAGAGTTATTACCATCGCGGTCCTAGTCATCTAGATTACCACGTCAGTTGGACGGACCTTGTTTTGCAGAAGATTGTAATCTGCCAAGTGCCCACACGACATGCGGATTACGCAGACTTCAAGCTAATTGCCTTGTTCGATAGCGGACTCGCCTATCTTTACGCCGGTGCCTTCTTTAGCTGGAGACAACTCAGCTCGCAGTGGATCATCGTCAAAGCTGATACACACTTCTATGATGCTATTGAACACAATGGCATCATCTACGCGATCGACAAAGCAGATGGCACCGCGTATTGCTGGGACGGCGTGTGTAAGTTGTTTCCTTCTCATGTTAATGATGACGCCATGACACTGTTTGAACTTTTTGTGATGATTGGCATATCCCTGTTTGAGCAGAATTTGAGTAGAACTATGGCAATGTATTAGAGACGCCGTAAATCAGCTATATTTGGAATGAGTTAATTCATGCGATTGTGATCATGTCATTACAGCCAATTTGTACCCCTGAATAATCAAACAGTTAGGAATATATGGATATTCTCCTTATTTTACAGTAATCTATATACTACTACTAAATATGAGTGTGTATCAATGGCCATTTTAGTTTCCTCATTTTCATGATGTAGAAACATGCACCACACTGTTGGTTTCATCTAACCATACATTAGGGAAGTAAATGTGCATATGGAGAACTCTATATTTGCAAGTAGTGAAATCCTGTAATGCTTACCATGTGTACATACCTATATTCGCCCTTCAGCAATCAATGGCTAGAATAATATCCTCACAAAAATTTTGCCCACAGAACACGAGTATATAACAATGCATGGTCTGTTAGTTACCTTGAAGAATTTGTTTGTGAGGACAGAACATGATTCCATAACATGCATGACATGGTAGTTTCCTGTGAAGAATCGATTGCTAGATAACATGAGTATAACCATGCATGGCACTTCTATATTTTTGAACCCAGTATACATTTCCCTGTATTTTCCTCCCAGTTCCAACAGGGACATATCAATGTTGATCTTACATTAACAATGCTGATCTTACATTAACAATGCTGTTTCTTGCATTTTCCTACTCATACTCTGAACAATGCTGATCTTACATTAACAATGCCTGTCCTTTTTTATATGATGCAGTGTCCCTACAGTTACTGCCCTTTGTAATCAGACCACCTTTGCCAAAAACAGGGAAGCACAACTGGTTCCTCGCTTGATCAGACAACGGCAAAAGACTGATGATCATTCGGACACATGAGCCGAAAAAGTTATATTGCAAAAACCCCACTGTATACAAGCACCATGAAATACGTGAGTATCCGGACAGTGGCTGTTACGTCTATGAGCAGGATACCAGCTTGTTGAGGCCTTCGGGGTTTTTTAGTTGGAGGTGGGTAAACAGCCTTGGTTCACACTCTTTGTTTCTCGGACTCAATTATCCGATTAACCAGGAGATCACCGTTGGCAAGGACCTTGATGGCAGAGAGGCTCTGTTTGCTATGGAAAACTGTTCCTACACGGCGAGCCCTAGGAGTTCGGGAGCAAACTCCCCTGATTGTCAACGATACAGCCTGCAGCCAAAAGAAGGTGAGAATGACAAAGGCATCCGGATTAACTTTGATCCTTGGATGTCTCAATTACGACAGGCAGTGATGTGGTTCAAGCCTTCAGGTTGATAGGTAATTGGGCTGCTGCATCGAAAGGGTGGAGTACTGGTGTCTCCGGATCATTGGTCGCTGAAGCGGGGCTGCAAATTATGATGGTGTTGGATCATCTCTTCGAATGACTTTGTTGTCTATGCTGCTTGTTCTGGATGGGTAGTTCTTTCTTTTGTTATGCATATTCCTTGTCATTTGGTCATCCTCGACGATGTCACTCTTGCTATGTAATAGTTGGCTCTATTTAGAATGTCATTCTCGTCTGGATCACGAGAGTCTGAGCGCTGCAGATGGGTGCGTTTTGGTGGTGTAGCAAGACTTCTTATGAACTATCATGTCTTGCTGTTTATGTCAGTAGTTGTCACTAGTCAGTGTTTGAATGTTGTATATATCATTGTTTCGAACTGTTTATTGTCTCGAACTACTGGTGGGCTAAATGAGGGCATCACCATTCTCCAGTGTTCAGAGTGTATCATCTTTTTTCAAGTTATATAATTTGAGCTCAGTGTCTTTCCGATGATGTACACTTGTTTGGGCCAGTGAGGTGTCGTTGAATATGGGCCGAGTAGTAACGCAATGCCAAACAGGTCAACTATGACTCTTAGGCCGGGCTCTCAAAAGATCCTAAAAAAGGTCGGGCTCTCCAAAAAAGAAAGAATACGGACTCTTAGGCTGACATGTGAGCGCCACCGGTGTTTTCGTGCGCTTGCGCGCCGAGAGCATATTGGCGCGTGTTCGAAATTCAAGCTACATTTTCATCCCCAATCTCCCACCCCTCCCCCACCTCTGGAATCTCGATTCCTACTCCAGTTCCCCCAAATCCCCCTCCTGTACTCCCTGTACTCGATCTCACTATCATGTCGCCGGTCAACGCGGATCTCTGAGCCGGAGATCCTAAGGTCCGTCCTGCCTTCGTGTCACATCCCTAGTCTGGTATGCACTTAGGCTAGCTAGATATGCTGCATCATGTCTAAATTTCATTTAAAGTTGAATTGGGGATGACCAAACCCTAGCACCAAATGAATTCAAGTAGGTTCAAAATAAAAATATTTTCAATGAACCCAAAATGCCCTTAGAAATGTTCATGATTTTTGAAAAAGGTGAAAACCTCTACCAGAAATGATGAGCATATTTATTGGCCATTTATGGATTTTTGAGCTAAATCATACTGTATTTGAATTGGAGCATTTAATGCCTATAAATATTTTAAATGCTTCAATACTTCTGAAAACAATTGGGGGCTGTTGGAAATAATTCATTTAAATGCCCACAATTATTTTCAGGATTTATTAAGATGATTTGGGCTATAAACTAAATCAAAACAAAATAACAGAAATAGAAAACAGAAACAAATGAGAGAGAGAGAGAGAAGTGCTTACCTGTGCAGCCCACCAGAGCCGGCCCAGCTCCTATGCTGGTCCAGCACTGTGCGGCCCAGCCCACCGCAGCCGCCACCGTCTTCAACCTCCTGCCAGTAGGCACGAGGGCGTGTGCTTGCCGCACGCGCGCGCCACCTCCACCCTGCCTGGTTGCCCCCTCGTTGCCCTGGGCGCCTCCCGCGACGCCACGCACACCCCGGACCCTCTCACTCTCTCTGGACCCCTCCTCCTCCTCTGCTCTCCCTTCCTCTCGTCACCGAACACACCTGAGAGCGCCACTCGCCGTAGCCATGACCACCGGCCACCCCTTGTCCCGTGATCGTGCCCAGCAGCTCCGCAATCGGGCACCACATCCCAGAGCCGAAGGAAACGAGCCGGAGGACTGTGCTTCATCGCCAACGTCCTCGTCTTCACCGCCGGCGCCCGGAGATCGTCTCCGTTGATTCGTCGGTTTCCGTCCGTCCCCGAGGCCACTGACTTTCTGCGCCGCCTCCCTGTGAGCTCCTCATCTCTCCTCTTTGCTCGCCCCCTCCGTTCCCGTCCTCTAGCCATCGTTCCACAAGTGCCCGAAGCCCGGCTCCGCCGGCCATGACGCCGCCGTGGCCACTGTCACATAGAGCTGCAACCGAGCACATAGCCGTGCTCAGCGCAACGCCAGAAGCCCAAAACCCCCTCCAGCTGCCCCTGCCGTGCTTCGCAACACCGAAACCGCTGAGACCCGAACTCCGGCCGCCGCCTTGCTCGCCGCCGGCGCTGCTCCCGGCCACCCCGCTGCCTCCCGTCCGGTCCTTTGGATGCGGACGAGCAAGAGCTACTCCCCGGTGCCCTTAGCTCACCAAACCACCACCCGTAGCTCAAATCCGAGCCGAGCCGCCGTCGTTTTGGTCGCCGCCAGCAAGGCTCCGGCGACCGATGACGTGGCACCGTCATTAGGTGCTAACCCTGCTCCTTAAACTGCCCACAACCACTGACAGTGGGCCCCAGGCCTGGTCAAACCTCAGTCAGCGCTGGGTTTGACCGGGATTAGCCCTGTGTTGCTGACGTGTGGCCCCCACACGTCAGGTTTGACCTGGGTCAACCCAGTTGACTGCTGACACAGGCATGACGCAGTGCTGACGCAATTAATCCTTTTCTGGATTTAAAATAATTCAGGAAATTCCAGAAAATCCTATAAACTTCTAAAAATCATAGAAAATAATCTATAACTCAGATGGAAAACATTTATATATGAAAAATGATCAGAAAAATCCAATCTATCCATCTGTACCATTTCCATGCATGTTAGTACAACTTATGACTACTTTTTAGGACAATTCAATTAAATGGCATTTAAGAAATCACATATGGAGTTTGAATTTGAATCTTTGATTCAAGCCAACTCCATTTAACTTGCTGCTAGTTGCATTAGCCCAAACCACAGCATATTGCCATGCCATGATCATGCATCATATTGTGCATTGCATTGATTGTATTTCTTCTCTGTTGCCGGTATTTGTCCCCTCTCGGTAGACGATGTTCCGACGTTGTGATCGCTGACACTAATGAAGACTCAATGCTATCTTCAGAAGTGCCAGGCAAGCAAACCCCCTTGTTCATTCCGATACAATCCCACTCTCTCGCTCCTGCTCTCTTTTACTGCATTAGGACAACAACGCTTCAACTGTTACTTGCTACGGTAGTTGAACCCCTTTCCCCTGCATGACCTGTCATTGTCACAGTAAATAGATGAAACCCACTAGCATGAGTAGGAGTTGTTTGAGCCCTGATGTGCCTACTCATTCATGCTTGTTTGTCATGCCTGCTATTGCTTAGAGTTGTGTCAGGTCTGATTCATCGGGAATGAATTGGAAAGTTGTGAACATGTCCTACTGTGTGAGAGCTAAGTGTGTGAACACGATTTGGTAAAGGTAGCGGTGAGAGGCCATGTAGGAGTACATGGTGGGTTGTCTCATTGAAACCGTCTTCAGGAACTGAGTTCTGTGTTTGTGATCCATGAACAGTTACTACCACACATTGGGTTCCGGTAACTCGACACCTCTCGGCTTATTAACCGCCTCGATCTCTGTCCAGGAGTTGCAACTAGTCTCTGGTGTTTGTAGGTAGTGTTAGTAGTCTACCAAGTGGCACCCGGTACAGGTGGACTTGGGACAGACTAGGCACACGTGGCCTGGTGTACCGAGTGGCACCCGGATGGTGGGCTCGGGAACCCTGCACACATCGTTTGGGGCCGTGAGCGACACCCCGGCCGGATCTCCTTGCGGATGGAACCCGAATAGGCGATAAACCTGGACGAGAGACTTGTGTGGTTAGTCAGGTCGTGGCCGACTCCCTCGCCAGGCTTCCGCTTGAAGGTTGCCGAGGTACACGAGGTGTACATGGTGGTAAGTGGCGAGAGCGTGTGTGACGAAGTACACCCCTGCAGGGTTAATATGATCTATTCGAATAGCCGTGTCCGCGGAAAAGGACTTCTGGGTTGCCTATAACAGTTCATAGACAAGTGAAAGTGGATACTCTAAAATGCGCAAGATAAGCGTGAGTGCTATGGATGGCATTCTCGTAGGGAGACGGGAGCGGATCCATAGTGGTGTATTGATATGGTGAGTATGTGGACTCGTGTGCGCCACCTCAAAAGAGTTACTTGCAGTCGTAGTTCAGGATAGCCACCGAGTCAAAGCTGGCTTGCTGCAGTTAAACTCCACCACCCCTTTGTTGATACCGATGCATATGTAGATAGTTCTGATGTAAGTCTTGCTGGGTACATTTGTACTCACGTTTGCTTATTTTATGTTTTGCAGAGAGACGTCAGTCTCGCTAGTAGTTCCGTGTGGACTTCGACGTTTAGCTTGTTACCTCAGCTACGATCTTGTGCCCTCGGCAGGATCTGGTAGATAGTCAGGCTTCTCAGCCTTTTTCATTTATAGATGTCTGTACTCAGACATGTTAAGCTTCCGCATGTGCTTTGACTTGTATGCTCTGAATGTTGGGTCATGAGACCCATGTTTGTAATATCTGGCTCTTCGGAGCCTAATGAATAAATACTCTGAGTCGTAGAGTCTTGTTGTGATGCCATGTTGTATTTGCACATATCGAGCATATTGTGTGTATGATTGAAATGCTTGGTATGTGTGGGATCCGACAACCTAGTTGTTTATCCTTGGTAGCCTCTCTTATGGGGAAATGTAGTCTTGTGCTTCCATGAGCCATAGTAGTCCGCTACAGCCCGGTTCACCGGAGTCCTGCTAGCCCAGCACTACTGCTCCGGAACACTTGACTGGCCGGCATGTGATTCACTTCGTTCCTGTGTCTGTCCCTTCGGGGAAATGTCACGCGGTGACATTCGGAGTCCTGCCTAGCCTGCTACAGTCCGGGTTCCCGGAGTCCTGTTAGCCCAGTGCTACAGCCCGGATTCGCACGCTGCTGACCGACATGCTCGATGTTGATTCATGTATGCCTGTCCCCGTAAGTTAGTGCCACTTTGGGTTCACGACTAGTCATGTCGGCCCGGGTTCTCTGTCATATGGATGCTAGCGACACTATCATATACGTGAGCTAAAAGACGCAAACGGTCCCGGGCCATGGTAAGGCGACACCCGTGGGAATACCGTGCGTGAGGCCGCAAAGTGATATGAGGTGTTACCGGCTAGATCGATGTGACTTGGAATCGGGGTCCCGACACTTCGGTCGCTGCGTGCTGTCGCTCAACAGTGGCATGGCGGCGCTTGACAACCAGTTTACCGGCAAAGTGCTGATGGTAACCATCAACGGCGACCGGCCTCCCTTCTCGCTGGACGACCTTGTCAAAGCTCTTGGCATTGCGCACGGCATCCAAATAAGTGACTTGCTCGTCGAAGTCTGTCCGCCACCGGCTAATTTCTTCGTCAGGTTCCGGACAACTTTCGACTGCAGTCGTGTGTTCGAATATTCCCGGCGTTTGTTCTGCGATGGCGCGCTGGTGAGCTTTGATCGGTGGCACCCAGGATGGGGCTCGGTGCCCTCTGAGCTTGAGTTTTTAACAAAGCTTACCTTCCACGGCATGCCTCGACGTGCTTGGAACAACGAGTCCATGAATGAGCTTATCAACGACCTTGGAGGTGAGCTCGTAAGTATGTTTGTTCCTCCAGACAGCTGGGCTCTGACGGTTGTGGCATGGATGAAGAAGTCGTCCACCATACCGAAAGTGATTGGTGTTGAGATACCGGTGCAGGAACCGAGGTTGTACTATTCGTCTCCACCAAGGCCGCCATGGACCACGTTAGGGATGTACCTGTATCGAGTGTTCGTGCATGTCGAAGAAGTGGTCAATCCATCAATCAAAGTCCTGCCGCCGCCACTGGTGCCAGGGTCCGTCGACGACGTCCATTACAGGAGTCAACGTCAGACTTTCCACGTGTTGCTCGAAACGATGGATGGCACAGGGCCTACTCCATCGCGCGGCGGAGGCCACTGCTTCTTTGGGAGAAGAGGCTGGGCTGGCTGCCTGGATGTGCTCTAATTTGAGGTAACAACTGAATCTTGTCAGATACTAGTTAAATCCGAGCTATGGGTGTGAAGCACTGATGTGCCAGTACATTTGATTGTGACCTGTTCTAATTTTGTACCTGAACTTTTTTTAGAAAGGGTTGTACGTCAACTTAATGTCCTAGCAGAACTTATTGTGTTGTCTGTCTGTTTTCTTTGCACAACATTCAAGATATTTCCCTATCATTGATAAAGACGATGAACTGTTATGTACGAGTTCATTGGTTTCAACATAGCCCTACCCATAGCGATCCACTGCTTCCATCTTGATTGTGCCGCCTACGTGAAATTTTTGTATGCAAGTTCAGTGTGCTATGATGTTCTATATGATTGTGTCAACTATATAAATTTTTACTGAGCATTAGCAATGCATATGGCTGAAAGATGTATTTACGAGCATCGACAGATGGGTCTCTCTCTCTCTCACACACACACGCACACACGCACAAGTGGGACCCGTTGAATTATTTCTTTGCTCGTGACAGCTTTTAATTAGGTTCCACTGTAATCTAACTTTTTTCTTAAGTTATTAATTGAGCTCAATGACTTCAAAAAGTTGTACAAAAGACTTGTTTGGGCCTTTCCGGTGTCGCTGAATGTGGGCTGAGTAGCCATGTTAGGTTGTACTGTACTACACATGCCTTTTTTTCAACATCAACAATGCAACTGGGCCGACAGTTGTACACAATATCCGGGTCTGGGCTGCAAACTTTCCTAGGAGGTATGCATTAGGCTTAACAAGAAAATGGACTTTAAGAAATAATAAATGGGATGTAATTATAATAACTAGGCAGTAACTATAAAAAAATGCACCAAACGCGTAATTAGTTTAAAATATATATTATTTTTGGAATTTGAAAATTTTAATTTCATTACTTGTTGCGCGCGCAATATTTCGTTGGATTTTAACGTAATACAACTTTATTTTGATATTATATTTAATCTGACTAGAAATTTCGGATAAAAATATTTCGTATCCCATAAAATGTGGGATCTTTTTTAATTCTGTTTTGAGCGGTTGGTTGAAATTATTAATCATTGTCCTAGCTAGAAAATGGGATGTACTTTTAACAAACTGTAAATGGGTTGTAGTAAATTCCATTAGAATAAAAAATGGGCTATACATTCTTACAAATCGCAAATGGGCTATATGTTCCCTGCCACACACTTGTGGGCCTTCTAAGTTGACGCGTCCCCTAAAAAAACTAAGTTGACGCGTATGCAAGGCTTTGTCAACAACACATGGTTCTGGCAGCTGTGGTCGTTGGATGTCCATCCAACGGATGTCGTGCTTCTTCTTCAATCTCGGATATTCTTGGTTCAGCCGCACAAAAAATGATTCCTCCCCCTGACATCTAGGGCGCACCGTTTCGGAGGCTGGCCTGTGGGCCTACTAAGTTGACACGTACCAAGGGCTTTGTCAACTTAGTCAATATAAACGATTCTAGCTGCAGTGACCGTACGATGTCTATCAAACGGCCGTAGTGCTTCTTCAACCTCTGGTCTTCTTGCCCGAGCCGCCCAAAGCAGCGCCGGTCGTGTCGCGTGCTCCTGCCTCCCGTGGCCGGCTATGATGCTGCAGAGGCCTCACCACCCCCTACTACTCCCACCGCTGGCCAGGCCATCCCTCTACTCAACCACACCCCCTGTTATTCCGCGGCGACGACAGCCTCACACCGCAGCTGTAGCGACCAGACCTCAAATAGTCTGATCTACCGTGCACCAGTGTCATCCCTGGATCAGTAATGCTGACACGCACAGTACTTGGAGGATTTATAACAGAGTAGCAATCACACACTTATTACATCGAGTATCTCAAGAGAGAAATAAGTATGACAAATATGGCTTAAGGCCATCTAAAAACGATAACAGCGGAAGACTTGGAAGATAAGTGAGTCCATCAACTCCAACGGCATCACCGAGTATAAGACCACGACCTAAGGCACCTTACTCGTCATCTGAAAAGTCTGCAACATGAAACGTTGCAGCCCGAAAACGGGCCAGCACATGGAATATGCTGGCAATGTAATACATAGAGAGTAATGAACATAATAATGCTATACTACATGCATATATGGCTGGTAGAAGGCTCTATGGTTACAGTTTTGCGAAAAGCCAATTTTTCCCTACTGCAAAGGAATAAATTTTATTTAACTATCATGGTGGTTGTTAAACATTGAGAATGGTTGACAGCATTCTCAATCCCAATTAAGCATCATCATCAAACCCAACAAAATTAATTAAAGTAACATGATGAGATTCACATGATAATCCAAGTACTAGATACTCAAGATGTCCATAACCGGGGACACGGCTAACCATGATTAGTTTATACACTCTGCAGAGGTTTGCGCACTTTTCGCCACAAGACTCGATCGCCTCCGCTTGATTCTCGCACTACATGATGTTTGAGAAACGGATGACCGAGACATAGTCTTTCAGAAACAATAACTCTTTACTCTGGGTGGACAGTTACACCTACTTTCCCCTACATCTGCTAGCCCACCTCTTCAAGATATCATGTAACCTACTCAACTATGCTAGAGCCCATAATAGCTTGTGGCTGCACACGGAAGTTTCTAGCATGAATAATCTCATGATCCCTTTGAACCTGGGTGGCGGTCCAAAAGAAAAACAGGCAATCCTGGAATACCCAGGTACCTCAATCCACCCAGATGTGAGTTTTAGTTGCCACCTTAAGGTTAACCATTAATTAACAATCTCACATCTGTCATGGTAAGACTCAAACCCAATCCACGTCTACTAGCATAGCATAGCAATATGAGCAAACGTAGAAGTAACTCCCAAAGGTTTGAATGCAGGGCAATAGGTACTACCTCAACTACTTCCCAATACCCACAATTTAATTAGATCCTAATCATGCAATGTTTGAGGATTTGTCTAATGCAATAAAACTGGGTAGTAAAAGAAGTATGATCAAAGTGTTACTTGCCTTGCTGATGATCCGTGAAACCTAGAGATTCGAAGTAGCAAGCGGCGCACTCCGGGTACTCTATCGCAAACAAACAAGCAAACAATAAGCACTCATCTAATGCACAAGTAAAACTCAAATAAAGATCTAACCAGAAAGTTCAACATAAGAACTCCGGTTTCCAAAAAGAATCGAATCAAACGAAGCAACGAAAGTCAAACGGCGAAAGAAACAAGCTTCGTTTACTAATCTGGATCTAAGTCAAATTTTACAGTAGCAAAAACCTAGGGAAAGAGAATTTCGAGATGAAACTCTAGGCGCTTGAATCGCCTGATTCCGATAAACGAGCTAAAAGATATACCAGAACGAAAATCTGATCAGAAATCGCGATCTGGAATAATCGCGGAAAATCCGACCAAAAAGAAAACTGACGAACAGTCAAACGAACAGACGTTCGTTAACTGCGGCTAACCGGCGAACACGTTCGTTAAATGAATGGATCGGTGAACGTTCACTAACTAACTAAATCGAAAAAAATAAACCAATCTAATAAAAAACCTAGGGTTTCGAAAAAAATAAACCGAGGCGGTTTTTTGAAAAAAAAACCGGACGGTCGGCGGCGGCGGTGGCTACCTCGTCGGGGCAACTCCGGCGGGGCTCGGGACGGGCTCCG
>NC_057799.1:332272087-332280317 GCF_018294505.1 Triticum aestivum
GGAGGGTGCGGCGAGGGGCGGCGGGGCTCGGGGAGGCGACGGCGTTCGGGCTCCGGGCGGCGAGCTCCTTCGGCGGCGGCGACTCGGCTCCGGCGTCGGGCTTCTCCGGCGTCGGCGGCTTCGGTCGAGGCGGGGAACGGGGTGAGGGAGGCGGCGGGGTCGGGCAGGGATATATAGGAGGGGGGTGCCGTGGGGAAGGGGTTAGGCGGCGGCAGCGTCGTCCCCGACCGGGACTCGGGTGGCGGCGGGAGCTAGGTCTCCGGGAGGGAGACGGCTCGGGCGGTGGGCTGGGCCGTCGGCTGGGCTTCGGCCCAATCGGCGCGCTCGGGATTTTTTTTAAAATAATTTTGCGAACCCAAAAAAATCATAGAAAAATAAATAAAAGTCCAAAAATGCCAAAACAAATTTTCACCGTCTAATTAAAATAATTAGAACAAGATGAACATTTTCTTGGACCAAACATGCAGTTTTGAAAACGTGCAATTTTTCTAATGCAATTAAAATTACAAGTAAAATCCGAATAAAATCAAATATTTGATTTTAATATTTTTCCTCCAATATTTCAATTATTTTGGAGAGGTCATATTTTCTCCTCTCATTTATTTTAATACGAAATATTTTTTGGAGAGAAAATTAATTAAAACCAAAATCCTAGTTTCATTATTTGATAAAAATCAAATATGAAAACCGCGAAAAATCCCCAACTCTCTCCGAGGGTCCTTGAGTTGCTTAGGATTTTCGAGGATTTTGCCAAAATGCAATAAAATATGCTATGCAATGATGATCTAATGTATAACATTCCAAATTGAAAATTTGGGATGTTACAAACCTACCCCCTTAAGATGAATCTCGCCCTCGAAATTCGGGTTGGCTAGAAAATAGGTGAGAGTGGTTCTTCCGTAGATCTTCCTCTCGCTCCCAGGTGGCTTCGTCCTCGGTATGGTGACTCCACTGAACTTTGCAAAACTTGATAACCTTGCTGCGGGTGACTCGGCTGGCATACTCAAGAATCTTAACTGGTTTCTCCTCATAGGTCAAGTCACTATCCAGCTGAATCGCTTCCAATGGCACCGTATCTCTCAGTGGTATCTCAGCCATCCCTGCGTGGCACTTCTTCAACTGGGTAACGTGAAATACATCATGAACTCCTGACAATCCTTCAGGCAATTCCAGTTTGTAAGCAACTTCTCCCATACGCTCCAAAATTTTGTATGGTCCTACAAAACGTGGCGCTAACTTTCCTTTAACTCCAAAGCGCTTAAGTCCTCGAAGTGGTGATACTCATAGGTAAACTCTGTCTCCGACTTCGTGAACTGTTTCCTTGCGTTTAGAATCCGCATAACTCTTCTGCCTCAACTGGGCTACCTTGAGCCTATCGCGAATCAACTTCACTTTCCGTTCAAACTCTTTAATCAAATCTGGTCCAAACAACTGCCGGTCTCCAACTTCGTCCCATAACAATGGTGTTCTACACCTCCTTCCGTATAAAGCTTCGAAAGGGGCCATCTTCAAACTGGTTTGATAACTGTTGTTGTAAGAAAACTCTGCATACGGCAAATTGTCGTCCCAACTAGATCCATAATCTAGCGCACAAGCTCTCAGCATATCTTCCAAAATCTGATTGACTCTCTCGGTCTGTCCGTCTGTCTGTGGATGAAAGGTTGTACTGAACTCTAGCCTGGTACCCAAAGTTTCATGTAACTGATTCGAAAACTTTGAAGTAAACTGGGTTCCTCTATCTGATACAATGGTCCTCGGAACTTCATGCAGACATACGATCCTGGTCATGTATATCTTTGCCAACTTAGCACTGTTGTAAGTGGTCTTCACTGGGATGAAATGAGCTACTTTTGTCAAACGATCGACTACAACCCATATTGAGTCATAGCCTGAACGAGTCCTGGGCAATCCCGTGATAAAATCCATGCCTAGTTTATCCCATTTCCATTCGGGTATCGGCAATGGCTGTAGCAATCCTGCTGGCTTCTGATGCTCTGCCTTCACTCTCTGACACACATCACAAACTGCTACATACTCTGCAATATCTTTCTTCATTCTGGTCCACCAGAAAGTATCCTTCAAATCCAAATACATCTTGGTATTTCCTGGGTGAATCGAATACGGTGAATCATAGGCCTCTTGCAAGATCAACTTCCTGATCTCCGGATCATTGGGCACATAAACGCGGTCCTCAAACCATAAGGTATCGTGCTCATCCTCACGAAATCCCTTGGCTTTTCCTTTGCTCATCCTTTCCTTTATCTCGTCAATCTCCTTGTCTGTCTTCTGAGCTTCCCTGATCTTTTCCATCAAGGTAGACTGAATCTCCAACGTTACTAAATAGCCTCTTGGAACTATCTCCAAACATAGCTCGCGAAGATCCTTGGCTAATAATTTCGGTAACTCTCCGGTCATGAGTGTGTTGACATGGCTCTTGCGTCTCAACGCATCTGCTACTACGTTAGCCTTCCCGGGGTGATAATGCAATCTCATATCATAATCCTTAATGAGCTCCAACCATCTCCTTTGCCTGAGATTCAACTCCTTCTGCGTGAAAATGTACTTCAAACTCTTGTGATCCGTGTACACCTCACAGTGATTTCCGATGAGAAAATGTCTCCATGTCTTCAACGCATGTACTACGGCTGCTAACTCCAAATCATGGGTGGCATAATTCTTCTCATGGGGTTTAAGTTGTCGTGAAGCATCTAAAACAACTCTTCCCTCCTACATTAGCACTGCTCCAAGTCCTCGACGTGAAGCGTCGCAATATACTTCATAATCCTTGCGTTGATCTGGCAGAATCAACACTGGTGATGTAACCAAACGTTTCTTCAACTCTTGGAAACTAGCTTTGCATTCCTTAGTCGAATTGAATTTGGTGTCCTTCTTTAACAGCTCTGTCATGGGCTTAGCAATCCTTGAGAAATTCTCAATGAACCTCCGGTAGTATCCTGCAAGTCCAAGAAAACTCCAGATCTCTCCAACTGATGCGGGTGATTCCCAGTTTGTCACAGTGTCGACTTTGGTGGGGTCTACTACTATTCCTTCTCCGGATATAACATGTCCGAGGAATCCAACTTCCTTCAACCAAAACTCACATTTGCTGAACTTTGCGTATAACTGATGTTCTCTGAGCTTCTCAAGTACCAAACGCAAATGCTCCTTATGCTCCTCTTCGTTCTTTGAGTAGACCAAAATGTCATCAATGAACACTACGACAAACTTATCCAAAAACTCCATAAACACTTTGTTCATCAGGTTCATGAAATAGGCAGGTGCGTTAGTCAGTCCAAATGACATAACGGTATACTCATATAGCCCATACCTGGTGGTAAAAGCCGTCTTAGGTATATCCTGCTCTCGAATCTTTAACTGATGGTATCCTGATCGTAGATCGATCTTGGAAAATACCTTAGCTCCTTGTAATCGGTCAAACAAATCATTGATCATCGGCAATGGGTACTTATTTTTTATGGTCACTTCATTCAATCCACAGTAATCAACAACCATCCTCAACGATCCATCTTTCTTCTCCACTAGAAGTACGGGTGATCCCCAAGGTGAAGAACTTGGGCGAATATAGCCTTTATCCAATAACTCCTTAATCTGCTTCTTAATTTCTTCCAAATCCTTAGCGGGCATCCTGTACGGTCTATTAGATATCGGCCCTGTGCCTGGCAAAAGTTCAATCAAAAACTCTATGTCTCTATCTGGTGGCATGCCTGGCAACTCTTCTGGAAATACAACCGGGTAATCCTTCACCACTGGTACTTCTTCCTGTACAACTCCTGATAAGGAATTCACCTGAGTCCTCTTCGGCATATGCCGGGATACATACTTAATCCTTCTTCCTTCTGGGGTGGTAAGAAAAATCTTCTTACTGGCGCAATCGATGTTTCCCCCATACATCGATAGCCAATCCATACCTAATATTATGTCCAAACCTTGCGACTCCAAAACTATTAGGTCTGAGGGGAAAACATGCCTACCTATGGCCAATGGCATCTGAAAACATCCTTTGCTTGCCATATACTCTGCTCCTGGTGAGGTTACTAACATAGGTGTTCTGAGAACTTTGGTGGGCAACTTAAACTTATCCACAAATCCCCTTGATATGTATGAATGCGATGCACCAGTATCAAAAAGAATGATTGCAGTAAATGACTTAACCAAAAACTTACCTATTACTGCATCTGGCTGTGCTTCAACCTCCTCCACGCTAACGTGGTTCACATGTCCTTTGTTGAAAGGGTTCGGCTTCTTCCCAGAGCTTCCATAGCCATTTCCATTCTGGGCTTCAGGACATTCATTGGCATAATGTCCAGTCTTCTGGCACTTAAAGCAAGTGACTTGGCTCAGGTCTCTCTTAGCTGGGGTTGAAGGGTTGGTACGGTTCTAGCCATTGCTTCCTCCATTCCCATTACCATTCTTGGGGCCATTATGGTTGTGCGAACTACCTCCTCCATGGGTATGCTGAAACTGTCCTCCCGATTTCGGGGTAAAACATGGCTTCTGCTGAGCTCCAGAATTGTACTTCCCTTGTCCGTACTTCCTCTTTCGGTTTTCAATCTGTTGCTGCTTCCCTTCAATCATGAGAGCTCTATCTACCAACTCCTGGTAGTTGTTGAAGGTTGCTACCATCAACTGCATGCTCAGCTCATTATTCAGTCCTTCCAGAAACTTCTCCTGCTTGACTGCATCTGTAGCAACGTCATCTGGAGCATAACGTGCTAACTTACTAAAGTCCTCCACATACTGGCCTACGGTGCGTCCTCCTTGGCGTAGGTTGCGAAACTCACGCTTCTTCATGGCCATAGCTGCTGCTGAAACATGGGCAGTACGGAAAGCTTGCTGAAACTGGTCCCATGTGATAGTGTCAATAGGGTGTGTGGCTGTGTAATTCTCCCACCATGATGTTGCGGGTCCATCAAGCTGATGTGCGGCAAATCACACTCTCTCCGCATCTGTGCATCCTGTAGTGGTCAACTCCCTTCCAACTTTGCGGAGCCAATCATCTGCAACAATCGGCTCAGTGCTGCTGGAAAACACCGGCGGATTTAGCCTCAAGAAACGGGCTAAGTGATGAACAGGTGATGGTGGGTTGTTGTTGTTGTTGTTGTTGTTGTTGTTGTTGTTGCCTTGGTTCTGTACTAACACTTGCATCAGGGCATTCTGCTGCTGAATCAACTGAGTGATCTCCGGTGGGAAAACAAATCCCGGTGTCGCATCTCGGAGGCATCTGATAGGTTTAGAAAAGATGAGAATTTAGAATAGAATGAGGTCTAGAGGGAAAAACACTACCCATATGCACATGAGACAAACACAAACAATATCACTCAATCAAACAAGGCATACAATCGATCTAACTATCGTTACAACGTGCTCGGACTATACTATATACATGGGGGAAATACTACTACTGATTATGGGGGTCTACTAGAAATTTTGATCGGTCGAAGACTCCATGATATCTGCTCCAGCTTCATCAACAAAATCTTCTTCACTGGGGTCCGAGTCGGTGTCGTCGATGATGATGTAGTTATCCGGGCAAGTAGAATCGTCATCTTCTCCTCCTGATGCTGGGTCTCCCATGGATACTCCGATCTTCTGTGTCAGGTCGTCATTCTTCCTCACTAGTGTGACGATTTCCTCCATATAATCCTCGCGTGTAGCCTTGAGTTCTTCCTCCAACTCCGTGATCTTGGTCAATGCCTTCTTCAGATCTATCATGTCTGCGCACATCTGGTTCTCCTGGCGACGAATGTGTTGGTTTTGCTCCTGGATGAAAGCTGCAATTGATCCATCCTTCTTGGTGCTGATCATCTCCCATTGCTCATCTCGGCATCCACAAATCTGATAAATAGTATCCTTAAGCTCCATGTGGTAGACTTCTCCAATGCGTCCCATAGAGATGTGGGCTGCCATGCTCTTTCCTAAACTCCAGGTTGGTGCATCAAAGGAAAACTCTATAGGCTCAGTGACTGGCGTAAACGTCCTTCCTGGAACTTGAACTTGAATCTTCCAGCGCTCCTCTTCTGGTAGTGTGGCTTTGTAAGTCCCAGTGAAGCTTGGTATTCCGATGTTCAGGTACTTAGTGACTTCCTTCAAGTGTCGTCCAAAAGGTGTATCTTCATCCGGTTGCATGAACTTGTTCCTTGCATCCGCCATTCCTAAAAGAGTAGAAAGTGGAGAGGAGTCAGAAATGAGAAGAGAGTAGTGTTCTAGGGTTTAAGCTTAGTGGTCGTGTCCTACAGTCAGTGTGTGCTCTGATACCACCTTTGTAGCGACCAGACCTCAAATAGTCTGATCTACCGTGCACCAGTGTCATCCCTGGATCAGTAATGCTGACACGCACAGTACTTGGAGGATTTATAACAGAGTAGCAATCACGGACTTATTACATCGACTATCTCAAGAGAGAAATAAGTAAGTCAAATATGGCTTAAGGCCATCTAAAAACGATAACAGCGGAAGACTTGGAAGATAAGTGAGTCCATCAACTCCAACGGCATCACTGAGTATAAGACCACGCCCTAAGGCACCTTACTCGTCGTCTGAAAAGTCTGCAACATGAAACGTTGCAGCCCGAAAACGTCTCAGCACATGGAATATGCTGGCAATGTAACACATAGAGAGTAATGAACATAATAATGCGATACTACATGCATATATGGCTGGTAGAAGGCTCTATGGTTACAGTTTTGCGAAAAGCCAATTTTTCCCTACTGCAAAGGAATAAATTTTATTTAACTATCATGGTGGTTGTTAAACATTGAGAATGGTTGACAGCATTCTCAATCCCAATTAAGTATCATCATCAAACCCAACAAAATTAATTAAAGTAACATGATGAGATTCACATGATAATCCAAGTACTAGATACTCAAGATGTCCATAACCGGGGACACGGCTAACCATGATTAGTTTATACACTCTGCAGAGGTTTGCGCACTTTTCCCCACAAGACTCGATCGCCTCCGCTTGATTCTCGCACTACATGATGTTTGAGAAACGGATGACCGAGACACAGTCTTTCAGAAACAATAACTCTTTACTCCGGGTGGACAGTTACACCTACTTTCCCCTACATCTGCTAGCCCACCTCTTCAAGAGATCGTGTAACCTACTCAACTATGCTAGAGCCCATAATAGCTTGTGGCTGCACACGGAAGTTTCTAGCATGAATAATCTCATGATCCCTTTGAACCTGGGTGGCGGTCCAAAAGAAAAACAGGCAATCCTGGAACACCCAGGTACCTCAATCCACCCAGATGTGAGTTTTAGTTGCCACCTTAAGGTTAACCATTAATTAACAATCTCACATCTGTCATGGTAACACTCAAACCCAATCCACGTCTACTAGCATAGGATAGCAATATGAGCAAACGTAGAAGTAACTCCCAAAGGTTTGAATGCAGGGCAATAGGTACTACCTCAACTACTTCCCAATACACACAATTTAATTAGATCCTAATCATGCAATGTTTGAGGATTGGTCTAATGCAATAAAACTGGGTAGTAAAAGAAGTATGATCAAAGTGTTACTTGCCTTGCTGATGATCCGTGAAACCTAGAGATTCGAAGTAGCAAGCGGCGCACTCCGGGTACTCTATCGCAAACAAACAAGCAAACAATAAGCACTCATCTAATGCACAGGTAAAACTCAAATAAAGATCTAACCAGAAAGTTCAACTTAAGAACTCCGGTTTGCAAAAAGAATCGAATCAAACGAAGCAACGAAAGTCAAACGGCGAAAGAAACAAGATTCATTTACTAATCTTGATCTAAGTCAAATTTTATAGTAGCAAAAATTTGTTTGAATAGGTTAAACGGAAAGAGAATTTCAAGACGAAACTCTAGGCGCTTGAATCGCCTGATTCCGATAAATGAGCTAAAAGATATACCAGAACGAAAATCTGATCAGAAATCGCGATCTGGAATAATCGCGGAAAATCCGACGAAAAAGAAAACTGACGAACAGTCGAACGAACGGACGTTCGTTAACTGCGGCTAACCGGCGAACACGTTCGTTAAAATGAATGGATCGGTGAACGTTCACTAACTAACTAAACCAAAAAAATAAACCAATCTAATAAAAAATAAACCTAGGGTTTCGAAAAAAATAAACCGAGGCGGTTTTTGAAAAAAAACGGGACGATCGGCGGCGGCTGTGGCTACCTCATCGGGGCAACTCCGGCGGGGCTCGGGACGGGCTCCGGCGGGGCTC
>NC_057799.1:332580669-332819173 GCF_018294505.1 Triticum aestivum
TCCTCTCTTTTTAATTCTCAATACAATGTTCTCCTGTATGTTCTTGGAGATCTATTTGATGTAATGACTCTTTGCGGTGTGTTTGTTGGGATCCGGTGAATTGCGAGTTTATGATCAATTCTATCTATGAATATTATTTGAGTCTTCTCTGATCTCTTATATGCATGATTATTATAGCCTCATATTTCTTCTTCAAAACTTTGGTTTGGTTTGGTCAACTAGATTGATTTTTCTTGCAGTGGGAAGAGGTGCTTTGTGATGGGTTCGATCTTGCGGTGCTCAATCTCAGTGACAGAAGGAGAAGTGACACGCATGTATCGTTGCCATTAAGGATAAAAAGATGGGGTCTATTCCTACATGAATAGATCTTGTCTACATCATATCATCGTTCTTATTGCATTACTCCATTTCTCCTTTAACTTAATACACTATATGTATTCTAGATAGCGCCCGATTATGGAGTAATAGTAGTAGATGTGGAATGGTTTCGGTCTACTAATCTTGGTCGTGATACCTATATACATGATCATTGCCTTCGATATCGTTATAATTATTTGCTCTTCTATCAATTGCCCAATAGTAATTTGTTTAACCACCGTATGCTATTGTCTCGAGAGAAGCCACCTAGTGAAACTTACGCCCCCGGGGTCTATTTCCTATCATATTGTTTTCGAATCTATTATTCCAAAAACTCAAAAAATACCTTGCTGCACTATTTCTTTATTTATTTTATTTTGTGTTTTTTGCTAGATCTATTTATCCAATCTCCTACTATTTAATCTATCTCAATACTGAGGAGGGATTGACAACCCCTCTTACGCGTTGGGTTGCAAATATTTGTTATTTGTGTGCAGGTACTGTTTACATAGTGTTGCTTGGTTCTCCTGCTGGATTGATAACCTTGGTTTCGTAACTGAGGGAAATACTTACCATTGTTGTGCTGCATCATCCTCTCCTCTTCGGGGAAATACCAATGCAGATACAAGCAATCAGATACGCGGCAAATAGATCAGTAATTAGAAATGTGTGGGAAGAGCGATAACAACACAGACGATTCCTGTTAACAAGCCGTGTGTGTTGTCAGCAAACGATGGCTGGTATGCAATTGTTAGCAATTGATGAAATCATCACCGATGGGTTCCATTGTTTAGTCTGTGTGCAATGTGATTTGCTCTGTCCGCACAACATCTACGCTCTATCTACAGGACATCAACATATCTATATTTATATCTATACCTCTACTAATTACAGACTCCCTAGAAATTACCACATTAATATATATATATATATATATATATATATATATATATATATATATATATATACCTCTACTAATTACAGACTCCCTAGAAATTACCACATTAATTAAAAATTATCAGCCGTTAATTTGGTGAGACCGAATTATTACGGTGTAGATTAATTATACAATCTGTTCACGGTGGTAGGAGCATCATATGGGCCTTAATTTTTAGCCCGGGGAAATTCCAATCACGGTCATGCGCCTCCTGCGTGGGGTTAGCCCATTCCATGGCCCAAAAGCCATCCATCCATCTCCCCAAAGTGTTATTTTTGCTTGCTCCTCCTGAAGCGCCGCCACGCCCACCTCGATCTCCGCCGCCACCTCCCACCCCTACCTCTGCGGTGGTCCCGCGCCTCCTCTACCCCGACCTATAGCTGCCCCAGCTCGATCTCCGCTGATGGTCCTGCGTCCTCACCACCCTGACCTCCGGAGAAGCTCCTTCGTCCCACTTCCTTCCCCGACCTCCGCTGCGCTCCGGCGTTCTTCACTGTGGTGACGCACCCATCCATGCCGGTTGTACATGCTGGATTAAGAGGTTTGTACATGTACGTGTATATGTATGTTCAAGTTGAGTTTCGTGAATCTGAAGGCCTGTATGATCAAGAATCTATTGCCATCAATTGGATCTCACATGCGTGTGCTAGATGCTGGAAGAATACTTTTCCTTTAATTTGTATATATGGATGTGCTTATGTATATATGTACTGGCACATCTAGCCGGAACCTGATTGGGAGGTCAGCTTCGCTACGTCTACGCGCCTGTGTCGCTGCTGCTACTTTCGGACATTATATTATTCAGACCTCTATAAATATGTTCCAAACTGCGTAATTGCTTAGCTTATGGATTTTATTTCTTCCAACTTTATAAATTCACAAAGGATTAAAACAAGTCTGCTGAGTTGTTGGATTAGGTACATGTATGTCGAAACTTATGGTTCGAAACTTATGGCTTTTCAAGACCATTTGTCCCTCTTTTGCTCCTCTAATATATATTGTCCCTTTATGTTGGATAACCATTACTTTTGTGCTAATTTTCTCGACACAGTGAAGATTTTTTTTGCTACTCATGTATAGATATAAATTTTAATGATCTTCACAATTCTATCAATCAATAGAGACTTGAAGAAAATCCGGTCGATATAATATATACATTTTTCCTCACATATGTTGCAAAGAGTATTTTAAGTATATTTACATACTCTTTTTTATTTCTATGCATGGACAATATATATTAGGCACAGGACATGCTCACTACTGGAATTCCCAATTTTGATGAATGCCAAATGCACTCGGCAAAGGCCAATAAAAACACGGCAGCACTGAGAAAACACGACTATGCTGCATGCCTGCCGGCAATGTTTATTTTGCTGTGTTCTTTTGCACGTGCACTTACTAGACAACTGCAAAAAACTTCGCCAAGTTCAAACACAGGTAACTCGGCAAACAAATGATAGAGACTGAATGACGAGACATGGCGCATCTGGGTAGCTCTACTATGACCAAGTTTAACATAGTTTTGTCGTGTTACACACTCGGCAAAACTATGATCCAGAAGAGCTACCCAGATGCGCCATGTGTCATGTTTAGGCAAAGGGGTCTTAGAGACGAGACATCTAGCCAAACGGTGATTCTGAATGTCCATGTTGGTCGATTGCTCGCTTCATGCTAATATTTGATGCGTTTTCTGCAATTAAAAAATCCCAGTCAGGTTGTTTCTAAAATCTGCGCCTGTTTCTGTAGCATTTCGAGGATGAGCACATGGTGTATATGGTGATCAAGGAAGCCTAGGAACAAGCATCTTTAGGAAAGAGATGGAGAAGATGGTTTCCAAGAAAGGGAAAAGCAGGGAAGTAAAACACGATTACTTTAGGATGATGTGAAAGCAGATTTTCTTTCAACAGTAGGTGGATTCTTAAGATAATGACAGGTTAACAGTGCAAGAGCTATGATAAGGCCTAACATGGTTGCTGGAAGATATATTTGTACAATAATAACTGGCATGCACATGCAGCTATAGTTAATATGAAATTAAAAAGAGTTTATATGAGATATTTAATTTCTGTGGCTGAATGAAAATTGCTGAACAAATTTCTGTAAGGTAGCAGCCCAATAGATTGTACAAATATGGATGCATGCACGTGATAGACACTATCATGTCAAATCTGGAATTAAGTGTATGTTATGCATTATGTTTTCAGTTCTTCGTGATATGTTTTGATTAGTTCTGAAGCGTCCAGTTTAACATATTATGTCTCGGACATTTGGAGAGGTATCAGATAGAAGAGTGTGTCCTTAATTCTGGGTTACGTACCATCATGGTATGTAAGTTGAGCAAAAAAAATATGGCCTTAATTCTGGGCAATCCTCAAGGTACGTAAGGTGAGTCATATTAATAGATATTGTTTAAATAGATACTGTTGTCAAGACCCTCAATAGCATCTTTCAGACGAGTGCCACTTTGTATGGGATAAGAGATGCTTGCTCCATGTATATAATAACTTGAAACTCCTGTTTAGAGCATGTACTGAAGTATTGGTTTAAACCATCTAAATGTTCTTGCAAAAAAGGGCCTGTTTGTTTGGCCGAATTTCAATTCTTAAATGCATCATCCTATGTTTCGACAAAGATTTTTGCGGGTTGTAGGACAAAATGGGATATCCGATGTCTCATATGTTTCTATACATATCCAATGGTATCCTCAATAAATGTCTGGTACTATCTTCCATCCACCATTTCCCACCATTTAAAGACTGAACGCTATGTCATTCCTACTTATGCTCTTTTATGGTTGACCATGCTCTGTATAGATCATGCAAATATAAAAGGCCCTATTCTTCTTTATCGATAGTGTATTATGGATTTAAGGATTATTTGTATCATTTTACTGAATAAAGATACAAAGTGAGAGAATGTTTATTTCATTGTGTAAATTTCTTTTACAACTAAATAATTTAGAAATTTGAGTGATTGGTACAAGATACAGCTGAAAATTCCTTTTCTCTATCAAAACTGCAATATTCAAGATAAAAAACAGACGATAACACTGATCTAAAAAAACAATGTTATGTATTTAAGAATACTGTGGGATCTTTCATGGTGAAAAGAACAATGTGGAGTCTATTTTCCAGCAGAATATTGTGCAATATCTTTTAATTATATCAAATGTATATTTTGATTTTGTGAGAAAGTTTGCTTGACTTGAACCTTCTCAGACCACCAGCTAGACATACCAATTTGAAATTATTATTGTTTAGTATTAAAATGAATCAAATCAAAAAATTGTAAGTAAAACATTATATAGCCAATATTATATTGTTAATAATTATATTTAAAAGTTATAATTTTTGTAATTAATAAATAGGCGTAGTTGTATGTTCAACTCATGGCCTGCATCAACAACTTCAATCATATTTCTTCTCTCTTTATCGGTCTTTACCCAGAACACCCATGAGGCTGCCGCCACGCTGCGAGGGGAGCAAGTCGAGGTGCCTATCCGGGCTGCAAAAATGCCGGGCATCACCGACTTGGATGTTGTGTCCTGCTCGAGCACGTCATTAATGGGTGTTGGACATGGACTCCACATGGAACACTCTCTTTGCCACATTAAAGATGGCCTCAAGCCCCTATACGGAAGTGTCCAGTCTCGCCGTTCTACCATTTTCTCTGGAACAACGATGTACAACTTTGAACACAGACCGCCAATGCTCCACCTGAGGTACGCAATTGTACAATCCACATGCCAAGCCATGAGTAAAGTAGCAAGCTATTCTGTTTTAAAACTTGTTTGGAAGAGCATGTGTTTTGGGCTTTACACTTCACCATGATCTTTTACTGTGTGCCTGCAACCATAGCTTCTATTGTCATTACCTTGCCATATACGGATAGTCTGCAGAGTTTACAAACAAGAGTGAAACCTATAATGATGAGTGATGATTATGGTATGATTGCCAGATTAATAATTCAGAGCAAGAAATCTATTTTACTGGAAAAGATAAATTCAATATTAAACATAGTACGAATGTACTTCACCTGCAATTTTTCTTATAATTTTATCATTCCAGAGGTTATATAAGCCACAAAATCACACTGCTGGTCACACTACTAACAGCCGGTCCAAATGAAACCCGAGAAGTTAAATTGAAATCTTGGTGACTGCAACAGTTACGCATGTAGTATGCAAGTTTAGAGATGGATATGCCAAGTTTACTATGAACTAAAACATAACAGGTTTGGCAAACAACACACATTTATATTAATTCGGCAGTTCATTAGATATGATCTGCAAGAGTTGGCTGCGATGTATATGTTCTGTATCAGCGCACGGGTAGTTAATCTATCATTTTTGCCATTTAGTAAATTCAAGCCCTTAATATGATGCTCTGAATATCATACAGAGTTAGTGTCAGATTGATAGTGCATCTCACAGTTATTTTTATAACTGAAGTTGATCATAATCATTGTGTACAGAGCATTCTAATGTGGTGTTCAGTAAATTACAAAAATTAGAAGTATGCCTATTTTGTAACATATTGTAGTAAGGTAGCGCCACTTCCAAGAATCAAATGTATTTTATGTCCGGGCAAGTTTTTCCTTAAATGTATACTACAAAGGGATCAGTACTAATTAATTGGCAATTTACTATGTGTCCTTAACTCCTTAATACAAAATACATCTCATGCCTTTGCAGAATAAACTTCTCACGAGTGAAATTAGTTCTGGTGTTCCAATGTAGCTAGATTGGAGAGAAACATGATAGCATCTTAATAATCCAGTAAGGTATTTGTCGAGCTCCCACTGCATAATTTATAGAGAAATCACAGAGTTTTTTCTTTAATTCATCGAAAATTGTTTCGCTACCAGTATGTAATTTGTACAAAAATCATGGAGTGCTTATGCATGCTTGCCTTTTGTTGAAAACATAATTTTTTAAGTAAAGTAAATGACATGTATTTTCTAATCATAATGGTGCATCCGGTGGATAAAGGTGTGTACTATGATAAACCTGTACTTCAGACTATTATTTTCGTTTGGGGAGAACAGACAAAATGAGTAAAGCCCATGGCAGCAACCAATTTTGTTACCTGCTCCGAGGAATGCAGGAGTTTTGTATAAGCTTCATCCTATGGTTGAATATTTATCTATACATGTGTTTCTGGTAGAAACTAACACATTAACACATTTTATGCCTAATTTATACTTTTCTCACTTCAAGTCTGATATAACACCGAACACTAATTAATCATATTCTCTTCAGACTACATGCACTCATTCTATATGTATTTCGTACATATCTAATGCAGTAGAAGAACTCTTTAGAATCACTGGACTCGAAGTCATCCATGCCAATGTATTTTACGTCAACATGATGTTTGTACCAGAAATGATCATGCATGCTTTCTCCTATCTATTATAGCATGCTATTGTCACTGATGTAAAATTATATCTTCATGGCATGCGCCTCTTGCTTCCCACTGTTGCATCCATTTTGAGAAAAGCTATGGAAAGGATATCATTGATATATGTACCTTTTTTAAGCAAGTACCGCTGATATACCTATGACAGATAGTTCGTGCACTGCTACTTTGGTAGCCAGACTTCAATAAAAGGACCAAAATCTATATTTAAAAAAATTAAGCTAATGTTTACTAATCAGTCCTTTTGTTCTACTTCATAAATTGTAAACCAGTTTTTTAATGGGGCCAGATTTTTGGTTGGAAGGAAGAAACTCCTCTCGTTGCGAGGACTTGGTGGTAATTTACAAGGTCGTGCATCATTTTTCATGTAACTGGTAGTGGCGATTCAAGTCACATGTTATTAGAATGGATGTTACTACAACATTTCCGTCTAAATGTATGACACTATGATCTTTGCATATATAGTGCACTGCCTGTGTAAATAAATATAAGACGTTTAGATCACTAAAGTAGTGACCTAAAACTTTTATATTTTTGTATGAGCGAGTAATATGTTCCTACTACTATATGTTTTTGTCATTATTATGAGAAGAGATTAATTAACTTCTCTGAGATATATATTGTCTATGTGATCAAACATGTGTTACATGCCATCTAATGCAATATCATACCACATCTTTCCGTTTTTCGGCACTTATCTGCTCTTGCCATTTGTGGAATGGAATTATACTCGGTTCAAAATAAGAAACTATTACAGCTGATAAGCAGAAGTGCAGAACAAATAAAATTGCACTACGCTTTGTTTGAATGTTCACAATTATAACTAGCTATGACAAAATATAACTATACATGTATTTTTTTTGGAAGTAGAACTATACATATTAGATCTCCAATGGTGTATCAACCAAAAAACAATACCACAGAATCTAAGAAAGCAAAAAGAATACTATATAACTTCTATCAAGATAGCTAACTACTCATGCTGAACAGCAAACAAAAAAAATGTTGTACTATTTAACTGATTGCTAAGAAATAAAAGAAGTCCTGAGGTAATGCTGGTTTGAAATCATATGAATATGTAAAATGCCTAATTACGAGTTTCTAATTCAATGTGAATAATCATGAAAAACTGCCACATATTTTTAATCAGTATTTTATTTGCATGTCATTTGTTTAAAGTCTAATATTTCAATTTTAGTATTAGATTGTGGGGACCACTTTTCCTCAATTTCAATGAACGTCTAACTCATACATATAATGCATGCAACAAGGAAATTATTGAAAAAATATAGTATTTTGTCCTATGGAAAGTTTGAAGGAGTTGAGAACTTAGTATGTCTGGATAATAATAATTTGGATATTTTTCTATATTATTATGGAAAGAATTTGTAAAATGAACATACTACAAATGTCACTATTATGTGTTGTTTTGTGCTAGCCCTTGCAGCCGCATTGACGTCTAGATACTGGAATTAGGTGTAGCGATATCACAAACTAAGGTTTGTACAATGACCGTTTTCATTTAATCAGTTGATCTAACATCTCCATCGAAGATAGTTATTAAAGAGAATGAAGATATCTCATTCTAAACTCTGAGTAGTATGAACTGCGCCTCAAGAAAACTAAAGTAAATTAGTAGCATAGCGTAAACCAACCATAATTTAGCAAGGATACATTATATGATATTATTGTTGACTGAAATGCTAATGCATATAACTATATATCTTTGGCCTTTAACAGCTAGGATTTAATGGTTTGCAAAAATGCTACTCCGATGTAACACTATGAATCTAGAGTAAGATATTTATTTTCCAATCTTTATACTTATAGTAAGTATGATATACGCTCATGTTATATATACATATAATAGCCATTTTGTATAGTTAACCAAATGTTGTAGCATATTGTCAAACTTTCGAATATAAAATTTTCACAATATGGCACATGAATATAGAATTTTATTTTATTTTACATGTGAAAATGCAAAATTCATAAATGAAAATATGGAATGGGAGCATGTATAAAATAAATAAACATTTGAATTCAAACAAAACAGAAAATCAAACTAAAATATACACTAGCCCGTGCGAATGCACGGGTCGACGACTAGTATACTTATAAGAACAACATTGCATAACCAAATTAAGCATATAATTACATAAGTAACTACACACATAACATTTCCACACACCAAAGTAAGCAATTACATGCATACTAAACTAGGAGAAATGAGCATCTAATCATCTACTTCTGGTTGTGACAACGCTTGCCATTGCTCTGCTTCCGGCTGGATCCCTGGCTGTTTTGGGGAAGAAGGCACTTCCTCATGTCAACGATCCGCATGTACATCTCGTAGCTTGTGTACGCCTCCTTGGCCGCGTACACGACATGAGCTTCATCGAGTGTCTCCATCGAGGCTGAGTGCCAGGCACGATTGTCTTGCAGGAATCCTTCATGTCTCTGTAGTAGGGGTTGAACCTGTGAGTCCTTCTCAAGCATCTTGCTGCCTCAGATCTTGTGTTGGCCCTAGATGTCGACAAGATTCTGGCAGGCGATGCCCGAATTCTTCAGCACCTTTACGTCGTTGGTGATGTCCACCGTGGCTGTTGACAGACATGGCAAAATGCTTGCAAGGCCTTGTGGCCAGGCAGTAGTGGTAGACCAGGGCGTGATTGCGCATGCACATCTAGGCGACGGCGACCTTGGGACGAGACCCGGCACGAGCGCAGGTGTACTCGAGGTCGAACCCGACCACCTTGTACTTCTCCTCAGCAAGCAACAACTCCATGATGTGGATGGAATGCTCCACCCAAATCAGGTTGTTGGTGTACACCACCGAGAGCTCCGTGAACCTTATGTGGGTGTCCACCACATCATGCATGGTGAACTGCTGCTCGTCGTCAGCAGCCGCTCGGAGCGCCATTGGAGCCACACAGGATACCCTCTAAGAATTTGTCATGGTGGGTGTGCTTCTTACAATACTGGGGTGCGATCGAAAGGTTGAAGAGACACGAGGGTTAAATGGCCGCTGTGATAAATGGGGGCCGGCCGGCCTGTAATCGTCACGTCTTGTCACCGTGTTCATAGCGGAGGATTCCAGTGCACGCTTGAGCACCCCCACGTGTTTCGTTTGACCACGCATGGGCTCAAAGAGGCGCCAAATGTATCGTTGGTGAGCCTGTTCCCGCGCAACCGTGCAGTTTACCGCGCGCAACTGAGCAAGCTTCCTGCCCGGCTAGTTTGGCCACGCGTCGGCTAGAAGAGGGGCAAATCATGGGCGTTTATTGGCAAAAAGCTTTGCAAAAACGAAGTGTGTGGAATGACTTCGATCATAAGTTTACCCATGGGTGATGAGGTCAAAGTTACACAGAAGGGTGATGATGGACACTCAAGTACGATAATTAATTATGCGCTCTACAGGGTACACGGTTGAAGAAACCAACTGTGTGCAATAATGTCAAAGATCGCAGTCGAGTAAGCCATACAAATCGTTTGCGATGAGATCGACAAGGGAAACATATTTGAGAATGGTTAATAAAATCTAAGTCCATTGCATATTAAGGTCAAAGTAGTACTACCAATATACGAGTCTCATACAAATTCCATTTCAATAATTGTACCACAAAAGCCCGAAATATTACAAGGTTCAAATTCCAAAGTTATATGGCTCAAATTCAAAGATTACAAGGTTCAAAATGATATTAGAAATGAAATTCGGCTCATTCAGCTGCAAACACCCACGCTGATCAGCTGAACATGGATACAAGAGAGGTTCAAACTAATATTACCACTTGTAAGGCTAGTTTCAAAACCTCATCATTTTTGCAAATGGATCAGCCACTGACAAGTCATGTATGGGGTTGACACAATGACTTCCGATTACTCTGTCATCTGAAGTTCCAAAATGAAATTCAGCTTTTTCGGAGCCTTTTCCATTATACCGCAGCCGCCGGCGCTGATCAACAAACCATTCATTTTTGCGAAATAAATGTAGGGCAAAGCTCATTACTTTCAGCACCCTTGGTCTGACAACAAAGAACCTAGCGAATATAATCTCCGGTAAGGTCCCACGATAGGAGCTCAAAGTAATTTTTGAGAGATGCAGATCTAGGCATTTGATGTGATTGTTATATTGTATCACATTATCGACCATCGGGCCTAATCTTATCTGCAAAAGAAGAAAATGTATTATTGCCTACATGCAGTTTTGAACACTACTACAGGCCTATTTGGTTTGTAGGATTTCTAAAATGCACTAACGTGCCATCTTCGACCCGACATGATTAACATGGGTATTTGATTACAATCTAGAAAAATGTAGCCTTCTTCACAAGAGGTTGGAGTGGATGAAAAATTCCCTAAGAAAACTAGTACAAACGAATCCAAAGGAGAAATTCTTATGGATTGTAACCATATGAATCAAGCAACCAATATGGGGGGAAAACATGAATGTACTGAAATCCTCCAAAATTCCTTCAGAAATCGTAGTACATTGTCATTGTAAACTTGGGAAAAGGTGCCAAAAATCGAACTCCCTTATGGTTAGCAATTAACAGGAAAGGAGCATTACCTCGATATAAAGCTTCTCCAGGCACGGAAAGCATCTCAGGAAACTGACAACTTGGTCCAGGTTGGGGCCGATATATTCTAGTGCCAAGACCTTCATTGCGTGCAGATTCGGTGTCAAGCTTGTCAGAATCATTTTCTGGATGTCAGGCGAACATACATCTTCAAAACTAGGAATAATGTTAATTTCAAGGAGAGGTAGAAGGCGACAGTTGTACCTGAACGGGTGTGGATCCAATAACAAGTTCAGAGTATTTAGCAGATGAGTAGCCCACCACTGTTAATTTCGGCGCATAAATGACATTGGTTCTTGTTGGACCGTGTTGATCAACTACAAGTAATCTCTCAAGTGAAGGCGTGCCCTCAATGACCATACTGTGGTACACCTTTTGTGATCTCTTGTTACAGTACCAACAACACACATAAATAGTCCGGAGAGTCAAGGAGGTGATGTGGAAGCTACTCAACCCATTGATTGCCTGAAGATGAAGGTACTCAAGTGTAGTACAGCCCCGGAGCAGGCGCTCGATGTCATCCTTTGGGACGCAGATGAGCTCGAGGTGCTTCAGTCATGGTAGAAAAAGAGCGGGCGCGTCATTAAGGGGGATGGCAGTTCATGAACTTGGCGAGGCGCAGCGTGGGCACAAGGCGGACCGCGGACGTTGGCAGCGAGCACATATGCCCATCATTAAAACTAAGCTCCTCGAGCTGATCTAGGGTGGGGGATCGGAACCACTCGTCAAGATTGGCTCGGTCCTTGCCGTTGGAACGGAACTTGCCCATGTTAAGGCCTCTGATTGGGCCATCGTGTCTGCCGAGGATCTAGGACAACGCGTCCAAGCTTTTGCGATAACCATGGCAGAGCTTGTGGGCGTCGATGAGGTCGAGAGGGGTGGAGTGCCACAGGGGGCGCCACCGCCGGGAAAGGATGGTTGTCCGCGCCCCATATTTGATTGGGAGGAGGGAGTGATGACTATCAACATATCATCAAGGAGGCTGCTGATGAAGTCTAGGCCTGTTGGAGTCGCTTGCGGTTCTTGCTCGACCCGCCTCCGCTTGTTGGCAGCCTCGTTCTCCACCTCCGAAGTCTCCTCGTCAGTGGCGCTTTCTGATAGAAGTGGGAGTACAAGGGATATTTGGTTAAAACAGGGCAAAAGAAAAATGTATTGGTAACTAGAAGTTAGTAGGTAGGAATAGAGTAAGAAAATGGAATAACAATTGGTTGCTTAAATACACACAATTCCTTTGACATTGCTGGGTAAGTCAACATGCAGATACTTGAAATTTCTGTCCAAAGGCCCGTGCAATTTTAGTGCCAATTTTTTTTGTGTAGTGCAATTTTAATGCCAACTTTCAGTGCATAAAATTTAGAAATTTCTGTCCAAAGGCCCGTGCCAAAATAGGAGTGACCACGTTCATCAAGTCTTACAGAAGCAATGATTGTAAATCCATGGTTTGTGTTAAGTATGACATCCCTGCAGTCTTGAGTTATGAAAAGGGCAAGATTATGTATTGCAGATGTTGTTGCATAGCAAGGGATGTGCCGCAGAAAATGGTAGGATTGTTAAAGAATATGGTAACATGCAAATATGGGAGAAGTTGAAAGAACAATATAGTAGTTGAAATCAAAGGACACAAATTTATAATTAAACAGATAGTGTAACCATGATGTCATGGAAGTATGAGAGTAGTTGAAAGAACAATACATCATTAATTTTCCTAATATAGAAAGAAGAGAGAGAAAAAATCCCCTTTGACGTATATGTTGCATGTGGCACATTTTATCCAAATGTAGCAATATATAGTATATGTTTAGGAAAGTAGGCCATGCCAACTGATGTAGGGTGAGATTGAACATACCGTGTGCATCCTGAAGTCATCTGGTACGGTGAGATGGAACTCCACGGATGTCTGGCTGAGGCCGTAAAGTCATGATGTGTCTGCACACCCCATACACTCTATGAATGAAATAAAACCCTCAAATCAGCTCAAAGAAAAATGAATTCACGGCGATTTCGACCGGGTGATTAGAGGTGGCAGATGAACTAGGATAAGAGATGAGAAAATATCTCAATAAATTAGTTACCTTGTTGTCCATGAGAAAAAACCTCAATACCGTGAATTCCCAAACAGGCGGAGCTGGGTCGACGGCAAGCAGCATCAAGAAAGTCGATGGCGATAGGCGGCAGCAAGCGGAAGTGGCGAAATGCAGTGGGGTTTGCCAGCAGCCTGGCGGCGGCGACATGCCACTACTAGGGAAAACCTTATACACAGAAGCTTATCAGTAGTGCGTGGTTACAAAAGGCGCTACTGCTATCCACATAGCAGTAGCGCAGCAATAAGAAAACGCGCTACTACTATAATTGCCACACCGTTGTGGACAGGCTAGGTATAGTAGTAGCACCTTTATGCGTACCACGCTACTGCTAACGAAATAGTAGTAGCGCGTTTTCAGGGTAGGGCGCTACTGCTAAGTTTAAACTGGGCCACATGGTGAGCCCCACTTAGCAGCAGCGCAGATTAATATCCAGCGCTACTGCTACGACCCGTAGTAGTAGCGCTTGTCCCCAACCCGTGCTGCTACTAACCCTAGCTTATCGTCTTCTCCACGCGGCCGACCCTCACTCTCCCTCTCATTCACACTTCTCACTCTCTCCCACAGACACCATCGTCGCCGCAGTCCTCCTCCTCGGTATGCCCCCTCCTCCCTCCTCCTTCCACCGCCCTCCTCTCTCCTCCTCCAGCCGCCCTCCTCCTCCTCCAGCCAATTCCTCCTCCGGCCGTGCCTTCCTCCTCCAGCCACTTCCTCCTTCGGCTGCACCCTCCTCCTCCTCCCACCGCCCTCCTCCTCCTCCTTCGTCCTCCTCCATCCTCCTCCTCCTCTCTCTCCTCCCTCCTCCTTCTCACTCCTGCCTCCTCCCACCTTTCCTCTGTGCTATAGAAATGTTAGACAAATTTTTAGGTATAAAAAGTGTTGTGATAGAAAATGTTAGCAGTTTCGTGATAAAAAAATGAGTACTAATTTAGGTATATAAAGTTTCAAAAGTTTACTAATTTTGTTCATAGGTTTGGATGTAGTTGATGCCTAGTGAATTATGAGAGAAAGAGAGACCTAAAGGCGTCGAGCTAAGTGGTTTCCGCGGCGATAGGAGGTGCCAGGTAGAGTCGCGGAGGAGCTTGTGCAGGTGTGAATGGGGATCAGAGGGGTTGGCGGGCAGGGTGAGGGTTTTGTGACGTGGAGATGGTGAGGGTTTTCTTTTTTCCTTTTTGAATTGGGTGGTGAGGGTTTTCTGTCCCACAAAGCGTTTCGGAGGCAACGGTTTGCTAGAGCCAACCGTGTGTGATTAACGTAACTGGGAAAATGAAAGTCATTGCACACGGTTTCCATCTGAGAAAATAAACCATGTTTCAGGGTGGTTCCACTTTACCTTGGTTGGTTGAATCTGAAATTTTTACCCATGCTAAACATTCACCGTAAGAGCATCTTCAATGCAGGGCGCTTGTAGAGGCGCTTAGGAAAATAAAATAAATATCCTAGAAATAAAATCCTAGCTTAGTGACTACTGCACCAACCCTGAATGCTAATCACGGGCGCTAAAATAACCTGCCGCCGCACTCAACGCTTTACCTCGTATGGCAAAACAAAGCCAAGCGCTCGACTCCATATTTTGCGTCAATGTCATGTTGAGCGCCACGATTTGAGCGCGTAACTCCCGATCGACTAGGATATCAATCATGGCGCCCTGCCTTAGCATCCCGCATTGGACATGCCCTATTATGCATAAAATTCCATCAACCCAACTGATTGCATCCATGTTCCACATTTAGACATAAGTAAACATAGATATAGTTAAGCATACTCACGCATAGATAATAAGCGTACACAAGCATAGTTCAACCATCATTAAGCATACTCAAGCACATTCATAATTAAACGGCTCATCTCGCCGCTACCTTATCCTATTTCAGCCATACATTGTTCAATCCCACATCTCATCTGTCGGCACGATCTTGAAGCTTCTCCAGGTACTCAGCGTACGCGACGTGAGCCATCCTATGAGAATACTTCTGCCTGAAGGAGCCAACGGCTCGTCCTCTTTCATGCGCCAGAACACTTTCATACGCGTCATGAAGCTTTTGGTTGCAAAATGGGCATCGAAAGCCCCAGTTCCAGGTCCTAATACGCTTGTTATGCATTCGTGCATAAAGCTCCCTAAGGATTTGCCTCTTCTACCTCCTCTGGTCATCTTCATCCTTGCTGTCAACATCGTCAGATAGCACCTATACTTATAGTAAAAAATGTGGCATCAAATTTGGAATACAAACTAATCTCTAGCGAACATTTGGCAGTTGCCAAAATTTGGCATCAAATCAATTTTTACATGCCGTAAACTAGGATTAGGAATTTATGGATTTTAAGGCTATTTTTAAAGACATATCCAAAGATTATGGTTCAATTTTTAAGCACAATCATCTATGTACAGACCAATCTTGAAACAAATGGCACAAACATATATGTAGGACATTCAAAATCAATTGTCAAGACCTGGCTAGGAATTATTAGCACGAACACGAACCCTAGTTGGATTATTAGCAGAAATCATTTGTGCAGATGAAACAACGAATCACTTATCATTTGTACCATTCAAACAATCAATGGACTGCATGGATCTAACGAAACTTACTCAAATTTCTTGGATTGAGAGAACATAAACACATGATTTCTATTCCAAAAACGGGGGGCAGTAGTAACCAGAGAAACCCTAGGATATATTTGACACATAAATGGGTATAGATGACTAACCGATTCTCTGTCGTCATCGAAGTCGTCGCCGGAGTGGTAGTTGGAGACGTCGCCGGAGTCGGTGTGGACCTCCGGCTCCAGCTATGGAAGCACAACGCCATCGACGATGTCAAGTTCCATAGAGACCTCGTCAGCGGCGACGGCAACCTCTGTCTCCATCTTCACGTCGTGCTCCGGTGCTTCAGCAGACCTGGCTTCACCACTCTCTTCGATGAGGCGCTTCGGCGGCATCCTCATACACTGACGGCGGTGAGGACTGAGAGCGGCGTCGAGGATGCGAGCAGAGAGAGAGGATTGTGTGTGAAGCGAGGATGGGGGTGCGGCCGCCTATTATGACCAGTGGCTCGGGCGTGGCATTAATATGGAGGAGTGGGAGAGAGGCGGGCGGCGGTCAAACCGTTGCCTCCCCTCTCGGTGAGCCTGCGCAGCGGACTGCTGGCATGCCTACCATCATTACACACACAACTACTCGCATGCCTCCCGGTGATACTGCACAGCGAGCACGCCTCTCATCAATTCACACACCTGCACGCATGCCTCCCGGTCTGCCTGCGTGGCGGACTGCTCGCATGCGTCCCTTCAACTCATGCCTGCTCACACACCACACGAGATGCATGGCGGCACGTATATTGTTTTTCTATTTTGATGATTAATGATGCTGCTTTATTGCTTAACCGAAGCATGGCACGGGTACGAATAAATAATCTGTTTGCGATATTGGTTCCCAACTATTAATAATCTCCCGTTTGTAAGAAGATAAAAATTACATCAAAACTTGTCTCAAATTTGACAAAAAAGTACAATACCACTGTCTACTGGTGTCCATATGACAACACGATAAGTTTCATGAATTTCAACTAAGTTTTGGATTTACTAGATTTTAAAAATCAAGATTCTCAATGTTTGAAATTTCTTGCACGAGGACTAAACATGCACCCAGTGACACACATATGTGTTTCCAATCCATTTTGGTGCACTATCACGTGTGCATGTAGCTCAAATTTTATTTTTGCACATTATACCCCTAGAAAATCAATCAATGTACTAAAACTTCTTAATGATCTCTGGGTTTTTTATTCCAAATTTAACACATCCCTCCTTTGGTCACATATGATCACCGCGGAAAAATTTAACATGGCTCGTAGTTGCGGTGGATGTGCAGTGTGTGTGTGCGCGCGCGCGTCGGGGGGGGGGGGTCTGGCAGTACACTACGAGTCGTGAGCCACCTTGTGGGATTGACCGTTCTGTGAAGTAGGTGCCACAACAAAGTCGTGAATTCGTTATTTAAAACATTACTCAACCCTTTCATACATACATGTTTGGGCCACATGCAGTTGGTGGTTGTCCTACACGACACTCACTCACGTGTGATGTTTTCTGTGGGCCCGCGAGGTCGTCATCCGTCGCTTTAACCTACAGCCGCTATAGAGGTTAATTTGACCAGCAACGTTTCCTTTTTGTTTGTGTTACGGTAGGAGTATATAGTACGCGTCTAAGAGGTGCGAGGGGACCAACATATATATTACGTACGCATCCATGAACACACCTCACTCAGTGTGGGGACTTTTTGGTTTTTGACGCACGTGCCACATCAAAGTTGTGCATTGGCTATTCAACACATCACACAACACCTCTATGTGCCACATGCATGCAGGCGGTGGTTATCCTAGGACACTCACGTGTGACGCTTCCATATGTGGGCATGTGAGGTCGTCGTCCATGCATGCATCACTTTGACCTACATCGGGAGAGCTTAATTAATTTGACCATCGTCAAGGAGGATTCTTTTTGGTTTGTATTATGGTAGGAGCATATAGTACGTGTCGAAGAGGGGGAAGGGGACCAACATATACTACGCTTCATGAACCTCACTCTGTGTGGGGAGTTTACGGTTTTCGAGGTCTGTGCAACATCAAAGTTGTGCATTTTGGGTTTTCAAGCATCACAACCACACACACCTCCATACATATGTTTGGCCCACATGCAAAGCGATGGTGGTTGTCCTCTGGCACCCACTCACGCGGTTATCAGCGATATCGTCGCTTTCCATCTGTGGGCCCTCTTGGTCCATCACTACTTTGATCGACAGCGAGAGAGGTTAATTTGACTTAGGAGGGGATTCTTTTTTGGTTTGTATTATGACATATATAGGTCATGCTCTGGGATGACATGATTTAGTTTGAGCAACATGGTTTGGGACACATGCATGCAGTGGTTGCTTCGAACAGTACTCTCCCTCACATGGTAATTGGTGGCAAGCCTATATATTCGTGGGCCTGCGTGGACATCCATGATCACTTTGATCGACAACGAGATAGGTTACCATGGTGGATTCTTCTTCTTTGGTTCGTGTTATCGTAGTAGGTCATGGTGAGATTCCAGACCTAAGTTTGAGCGCATACGCACATACGCTTGAATCCCTATCACCGGCTCGAAGTGTGGTGTAACATACATATATACATCACGTCATCAACTAACCCTCACTCCGTGTGGAGATTTCTGGTTCCAAAGTATAGTGCCACATCAAAGTTGCGCATTATTGGGTATTCAAACATCAACACTCCATACATATGCTTGGGCCACATGCAGGCACTGGTTGTCTTCGGGCACTACTTACATGATTATTGGCAAGCTATCCCATCTGTGGAGTCGCGTGGACGTCCATCACTTTGACCAACAACAAGTGAGAGGTTTGTACGACCAAGGTGGATTCTTCTTGGTTTGTTTTATGGTACATCTTGGTGAGATGCCCTCTCCCGCTGACTCAAAGTGTGTGTGTGTGTGAGAGGGGGGGGGGGCTACATCGCACTTTGATGAACCTCTGTGTGGTCGGGGACATATGGTTAATTTGCGAGGCACATGATGTGCATCAAATTTGTTAATTGGGTACTTAAATATCACACCACACTTTTCACACATATAGCTGGGCTACCCGCAGGTGGTTCGTATGTCGTCTCACCACATCTCGCACGAGAAACACACATTTGTGGGCCCGCACACGATCCACCTTTCACTGGAAGCGAAAGGGGGCGGGGTTTGAACATGATGGACTCCTATAGGCTTAGTGTTACGGTAGGGTGATATGTTAGACCTAGCTATTTGGGGGCATGCATTCATAGCTAGGATTCCCCTCCCGCCGACCCGAAGGGGGAGGGGGACACACAATACCGTGCGTTTTGTGAGACAGGTGCCACATCGAAGTTGTGCATTTGGTATTTGAACATCAAACCACCCTTTCCATACAAATTTTTGGTCCACATGCAAGTGTGTTCGTGTTCTGACCCTTTCCCGCGTTATTTTCACCAAATTTATAAACATTAGACAAGTCGGATGACACAACAGACACGGTTCACTCACACTACCTGTGTGCCATGCTCGTGCCCCTGTCACTCACATCAGCACAGTACATTGGGATCCACGAGGCTTCCCCCGCAATCTAAAAAATATCTACCCGTCTACAAGGTTCTTCTTTTTGATAACACATGATTATTATGTTTTGACCGTGTGTGATGTTTGTTGTTCCCGCTCCCGCCTGCATCCCTCACAAATATCTACCCGGTTGGAGGGTTTCTCTGTTTGATAAATGATAACAGATGGTTATTTTTTGGTACTGTGTGCGATGCGTCATCCAAATTTTTAGTAGCCCCGGCATTTTACTCCCTCGGAGTAAAAAATTTAGTAGCCGCGTCATTTCCTCAAGCACCACCCCCCTCCAGACACACACACCCCAAAAACTCCGCGCACGCGCGCACACACACACACACACCACCACCTCCACCACCACCACAACCCCTCCCTTGCTTGAAACCCTAGCAAGGCCGCCGCAGCAAGGTCTCCATTTTCAACATCTGTCGGTTTGCCCGTGCAGCTTACCCACCAATCTCCATACCCTACACTAGTGCAGGATGCTGCTAACGCGACACTACGATCAGAGACCCTTCGACGAAACTGTGTGCGATGCCATAATCGCAAACGGTGGTGTAAAAAACCCGTCAGAAAGGTGCAAAATGTTTGTGATGGAGGATGCATCAAACATGGTTCAGATTTTAGTTGCGTGTGCGATGCAGGGCATACGGTTCAGTTCAATTAACCATTTGCGATGAGGAGGAACAAAAGAAACGGGCAGCCAGATGGAGGTGTGTGCGATATACAGCATACGGTTCACTCGGATGAACTGTTTGTGATTAGGCAACACAAAAGAAACAGTCACCCAGATCAAGGTGTGTGCGATATACGGCATGCGGTTCACTCGGATGAACTGTTTGCGTTGAGACATGAGAACAGAAACGGTTCAACTTAACAAGATGTGTGTGATAGCGGCAAACAGGTCTGTAATCAGAAATGTGTGTGAAGACCGATAATAACACAGACGGTTGCTGCTAATAAGACGTGTGTGTTGTGCGATGGGATTGAATATAGAACTATACACACACACACACACACATTTATAAGGACATGCTTGCAAAACCAAATTAAACATCCACTTACATAGGTGGCTAGTACAACCATGGCATTTGCACACACCAAAGTAAACTATTACATGCATAATTACATAGGTGGCTACTACACACATGACATTTCCACACACCAATAAAGTAAACTATATATTACATGCATGATTAACTAGCATAAACGATCATCTTATCATCAGCTACTTCTTGTGATGCTTGCTCTGCTTGTGGCTCGATCCGGGCTCGTTGATTTGAGTAACGAGGCACTTCCTCATGTCAACGATCCGCCTATGCATCTCGTAGCATGTGTACACGCTCTTGGCCGTGAACCTGAGGTGAGGTTCATCCAGTTGCCGCATCTAGGCCCTGTGCCAGGATAGGGGGCTTGTTCTCTGGGCATCCTGCTTCATCTTTTCGTAGTAGGGGCCGATGATGACCGAGGGGAGTTCGACCAGGGAGTCCTGCTTCGTGCTGCCCCAGACCCTGTAGTGGTCACGGATTTCGACAAGGTTCTTGCAGGCCAAGCTCGTAACACTGAGCGCTTTTACATCGTCCATGGTTTCCACCATGGCGAACTTGTAGTCGGTGCTCTTGACAAACCTGTTGAAACGGTCGCAAGGCTCTGTGGCCATGCAGTAGTGGTAGATGAGGACATGATGACGCACGCACAACTGGGCGATGACAACCTTTTGATCTATGTCGGGACGACCGATGGTGTAGTTGAGGTTGATGCCAACCACCTTGTACTTGTCTCGAGCAAGCAACTGCTCAACGCTATTGATGTAGTCGTCCACCACGACCGGGTTGATGGTGTACACCACCGAGAGATCCGTCTCCCTCGCGTGGGTCTCCACTCCATGCTCGCCGAACTCCATTGGAGCGCCGCTGGACATCCCCTCTCTATGTGTCGTCGTGGGTGTGCTTGTTGTGTTGTGGGGCGCGATCGAAAGGTTGAAGAGACTAAGGTTATAATGGCCGCGTGAATTAAAGGGAAGCCGGATGGCCAGGAATATCGGCAGGCCCTGATGGCAGTTCTAATTTACAGCGCGTAACTCCATCATGCCGCACGTAACTGCATCGCGTGGCAACGCGCGCGACGCAACCGCATGCATACGGCCCCCCTGAAGGAAATATGCCCTAGAGGCAATAATAAAGTATTATATATTTCCTTATATCATGATAAATGTTTATTATTCATGCTAGAATTGTATTAACCGGAAACATAATACATGTATGAATACATAGACAAACAGAGTGTCACTAGTATGCCTCTGCTTGACTAGCTCGTTAATCAAAGATGGTTATGTTTCCTAGCCATAGACATGAGTTGTCATTTGATTAACGGGATCACCTCATTAGGAGAATGACGTGATTGACATGACCCATTACGTTAGCTTAGCACTCGATCGTTTAGTATGTTGCTATTGCTTTCTTCATGACTTATACATGTTCCTATGACTATGAGATTATGCAACTCCCGTTTACCGGAGGAACACTTTGTGTGCTACCAAACGTCACAACGTAACTGGGTGATTATAAAGGTGCTCTACAGGTGTCTCCAAAGGTACTTGTTGGGTTGGCGTATTTCGAGATTAGGATTTGTCACTCCAATTGTCGGAGAGGTATCTCTGGGCCCACTCGGTAATGCACATCACTATAAGCCTTGCAAGCATTGTGACTAATGAGTTAGTTGCGGGATGATGTATTACAGAACGAGTAAAGAGACTTGCCGGTAACGAGATTGAACTAGGTATCGAGATACCGACGATCGAATCTCGGGCAAGTAAACATACTGATGACAAAGGGAACAACGTATGTTGTTATGCGGTCTGACCGATAAAGATCTTCGTAGAATATGTGGGAGCCAATATGGGCATCCAGGTCCCGCTATTGGTTATTGACCGGAGAGGTGTCTCGGTCATGTCTACATAGTTCTCGAACCCAAAGGGTCCGCACGCTTAAAGTTACGATGACAGTTTTATTATGAGTTTATATGTTTTGATGTAACGAAGGTTGTTCGGAGTCCCGGATGTGATCACGGACATGACGAGGAGTCTCGAAATGGTCGAGACGTAAAGATTGATATATTGGACGACTATATTCGGACACCGGAAGTGTTCCGGAGAAGTTTCGGATTAAACCGGAGTGCCGGAGGGTTACCGGAACCCCCCGGGGAAGTATTGGGCCTTAGTGGGCCTTGAGGGGAGAGAGAGGGCAGCAGCCAGGAGGTGGTGCGCCCCCTCCCAGGAGGAGTCCTAGTTGGACTAGGAGAGGGGGGCGCAGCCCCCTTTCCCTCTCCCTCTCCCTCTCTTCCCTTCCCCCCTTCTTTTCCTAGTAGGACTAGGAAAGGGGAGTCCTACTCCTACTAGGAGGAGGACTCCCCCCCTCTCCTTGGCGCGCCCATAGGCAGCCGGCCTCCCCCTTGCTCCTTTATATACGGGGGCAGGGGGGCACCTCTATACACACTTGATATACGATATTTTAGCCGTGTGCGGTGCCCCCCTCCACCAGATTACACCTCGATAATACCGTCGCGGAGCTTAGGCGAAGCCTTGCGTCGGTGGAACATCATCATTGTCACCACGCCGTCGTGCTGACGAAACTCTCCCTCAACACTCGGCTGGATCGGAGTTCGAGGGACGTCATCGAGCTGAACGTGTGTAGAACTTCGGAGGTGCCGTGCGTTCGGTACTTGATCGGTCGGATCGTGAAGACGTACGACTACATCAACCGCGTTGTGATAACGCTTCCGCTGTCGGTCTACGAGGGTACGTGGACAACACTCTCCCCTCTCGTTGTTATGCATCACCATGATCTTGCGTGTGCGTAGGAATTTTTTTGAAATTACTACGTTCCCCAACACCCCCGACGTGATCGTGCGCACGCCCAACCGTTGGCAGAGCATGCATGGAGGGACGCGAGCAGAGCGCTCCGCGGTCGCCTCAACGGCGAGCAACCATATATATAGATATGCATATAGCAGTTGAACACGCAAGGAAAAGCTGTCCACAAGCCGAGCGCGCCGACGGACGCGAGCAGAGCGCGCCAACGGACGCAAGCAGAGTGCGCCAACGGACGCGAGCATTGCGCGCCGTGGCGCCTAACAGCGAGCACAACGCGTTGCGGCGCCTAACGGCGGGATAGACCTTCATTCAACCCAATCAAAATAAGACTGGAACAGACATGTCTGCATTGAGCAAAGGGATCACACATGTCTGTATTGACTGGAACGAGAATGCAATAGCCAAATAAGAATTAAGGCCACGATGATGCAATCACAGTGGTGGTTACAGGAGGCAAGAAGAAAGATACATCCATCAACGTACGACCTCCTCCTCCTCCTCAACTCAGTGCGCCGGCCAGGCCACCGACCGGCGCCTAAGGAGCGGCGACTTGTGTGGCAAGGTGAAGGTGCTTCTCAGCTAAGGCATCCAAGGCTTCCAGCCGGCTGAAGAAGGCCAACGTCGTAGTGTCTTCACTTGCCTTGTAGATACCTATGTACACGATTTGCTCGTACACATGGATGTCTAGGTCGACAATTTCTTGCAAATGGAGGCGCCTTGCGGCGAGCGCGACCTCCAGGTGGACATTCTTCGTGGCGTCGGCGGGCAGTCGCAGGGCCACCAGTGCTTGAAAGAGGTTCCGAGCCAATTAGGGTAGCAGGCAATGAGGAGCCCGGGCGCACGGGCTGGAGGAGTACAGCAATGTCGTTCGCGAGCTTCTTGACGATGGTGATCCTATTGGTGGTGTGAACGATCATCTGGTCCAACTGAGAGTTGTAGCTGGCGTCGACGGCGGCCATTCACCAGCCGGTCGCCAACACTGTATGGAGATGATCCACGGTGCCATGCCGCAGGCCGGCGTCGTGGACCATCTGGCACAGCCGCTGGCTGCTCGTGCTCATCACCGCCATGGGTCTGGAGTGGGCACTTTTGCGCTTATTAGTGTAGGTGCTTAGGCAAATGCTTAGGTGCGTACGATGTGGTAGATGCTTTGGAATGGAGGGGCGCCTTTATATGAGTGCAAACTGTGTTGCATTCACATCGTGCTGCCTCTTTTCCCGGTCCTCCCATTACTTCCTTCATGCATTCAGACGATGCTAATTGAAGGAGGATGCATCACTGGCCGTTCAACATTTCGGGAACCACTACCCTCTCCCTCATCTGCATTAAATCCGTATCGGGAACTGCGCCGCCCGCTGTCAAATCGAATAGTACTGCACCGCCCGCTGCACGCCTGGCTGAACACGCCTCCTCGCCTCCATCTATGCTTAATTACTGAATTTTAGTTGCAAAAATTAGATACTGCTAGTGATTTTTAGCTTCATATTTTGAAAAATTGCAGTGTTAAAAGGTTGGCAAATGGCAATGTTACTAGATCAACAAATGTCAATCTTTCTAGTTTGACAAATGGCAACATACCCAATATGACAGATGCAAATCGCACCAAATTGTTTGTAAGTGGTTCACATGAGTCATCCAAAAGAACCGTTTGTGTTCAAGAGATGCACAAATCCAGCTCTCACTTTGCATACGGGTGTTCTATCTGAAACCATCATGCTTGTTGTGAGAAGCTCTGGTTTGTGAGAAGCATATACCCAAACCTGCCCCAAATGGGACAAAAACTTTACCACGGCATGTTGATGCTGCTCCATGATAGCATGCCAAGTTTCATGACTTTTAGACGACTTTTGGATTTACTAGAATTTAAAAACCAGGTATCTCAATGTTTGCGGCCGAGTGACGGTGGCAGGGTGTTTGACATTCATTACCATTTCTTGCATGAGACCTAAGCATGCACCCAAGGACAAAGATTTGATTTTTCAACAAATTTATATGCACTGGAGCATGTGCATGTAGTTGAAATTTGAATTATGCACATAAATGCATTGAAAACTCACTTAATGCATAAAAATGTCCAAACGAACCCCGAAAAATCACAAAAAATAACACAACACTCCTGTTGTTCTATGTTGACACGAGAATTTTTTTGAAAAGCAATAAGAGGCAATGGAGATCGTTTCGCCCCCAAAGTTGGGGTGTTCCCTATCGAAACCATCATCCTTGTTGTGAGAAGCTCTGGTTTGTGAGAAGCATATACCCAAACCTGCCCCAAATGGGACAAAAACTTTACCACGTCATGTTGAGGCCGCTCCATGATAGCATGCCAAGTTTCATGAATTTCTGATGAGTTTTGGATTTACTAGAATTTAAAAACCAGGTATCTCAATGTTTGCTGCCGAGTGACGGTGGCAGGGTGTTTGACATTCATTCCCATTTCTTGCATGTGACCTAAGCATGCACCCAAGGACAAATATTTGATTTTTCAACCAATTTATATGCACCGGAGCATGTGCATGTAGTTCAAATTTGAATTATGCACATAAATGCATTGAAAACTCACTTAATGCATAAAACTGTCCAAACAAACGCCGAAAAATCACAAAAAAGAACACAACACTCCTGTTTTTCTATGTTGACACGAGAAATTTTTTGAAAGCAATACGAGGCAATGGATATCGTTTCGCCCCCAAAGTTGCGGCGTTCCCTACCGAAACCATCATGCTTGTTGTGAGAAGCTCTGGTTTGTGAGAAGCATATACCCAAGCCTGCCCCAAATGGGACAAAAACTTTACCACGGCATGTTGATGCCGCTCCATGATAGCATGCCAAGTTTCATGAATTTCAGACGAGTTTTGGATTTACTAGAATTTAAAAACCAGGTATCTCAATGTTGCGGCTGAGTGATGATGGCAGGGTGTTTGACATTCATTCCCATTTCTTGCATGGGACCTAAGCATGCACGCAAGGACAAAGATTTGATTTTTCAACAAATTTGTATGCACTGGGGCATGTGCATGTAGTTCAAATTTGAATTATGCACATAAATGCATTGAAAACTCACTTAATGCATAAAAATGTCCAAACGAACCCCAAAAAATCAAAAATAATAACACATCACTCCTGTTGTTCTATGTTGACACGAGAAAAAATTTGAAAGCAATAAGAGGCAATGGATATCGTTTCGCCCCCAAAGTTGGGGCGTTCCCTACCGAAACCATCATCCTTGTTGTGAGAAGCTCTGGTTTGTAAGAAGCATATACCCAAACCTGCCCCAATGGGACAAAAACTTTACCACGACATGTTGATGCCGCTCCATAATAGCATGCTAAGTTTCATGAACTTCAGACGAGTTTTGGATTTACTAGAATTTAAAAACCAGGTATCTCAATGTTTGCGGCCGAGTGACGGTGGCAGGGTGTTTGACATTCATTCTCATTTCTTGCATGGGACCTAAGCATGCACCCAAGGACAAAGATTTGATTTTTCAACCAATTTATATGCACCGGAGCATGTGCATGTAGTTCAAATTTGAATTATGCACATAAATGCATTGGAAACTCACTTAATGCATAAAAATGTCCAAACGAACCCCGAAAAATCACAAAACACAACACAACACTCCTGTTGTTCTATGTTGACACGAGAATTTTTTTGAAAGCAATTAGAGGCAATCGATATCGTTTCGTCCCCAAAGTTGGGGCGTTCCCTACCAAAACCATCATGCTTGTTGTGAGAAGCTCTGGTTTGTGAGAAGCATATACCCCAACCTGCCCCAAATGGGACAAAAACTTTACCATGCCATGTTGATGCCGCTCCATGATAGCATGCCAAGTTTCATGACTTTTAGACGAGTTTTGGATTTACTAGAATTTAATAACCAGGTATCTAAATGTTTGCGGCCGAGTGACGGTGGCAGGGTGTTTGACATTCATTCCCATTTCTTGCATGGGACCTAAGCATGCACCCAAGGACAAAGATTTGATTTTCAACCAATTTATATGCACCGGAGCATGTGCATGTAGTTCAAATTTGAATTATGCACATAAATGTATTGGAAACTCACTTAATGCATAAAAATGTCCAAACGAACCCCGAAAAATCACAAAACACAACACAACACTCCTGTTGTTCTATGTTGACACGAGAAATTTTTTGAAAGCAATTAGAGGCAATCGATATCGTTTCGTCCCCAAAGTTGGGGCGTTCCCTACCAAAACCATCATGCTTGTTGTGAGAAGCTCTGGTTTGTGAGAAGCATATACCCCAACCTACCCCAAATGGGACAAAAACTTTACCACGCCATGTTGATGTCGCTCCATGATAGCATGCCAAGTTTCATGAATTTCAGACGAGTTTTGGATTTACTAGAATTTAAAAACCAGGTATCTCAATGTTTGCGGCCAAGTGATGGTGGCAGGGTGTTTGACATTCATTCCCATTTCTTTCATGGGACCTAAGCATGAACCCAAGGACAAAGATTTAATTTGGCAACCATTATATGCATGGGAGCATGTGCATGTAGTTAAAATTTGAATTATGTACATAATTGCATTGAAAGCTCACTTAATGCATAAAAATGTCCAAACGAACCCTGAATAATTCCAATTCTTTTGTGATCACTCCAGATAAAAGGTCTAGCAATTCAAACACCGTCCGTGGCCGTTGTGACACCATTATGTACTTCAAATCAAGACAAAAAATCAAGTAGATCCCACACAGTTTATTATAACCAACCGTGTGAGATGCAGCACAAAATATCTTTGGACCGTGTCTGAATAAGGTCTGATGACACTTTGCGCGCCAGTTTTTTGGCTGAAGCGATTCCAAATTTTCGGCTTTCGCAGAAATATCTACCTCCCCGCCCCCTCCCCCTTACCAAAAGCCACATTCCCCCTTTCCGCCTTCCTTTCCAAGTTGAAACCTTCACTTCTTGCTTGCAGCGCCGCCTCCTCGCCGACGACCCTCCTTCACGCTGCTCGGCCTCGCCTATCCAGGCTGGTAATCCACATCGACCCCCATCCTCCTCCTCCTTCCACATCCCACATGCCCCAACCGCCGGCGCGAGCACGACATCTTCCACCAAAATCACTGACCCCTCCACCAAATAAGCGCCGACCTAAGCCATGGTGCACGCAGTATAGCCAGGACCTCAAGGAGCATTTGGCAGCGGAGAAGCAAATCGCGGCTGCACGCGTGGATGAGGTCGCGATGGCTGCCATTCGTGCCGACCCCCAGATCTTGGAGGAGCACCTCGCCGTCGAGGCCACCGTTGACGCCTCGGGCGCCGACGCCGCGACGTGGTTGGCTGCTTTAAACGACAGTTCGTGGCGTTTTCTCGAGGCCACCATCGGTGCCTTCGACGAAGACTATGTGGTGTTTTCTCAGCGTGCACGTGCTTACCTCATCTCGAGAGCCAGCAGGTTGGTGCCCCGAGCGGCTCAGGCAACTCACCACTACAACGAGGGCACCCACGATGCGGAGGCCTCGCCCTCTTCCATGTCCAAGGAGCCAATCGTCATCGATATCTCCGACAATGAGGAGTAGCTTGTCTTATTAGCTCACTATAAGGACCCATGTTCAGTTTGCTAGCTACTACCTTTCCTTAACAAATTCTAGTGAATTGTGCTATCTACTTTTACCATGCAATCTTCTGCTAGTGTATATGTTCTATATGTCATGCAATGTGGTGTTCAATTAACTGCTTGGTTCAATTCTGCAAATGTGATGTTCAATTCTTCAGGGTGCAATATTTCCAAGTTGTTAAGCATGCTTGGTTTGATTAACTGTCTGATCCTCTATTTGGAGTATGTTATATTGTTCAATTGGTGTTTAGTTACCTGCTTGCTTCATTTGTTGTGGCTTGCTTCACTTGTTGTGGTGTTTAGTTAACTGCTTGGTTCAATTCTGCAATGCGATGTTCAATTGTTGTGGCTGCATTCTGTTATTATATACCATGTGAGGAATAAATCGAATTTGGCTATACTAAATACATGAGAAACAAATACAATTGCTATATTTCCAAGTTGTTAAGCACGCTTGGTTTGGTTAACTGTCTAATCTTCTATTAGGAGTATGTTATATTGTGCAATGTGGTGCTCAGTTAATGTTTGGTTCATTTGTTGTGGTGTTTATTTAACTGCTTGGTTCAATTCTGCAATGCGATGTTCAATTGTTGTGGCTACATTATGTTATTGTATACCATGTGAGGAATAAATCGAATTTGGCTGTACTAAATACATGAGAAACAAATACAATTGCTATATTTCCAAGTTATTAAGCATGCTTGGTTTGGTTAACTGTCTGATCTTCTATTAGGAGTATGCTATATTGTGCAATGTGGTGGTCAGTTAACATTTGGTTCATTTGTTGTGGTGTTTAGTTAACTGCTTGGTTCAATTCTGCAATGTGATGTTCAATTGTTGTGGCTGCATTCTGTTATTGTATACCATGTGAGGAATAAATTAAATTTGGTTGTACTAAATACATGAGAAACAAATACAATTGCTATATTTCCAAGTTGTTAAGCATGCTTGGTTTGGTTAACTGTCTGATCTTCTATTAGGAGTATGTTATATTGTGCAATGTGGTGCTCAGTTAACGTTTGGTTCATTTGTTGTGGTGTTTAGTTAACTACTTGGTTCAATTCGGCAATGCGATGTTCAATTGATGTAGCTGCATTCTCTTATTGTATACCATGTGAGGAATAAATCGAATTTGGCTGCACTTAATACATGAGAAACATATACAAGTGCTATATTTCCTAGTTCTTAATCCTGCTTCGTTTGGATAAATGGGTTTTCCATGTGGCTTGAATTAATCTGATGAATTTGTAATGTGCTTATTTTTCATCAACATATTTTACTGATAGCATGCGAACCCTTACTTAACCTGATGACTAACTACCTTATATGTGTTGCAGGGAAACAATGGGAAGCACTGAGGTTTACAAGATGGTACTAACTATTATACCTTGCCTTTTTGTATTCCTTTGCCCCATTACCAATATAGAGAAGATATTTATTCACATCCTTGTTTTCAGGCTTCACTGATGATTACCTCTCAAACCACCTCTGTGGTCAGGAGGCGAGGAAAGTTTTCATACAACACCCGCGGTTCAATATTGATGTGTTCCTGAAGAGGTCGAAGGATGGACGGTCAATCATCCACAGGCACTGGCCTAAAGTTGCAAACACCTTCAACATGAATGAAGGCTCAATATCCGCCTTCCGCTTCTGCAGTTTTCCAGATGAGATGCATCTCTCTATGTACCGTCTATGATGCTAATTTTGAAAGGTTCTAGATGTTGCATGTGAAACTTGCTGCTGGTGCAGTTGTGTAATGGGGTGGCTGAGTGCTGAAGTTATATCATGTTGTACTACGATGTATTTCAATTATGAAATCATGCTTCCTTAATATGGAAATGGAATATATTATGTGCTTAATATGAATGTCAATTAGATTAGTAAATGGATTATTAATAGGGCAATTAGCCCACTAATTGGGTTTTCCTATTGCAAACGGTTAATGAGAAAACACCGTGGGCGATTACCTCAGGCAACGCACACAGTTTCTAGGAATAAACCGTGTTGGATCAATGAACAATCGCACACGACATTCTGTTGAAAACTCTTTGCGTTATGCCACCTTGCGCAAACGTTTTCCTTGGAGTGACTGTGTGGGATGTATATACGAACGGAAACGTTTAGCCGTGACTGACTGTATGTGTGACGCCCCCGATTTGACCGTACACTAATCATACACGCAAACGTGTACGATCAAGATCAGGGACTCACGGGAAGATATCACAACACAACTCTAAAAATAAAAATAAGTCATACAAGCATCATAATACAAGCCAGGGGCCTCGAGGGATCGAATACAAGTGCTCGATCATAGACGAGTCAGCGGAAGCAACAATATCTGAGTACAGACATAAGTTAAACAAGTTTGCCTTAAGAAGGCTAGCACAAACTGGGATACATATCGAAAGAGGCGCAGGCCTCTTGCCTGGGATCCTCCTAACTACTCCTGGTCGTCGTCAGCGGCCTGCATGTAGTAGTAGGCACCTCCGGTGTAGTAGGAGTCGTCATCGGCGGTGGCGTCTGGCTCCTGGGCTCCAGCATCTGGTTGCGACAACCAGGTAGAAAGGAACGGGGGAAAAGAGGGAGAAAAGCAACCGTGAGTACTCATCCAAAGTACTCGCAAGCAAGGAGCTACACTACATATGCATGGGTATATGTGTAAAGGGCCATATCGTGGACTGAACTGCAGAATGCCAGAATAAGAGGGGGATAGCTAATCCTGTCGAAGACTATGCTTCTGGCCACCTCCATCTTGCAGCATGTAGAAGAGAGTAGATGGTAAGTTCACCAAGTAGCATCGCATAGCATAATCCTACCCGGCGATCCCCTCCTCGTCTTCCTATTAGAGAGCGATCACCGGGTTGTATCTGGCACTTGGAAGGGTGAGTTTTATTAAGTATCCGGTTCTAGTTGTCATAAGGTCAAGGTACAACTCCGGGTCGTCCTTTTACCGAGGGACACGGCTATTCGAATAGATAAACTTCCCTGCAGGGGTGCACCACATAACCCAACACGCTTGATCCCATTTGGCCGGACACACTTTCTTGGGTCATGCCCGGCCTCAGAAGATCAACACGTCGCAGCCCCACCTAGGCTCAATAGAGAGGTCAGCACGCCGGTCTAAATCCTATGCGCGCAGGGGTCTGGGCCCATCGCCCATTGCACACCTGCACGTTGTGAGGGCGGCCGGAAGCAGACCTAGCCTAGCAGGCGTTCCAGTCCAATCCGGCGCGCGCCGCTCTGTCGCTGACGTCTAAAAGAGCTTCGGCTGATACCACGACGCCGAGTGCCCATAACTTTCCCACGTAGTTGGTTAGTGCGTATAGACAAATGGCCAAACTCAGATCAAATACCAAGAACTCGTTAAGCGTGTTATTATTAAGTATCCGCGGACGCCGACCAGGGCCAGGCCCACCTCTCACCTAGGCGGTCTCAACCTGCCCTGTCGCTCCGCCACAAAGTAACAGTCGGGGGCCGTCAGGAACCCAGGCCCACCTCTACCGGGATGGAGCCACCTGTCCTTTCAGCCCCCTCATGAGAATCACTTGCGGGTACTCAACGAGCTGACCCGACATTAGTCACCACATGTGTCATGTATATAAAGTATATAGTATATACCCGTGATCACCTCCCGAAGTGATCACGGCCCAGTAGTATAGCATGGCAGACGGACAAGAGTGTAGGGCCACTGATGGAACACTAGCATCCTATACTAAGCAGTAGGATAGCAGGTAAGGGTAACAACTGTAGTAACAATGACAGGCTATGCAGCAGAATAGGATTAACCGGAAGCAGTAACATGCTACACTACTCTAATGCAAGCAGTATAGAGAAGAATAGGCGATATCTGGTGATCAAGGGGGGGGGGCTTGCCTGGTTGCTCTGGCAAGAAGGAGGGGTCGTCAACAGCGTAGTCGGTCGGGGCACCAGCAGCGGCGTCGCTCTCGTAGTCTACCGGAGAAGAGGGGGAAGAAACAATAAATATAATGCAAACATAAATTGACGATGGAAGACATGTCAATGCGCGGTGCTAGGTGTGCCCTAACATGGTAGGAGGTGGTACCGGGAAAGGGGGGAAACATCCGGGAAAGTATTCCCGGTGTTTCGCGTTTTCGGACAGATGAACCGGAGGGGGAAAGTTGCCTGTTTGCTATGCTAGGGATGTGTGGCGGGCGAACGGGCTGCGTCTCCAGATTCGTCTCGTCGTTCTGAGCAACTTTCATGTACAAATTTTTTCCATCCGAGCTACGGTTTAATTTATATTAATTTTAAAAGATTTAAATCATTTTTAGGATTTATTTAATTATTTTAAAACAACATTATCCAGAACAGTGCATGCTGACGTCAGCAGTCAACAGAGGCGTTGACAGGTCAACTGACGTGTGGGTCCCGTTCGACATTGACTGTTTAGTCTAATTAGGGTTTAACTAATCTAATTATTGTTTAATTAAACTAACTAGTTAATTAGATTAAATAAATAGGATTAATTAACTTAATTAATTATTTTTTATTCCATTTTTTAAACCTTTTTTTATTTTCGTTCTCAAGGGCGTGGGCCCCGTTTGTCATTGGCCCAGAGGCCATACAGGGCGCGGGCGACGGGTTACGGGCGCGCCCCTTTCGGGCGCACGCCCAGGGGCACACGGGCGTGGGCGCTGGCGGCCACGGCGGGGCACGGCGCCGGCCAGGGATGGGCGCAGGGGCGCAACCCGCGCAGTGCGGGGCGAGGTTGCCGGTGACGGGGGAGGCCGCCCAGGAGGGCGCAGCTGTGGTTGCAGGCGCCGGCGCCGAGACTGCGCGGGGGCATGGCACAGCGGCAGGGCCACCGCGGGGCGGAAGCGGGGCGAACGCAGGGCACCACAGCGGGGGTCGCGGGCACGGCGAGCGCGGCCCCGGAGCGAGGCAGGGCGCGGGAGCGGCGTCGTAGCACGCGACGAGCGGCAACGGCGTGAGGCAGCGGCGTGGCCACGGCTGGGTAGCGCGGCCGCAGATGCGATGCGGGGCGACGACGCAGGGCAGAGAGGGGGCTCACGGCGGGGTGCAGGGATCGGGGCAATGGTGCTCGTGGTGGGGGACGGGGACGACGGCGTTGACGTAGACAGGGAGGAAGACCGGCGATGGCGTCGGGTCGGTGACGTGGCGAGGCTGCGGCTTCAGGCGGGCGTCGCGCGTGGGAGAGGAGAGGCGAAGAGTCCGAGAGGGCGGCGCCGGCGCCGGCTGGCGGCGGCCTTAGTGGAGCCACGGCTTGCGTCGAGCGCAGGCGTACGGGAGGAGGGGATCGAACAGGGCGCCCCTCCCCCGTTCGTTCGTCAGGGCGTGCGTGTGTCGTGGGTGACGGCGCACAGGGGGGAATGAGGGAGTGATGGGGATCGATCTAGGGTTTGCCATGATGGGGGGGGTTAAGCAGGTGTGAGGGGCCAGTTGGGCCAGTGAGCTGGCCGGCTGGGCTGTTGGCCCAGTTGGCCAGGGGGCCTTTTTTGTATTTTATTTTTCTTTTCTTTTATGTATTTTATTTCTTTTCTGTTTTATTTTGTTCCTCATTGTATTTTAGTTTTGTAAAGTACAAAATGATCCCTAAATTAGTAATAGTAATTATACCACTGCCACAATTAACTTGGCAACTAAATATAATAGTTTGTAATTGTTTATCATTTTAAAAGCATTTAAATAATTGTTTTTGCTACTGTTTTACTCATTTTAGAGTATTGAGACATTTTATAAAAGTGTGGTTTCTCTGCCATAATTACCTATGCATTATTTGGCACAACCCGAACAATTTAGTTTTAATATTTGAAAAGCTTTATCGTTTGACTTGATTTTGAATTTGAATTTGAATCGGTTTCGAATCAACGCGAGTTTATCAACAGTAACCGAGGTGGTGTGGCATCATTAGATGAGGTTCACTGTAGCTTAATTATCCGGGCGTCACAATTCTCCTCCACTACAAGAAATCTCGTCCCGAGATTTAGGAGCGGGAGTAAGGGGGAAGGGATTTGGTTACGAAATTCTAACGGGTCTTGTCGGTGTTGGTTGCTCTTCCTGAAGTACTTGATCCTCTTCGTTGATGTCTTTATTTCTCTGCTTTAGGTCATCATGATGAAGTCAGGATCTTTTCTTCGGGAACTCCATCGTACTTACGAAAGAACAAAGGGTGGGTATATTCCGGGAGAACGGACCTTTGCAAGGTTGACTATCTGGTAGCTAATACCGGGGAAGGTGGCGGAAAGTAAACTCTCGAATTGAAACTTAAGAAAATATCGAGAGTAAAGTAAGGAGGTACCATGAGAAGTTTAAGCGGGTACGCAATCGTTCGATGCGTGAACAAAGTGGGAAAGGGGTCCAGAGCAACGAGAATAAGTATTGCGTCTGATACCAAAGTAGATTTATAGGAAGATGACCCATGAATTACAGGCGAAATCAAGCACAAGGAAATAACTTTGGCAATATGGGTGTACAGGAGAGTCAGGTTTCGATCCTGTGGAACTATGGGTTATGGGCCCACCATGTGGTTAAAAGTAGGAAGGGCGTTGACATCTTGCATGATCATGATAGCAAGACATGTCATAGGGTAGCCTATCAGTTATGTCGGCAACAATGTCGGTACCAAGGGCGAGGGACGAAGAGAACCATTTTCCTGCTCGTTGAACGAGGCGGACCATTAGGCAGAGTTCTCGTCCATCGGTGGCTACCGGAATGTCATCAACAATAGCAATAGGGTCTTGCTGACAGAATTGTACACCGAGGTGTTTACATAAGCAGGAGAATATTACTGCTTAGATCATATAGATCACAAGAAGGTTTAAACAAATCAATGGAAAGGAAAAGTGGTTATCAGGTTTAAACAGAACAATGGAAGGGAAAATGTGTATACACACATATTTCGGGGGCATATCCTTCCCAAGGACAAGCGAGCATGATATCCATGACAGGATAGAAAGTAGAAAACCATTTAGGTAAGGGGGAGGAATCTCTTGATATTACCCATACAACGGTGTTAGGATAAATGATAAAGAAAATTTAGCATTGTGCTACAAATGTTTTTATTGAAGATCGGAGTACCACATACATGCTTCGAGATAGCATTGATATGGTCTTCAAGCAAAGGTCGGACTTGGATAAACAAAGGATCCATTTTAGAATAAGTCTTACAATTTCCTCATGAAAGAATGGATAACCTTGCAGAAAAGGAAACTATAACGATAGGTCCTCCGCCCAGGTGTACCGGGCATGACATCACCTTACCGGGTCATGTGAAGACCAATGTTATAACTCTTGGAAATATGTCCCAACCATCATATCTGACCGAGATCCAGATCTGATAGGCGTCGGGATACCGCAGACTCGGGATGCCTGAGAAGAGAGGTGCAACACAAATTGTCGAGAAGACATTGTAAGATTCTCGGGAAATGAACGATCGAAGCGAGTTCCGAAACAAGAGTTCATCATTAAACCAAGGAGAGGATGAGGGGGTGGCTGATGGACTCAGTGACAATTCCTCGAGATTTCCAAAAAGAGGGATTTCCACACTTATGTGAACAAGGAGATAACATTTGTCAGATCAAATGATATAATGAGGTATGCTCGAGGAAAACATACACAATTAAACATTGGTTGAAAGGTGCACCCGAAATATGGGCTTAGGTAGAATGATCAATGTTAGAATGGTGATTCGATAACCAATGGTCTAAGAATGAAATATCGACCATTAACTTCAAAGCAATAGGGTTGCTAGAAGTTTTGAAATTACTAGTCCATCTGTCGGTATTCCTGTTAGGATCAACATGGGGACCAAGAAAAGAATGGTGATGGTGAAGTATCACTTATATCAAGAATTCTCAAGAGGTGGTGAGATTCTCACAACATCCTTGACAAAAAGGTAGTAATACTACAAGGTAGATCATAATACAAGCTGGATAGCAAGTTGCATCCATAACATGAACAAGTTTGTGATAAAAGGAAGGTCAGGATGTTGTTGATGGTAACTCAAATTACCAAGGAACGAGGATGGCACTTATCATCTAGAATTCCATTGATATCCTGGAAGGATTCAAAATGTTGATGATGATCACGACAATTTGTTGTCGAGCGGATCCACAAAGAAGCAATTGAACATCGACTGCATCACGCAAAAGGACTCATGCAACAAAAGATTATTGGAGCCACATATACGACACAAACTCGAAATCAAGCTTGCTGTTTTAAAGGTGAAATTATATGAGGAGGAAGATTGACGTAAGGTTAGCTCATCGTCGAAAATTGTGCTCCGGAAGGAAGGACCAGGTAGCACAGTTAAAATCGGCACGATAATGACATAGCTGAGCAGGCTAGGAATGACGTGATCGAGTTCAAACTCGTAATTAATGGAGGTTACTAAGAGTTGTTGAATCGCAGTGTGGACTCGATTCAGTTGTCGGTGTCCTTGGGGGGTTCTATCAACTCAGAACCCGTTGGAAAAATGGAATTGGCGAGAATAATAGTTGATTAAGAACTCATAAGAAGTTATGTAGTTCCGTGGTATTCTTGAGATAACAGAGTGTAATGCTCGTCGGTAGATCAAAGTAAGGGTTGGACTGGTGTATTGATCCATAGAAGACAAGTGCTTAATCTTGCCCGAGAAATGGGATCAAAGAAGAACATATGGTCGAAACCATGATTGCAAGGGATCCAATTTAATGACACCGAAAGGATTACCCAAATGATTAAATATTTTGCAAGAAGCTTCCATAATAAGTTCCACATTGGGTCCATGGGCATGAACACAAGTTCAAGGTCGACTCCCACTTCTTCAATGTACAAACTTCCATTCACCTCTCGCTTTTCAAAAATGACATTAGTTGTTGAAGTTTTACCTGGTGCAATACCAGATAAGTATGACCCGTGAAATCTTTCGGGTTCACATAGATTAAGGAAGGCATAGGTTCAAGCCATCGGGGCTTCTTAGAACATATACCATGAACTTCAGGAGTAAATAACACAAGCTCAAAAGTAGAGCATGGTTTACAAAGCAGAGGATACAATTTAACAACGTCATTATATACCCGTGGAAAGGCTCACAAGGTTATTGAATATGAAGGACGATGTCGGATGAAATCCAATAATGGATCGGGCGATCCACAACGGAGCTGATGTGAATAACGGTACTCAATCAGAGGAAGAAAGAATGCAAGGGCATCAGGTTATATAACATCTGAATAATTCGATGCTTAGATAACAAAGGAATTTATGATTTCCAAAATGAAGGATCAGAAGCAGACGCTCTGATCAAGGATGGATAAACTGAATATACCTAGGGGTACAATCAACAGTAATTTGATTGGTCGAGAACCAGCTCTTGTTCAAAAGGACGTCTGAGCCAGAAGGATGTATACTAGGATTCGAATAAGGATTGCGAGCAATCGCAACATATTGAATCAACGGACTCAAAATGTTAATGACAACGGATGTCAATAAGATTACTAGGCTTATGGGATCAACCATAATGTAAGTAAGCAAGAATTTCCAGAGTAATAGGCTGCTGAGGATCTTTGGAAGATCGAATGGTATTTCGAGGACTTTTGTGAAACATATGAACAACTGGGGATGAACGAATACTCGGCAAGTGTGAGAAATTATCTGTAGGGGGGTCTTCATGTGGCAACAACTGCAAGGCAGTAGGTACGAAGTATTTTCGGGATAATAGAGAGAATTTTGGGGTATCTGGTAATAACAAGATCAACGGGGAATGATTGTATGAATGACATGTGTATGTATTTATCCATAGGGATAATTTGGTGGTAGGGAATTGCAAAAGCAACGGGCACAAGGTCTCTAGTGAACACTTGAGAGTATCTTCCGAATCTTTTGGTGCAGTAGGTGATCATCTGGACTGAAGGGGCTCTCCGGGAGAAAGTATTATCGAGAACCTAGAGTCAGAGTTAGTAAAATCATTTAACCCGAATAGAAGAGATGTCAGAGTCCCAGAGTATAGGTCGAGGAATAAAAGATCCTACTACCACCCAATGGCGATGTGGGCCCGTAAGCCGCACAACCATGTTAGTAAAAGTTTTGCAATGACTAGACTCAACTTCGGCCAAGGAGTGTGGAAGGGGATTCCTACAGGGAGTCGGCTCTGATACCAACTTGTGACGCCCCCGATTTGACCATACACTAATCATACACGCAAACATGTATGATCAAGATCAGGGACTCACGGGAAGATATCACAACACAACTCTAAAAATAAAAATAAATCATACAAGCATCATAATACAAGCCAGGGGCCTCGAGGGCTCGAATACAAGTGCTCGATCATAGACGAGTCAGCGGAAGCAACAATATCTGAGTACAGACATAAGTTAAACAAGTTTGCCTTAAGAAGGCTAGCACAAACTGGGATACAGATCGAAAGAGGCGCAGGCCTCCTGCCTGGGATCCTCCTAACTACTCCTGGTCGTCGTCAGCGGCCTGCACGTAGTAGTAGGCACCTCCGGGGTAGTAGGAGTCGTCGGCGGCGGTGGCGTCTGGCTCCTGGGCTCCAGCATTTGGTTGCGACAACCAGGTAGAAAGGAAAGGGGGAAAAGAGGGAGAAAAGCAACCGTGAGTACTCATCCAAAGTACTCGCAAGCAAGGAGCTACACTACATATGCATGGGTATATGTGTAAAGGGCCATATCGGTGGACTGAACTGCAGAATGCCAGAATAAGAGGGGGATAGCTAATCCTGTCGAAGACTACGCTTCTGGCCACCTCCATCTTGCAGCATGTAGAAGAGAGTAGATGGTAAGTTCACCAAGTAGCATCGCATAGCATAATCCTACCCGGCGATCCCCTCCTCGTCTTCCTGTTAGAGAGCGATCACCGGGTTGTATCTGGCACTTGGAAGGGTGAGTTTTATTAAGTATCCGGTTCTAGTTGTCATAAGGTCAAGGTACAACTCCGGGTCGTCCTTTTACCGAGGGACACGGCTATTCGAATAGATAAACTTCCCTGCAGGGGTGCACCACATAACCCAACACGCTTGATCCCATTTGGCCGGACACACTTTCTTGGGTCATGCCCGGCCTCAGAAGATCAACACGTCGCAGCCCCACCTAGGCTCAATAGAGATGTCAGCACGCCGGTCTAAATCCTATGCGCGCAGGGGTCTGGGCCCATCACCCACTGCACACCTGCATGTTGCGAGGGCGGCCGGAAGCAGACCTAGCCTAGCAGGCGTTCCAGTCCAATCCGGCACGCGCCGCTCCGTCGCTGACGTCTAAAAGAGCTTCGGCTGATACCACGACGCCGAGTGCCCATAACTTTCCCACGTAGTTGGTTAGTGCGTATAGACCAAATGGCCAAACTCAGATCAAATACCAAGAACTCGTTAAGCGTGTTATTATTAAGTATCCGCGGACGCCGACCAGGGCCAGGCCCACCTCTCACCTAGGCGGTCTCAACCTGCCCTGTCGCTCCGCCACAAAGTAACAGTCGGAGGCCGTTAGGAACCCAGGCCCACCTCTACCGGGATGGAGCCACCTGTCCTTTCAGCCCCCTCATGAGAATCACTTGCGGGTACTCAACGAGCTGACCCGACTTTAGTCACCACATGTGTCATGTATATAAAGTATATAGTATATACCCGTGATCACCTCCCGAAGTGATCACGGCCCAGTAGTATAGCATGGCAGACGGACAAGAGTGTAGGGCCACTGATGGAACACTAGCATCCTATACTAAGCAGTAGGATAGCAGGTAAGGGTAACAACTGTAGTAACAATGACAGGCTATGCAGCAGAATAGGATTAACCGGAAGCAGTAACACGCTACACTACTCTAATGCAAGCAGTATAGATAAGAATAGGCGATATCTGGTGATCAAGGGGGGGGGCTTGCCTGGTTGCTCTGGCAAGAAGGAGGGGTCGTCAACAGCGTAGTCGGTCGGGGCACCAGCAGCGGCGTCGGTCTCGTAGTCTACCGGAGAAGAGGGGGAAGAAACAATAAATATAATGCAAACATAAGCATGACGATGGAAGACATGTCAATGCGCGGTGCTAGGTGTGCCCTAACACGGTAGGAGGTGGTACCGGGAAAGGGGGGAAACATCCGGGAAAGTATTCCCGGTGTTTCGCGTTTTCGGACAGATGAACCGGAGGGGGAAAGTTGCGTGTTTGCTATGCTAGGGATGTGTGGCGGGCGAACGGGCTGCGTATCCGGATTCGTCTCGTCGTTCTGAGCAACTTTCATGTACAAAGTTTTTCATCCGAGCTACGGTTTAATTTATATTAATTTTAAAAGATTTAAATCATTTTTAGTATTTATTTAATTATTTCAAAACAACATTATCCAGAACAGTGCATGCTGACGTCAACATGATGTCAACAGGACATCAGCAGTCAACAGAGGCGTTGACTCGTCAACTTACATGTAGGTCCCGTTCGACATTGACTGTTTAGTCTAATTAGGGTTTAACTAATCTAATTACTGTTTAATTAAACTAACTAGTTAATTAGACTAATTAAATAGGATTAATTAACTTAATTATTAATTAATTACTTAATTAATTATTTATTTATTTTTTTCATTTTTTTAAAACCTTTTTTTTCGTTCTCAGGGGCGTGGGCCCCGCTTGTCATTGGCCCAGAGGCCATACAGGGCGCGGGCGACGGGTTACGGGCGTGCCCCGTTCGGGCGCACGCGGGCGTGGGCGCTGGCGGCCACGGCGGGGCACGGCGCCGGCCAGGGATGGGCACAGGGGCGCAACCCGCCCAGTGCGGGGCGAGGTTGCCGGTGACGGGGGAGGCCGCCAAGGATGGCGCAGCTGTGGTGGCAGGCGCCGGGCGCCGAGACTGCGCGGGGCATGGCACAACGGTAGGGCCACCGCGGGGCGGAAGCGGGGCGAACGCAGGGCACCGCAGCGGGGGTCGCGGGCACGGCGAGCTTGGCCCCGGAGCGAGGCAGGCGCGGGAGCGGCGTCGTAGCACGCGACGAGCGGCAACGGCGCGAGGCGGCGGTGAGACCACGGCTGGGTAGCGTTGCCACAGATGCGATGCGGGGCGACGGCGCAGGGCAGAGAGGGGAAGAGGGGGCTCACGGCGGGGTGCAGGGATCGGGGCAATGGTGCTCGTGGTGGGGGACGGGGACGACGGCGTCGACGTAGACGGGGAGGAAGACCGGCGATTGCGTCAGTTCGGTGACGTGGTGAGGCCGTGGCTTCAGGCGGGCGTCGCGCGAGGGAGAGGAGAGGCGAGGAGTCCGAGAGGGCGGCCCGGCGCTGGCTTGCGGCAGCCTTAGCGGAGCCGCGACTTGCGTCGGGCGCAGGCGTACGGGAGGAGGGGATTGAACAGGGTGCCCCTCCCCTGTTCGTTCGTCAGGGCGTGCATGTGTCGTGGGTGACGACGCGCAGGGGGAAATGAGGGAGTGATGGGGATCGATCTAGGGTTTGCCACGATGGGGGGGTTAAGCAGGTGTGAGGGGCCAGTTGGGCCAGTGAGCTGGCCGGCTGGGCCGTTGGCCTAGTTGGCCAGGGGGCCTTTTTTGTATTTAGTTTTCTTTTCTTTTATGTATTTTATTTCTTTTCTGTTTTATTTTGTTCCTCATTGTATTTTAGTTTTGTAAAGTACAAAATGATCCCTAAATTAGTAATAGTAATTATACCACTGCCACAATTAACTTGGCACCTAAATATAATAGTTTGTAATTGTTTATCATTTTAAAAGCATTTAAATAATTGTTTTTGCTACTGTTTTACTCATTTTAGAGTATTGAGACATTTTTATAAAAGTGTGGTTTCTCTGCCATAATTACCTATGCATTATTTGGCACAACCCGAACAATTTAGTTTTAATATTTGAAAAGCTTTATCGTTTGACTTGATTTTGAATTTGAATTTGAATCAGTTTCGAATCGACGCGAGTTTATCAACAGTAACCGAGGTGGCGTGGCATCATTAGCTGAGGTTCACTGTAGCTTAATTATCCGGGCGTCACAGTATGGGATGTACTTACGACCAGAAATGATTTCGCCTGTATAATTGTATTTTTTAGCACTACTGTACGTATTTCTGTATTTGAGTTTTCGTCGGTCGCACATGACCTCATTTTGCCGAGCGTGTGTGCCAGGACGGCATATCCCCGACGGTTTCTGGGTCGTGTGGGAAGGACCCCCTATCGCCCACACTCACTTGACAACGGTTCCGAATGCCGTCACGGAAAGGGGTTAAAAACCGTTTGTTTAGGACCAACGCGCATCAGTGCTAGCCACCCTGAGTTTCCTAGATGACGCCTGCCAAACGCCCCCTTTCCCATAGATCCCCATCCCCACCCCCACTCCAGAGCATCACATCCTAAGCCCGACTATGCTTCCCGTGGAGCTCAAGGAGCGGCTGGCCCAAAAGAGGTGTATCGCGGCTTCTTCGCCCGACGTCGCCGAGGTGGCAGCCGAGAAAGCTGACAACCATTACTGGCCACAGGCTCTAAATCAGCAGGCTAGAGTATGTTGGTATGGCGCGGACGCCGGCTACGACATCGAGGTCGTCGACAGCGATGGCCTGACGCGGGCTATGTCACTGGTTAAGTGGCCCACCCCCAACCCCTCGGGTTCAACCGCCGTCGATCTCATCCATGGTCCCGTCGCTAATCTCCTTTGGCTCGGTGTCAAGAATTTGCCATCCTACATCTCCATCGAGCCCCTTTGTCATTTTTGAAGGACATGTTCTGCGATGCTAGCTTGGGATCCACAGCTGCCAAGTCACACCTCATCGAGGCGACCACGAGGAGGGCACCCTCTCCGACTCTTACGAGGGAAAAGAGCCCATCTGCGACATCAGGGAGGGCACCCTACAGCCGTGCTCTTCCAAGGGGAAGGAGCCCATCTGCGACAAGATGGAGCGCACCCAGTGTCCGTGCTCTTCCCATGGGAACGAGCCCATCTGTGAAAAGTGAGGAAACCCATGGTTTGTTTTGTCGTGCCTCTTCACAGGAGGGAAACCATTATTTGTTTTGTCAAGTTCCTTTTGTAGTGTAGTGAGAATATGTCCAATTTTAATTGCTATATTTGGTTGTTTGCAATTTGCCTTGTTTATTTCAGTTGTTCACTATGTGATGCTCTATATGTGCAACTATTTACTGTGTAGTACATTTTCATCAATACCAGTTTCAAACATACCAATAGGAATGAATATATTTGCTTGCTGTTAAGCCTGTTATAGCTAGCATATGCCTCTTTTAATGTTTTTTTGTTATTCGGTTGTTTGTAGTTAGCATATGTCCAGTTTCAAATGCTATCTTTGGTTGTTTGTAGTATGCCTTGTTTATTTCAGTTGTTCAGAAAGTGATGCTCTATATATGTGCAACTATTTACTGTGCAGTACAATTTCATCAATACCGGTTTCAACAGTATCGATAAGCATGTTGTAGTTAAGACGCCTTTCCATTTTTATTTAACAATAACCAGTGTACTTAGACCGGCACAATACCAGTTTGAATAACTATATTTGCTTTTTTAAAATGTTAGGCCTGTTGCAGTTAACACAACTTTCCACTTCTTGTTATGGTTAACTAGCGTGCTTAAACCTGCACACTGAAGCTATCATTTAGACATTATGTTTTCTACCATGGATATTTTTTGGTTGATGTTTAGCCTGTTGTGCTAATTTTGGGAACGACTACTATTTTCTATCGAGGTTAGTTTCATCCCATGGCTTATATATACTCACTGTTCAGGATATCGGTAGCTGGTACCATATAGGCCGGGGACTGATTACGGATTAATCGGTGAATCGTACTTTTAACTTAATATATTTGTAACCCATTTATCGGTAGGTTAACTAGGGCCATACCTAATATATCTGAGGCTACATAGCAACATGTGTTGTACTGAATGTCTAAATATGCAATCCTAGGCTACATAGCAACAACGAAGAGTGTTACCGTAATGTTATGATGATGTCTAGATATACATAGAAGAGCAGCAGCAGCAACAACAACAACACAGCAGCAGTTAACTGCAGTTAATCCACTGATATTTGTAAAATGTAATAAACTCCCTCTGCCCCATAATATAAGATGTTAATTCATACTATATGTGAGTATATTGGATGTTATAAGATATTATATAATGGGACGGCGGGAGTGTTGTACTACATCATTGTGCAATTGCTATTTAGCTTCTAATATTAACTTGGTGCTTTTAGGTACATATGTCATTGGTAAAGATCCGCGCTTCGACCCTTTCTGCGTATGGGGCAATGAGATATTGATGAACCCGCATCAAGTGAGGAAACTGATAATATTGTTAGTAAAATGGGTTAAAAGATGGCAATTAAACTGTTTGTTTAAACTTTATCCAAGACAACAGTGAACTGCAGGATGGTAAGTAAGAACTCTGCAGCCTTCTTTTTACTGCCCATAATGATTTGTGTTAGATGACAATGTCTGAATCTTTTTCCTTTGCAGTGGTTCCCAAAGCAGTTTACTCAAGATTGCCTCTCAAACTACATGATTGGTGGGCATGCAAAGGTTAAAGTATTTCTACCAGAACACGATGACTATCTAGCTGTCCTCATGAAGACAGTGAAGGATGGGCAGTCAACCATCACAAGAGGTTGGACTAGAGTCGTGCGTGCCTTCTGCATGGAGGAGGGCACAATATGGGCATTCCACTCCGCCTTGTTCAGCAACCAGAATGTCTTTCGCCTCTTTCTTTACCGTCTTTAATAGTACAAGTATACAATTGTGGTTCATCATTCTTTATTTGGTGCTTATGTAATTCTTGAACATATGTAACTGTGAATTGAATAATGCATTGGTTGTTTCAACCTGATGGATATGAATAAAGCTATAGCCTACTTTCGAATTCAAATCCGGTACAATTTTAAATAGCAGCAACGAAATTAGGGTGCCCTGCAGGTCGTAACGGGCACATGATCGGCAAAACACAAACGTGTGTGATATACACCATTATCCGACACGGTTCACAGAGAGGAAACATGTGCGAGCATGCACATAGTTGTCGTTTGCAAAGCGTGTGTGTGATGTCAGATAATATCACAAACAGTTTAAGCAAATTAAATGTTGGTGATAGTCGCCTTATCGTACACACTTTACAATCATGAACTGTTTCTGATGTGTTACGCATCATGACGTTGCACCACGGAATAGCGTGTGCGATAGCTATCCTGTACGACACTGTTATGATGGTCCGACGTTTCGTAATCCTATCCGATACTCGTACGACGATTAGCTAATCTTCATAAGTAGTTATCGCATACGGTTCGGGAGTAGTGAATGTGTGTGATTGTCTGCTTATCATACATGTTCTAGAATCATGAATTGTTTGTGTTGGGGCGCGCATCGTAAATGTAGCACCACAGAATACCGACTGCGATGGTAATGCAAGCATGAACGAGTAGGAAGGATTGAGCGTTTGGGATATTCGAGATATCACAAACAGTTGTCCGAAGACTCGTGCTTGGGATAGATGCCCACATCGCATACGCTTAGTTATGCAAAACTATGCATTCCTACTGCCTATCCCCGACGGTTTCTGGGTCGTGTGGGAAGGACCCCCTATCGCCCACGCTAGCAAGGCGATGGTTTAAAATGCCGTCGTGGAAAGGGTTAAAAACCGTTTGTATAGCAGCTCGTTGTACCAGTGTTGGCTCGACACCTAGGCCATTGGATATGACTTGAGCAAGCAGATAAGTTTCTGGAGAGGAACTTGTGATGGGACTAGAGAGAAAATTACTGGGAGTTAAAGAGGTAAACTTGGTGGTGAAGCTTCTGGTAGGAAGGTAGTCATGTGGTAAAAATTTCAGCCCAAATGGATCTGGTAAAACTACACTTGTTTCACAAAGTGACATTTCTGTCTAGAAGCAAAAATATTTTCTTTAGCTGAAATTCTCCAAATGACCATGGCATATTTTTGCACGGGAAGGTGAGGCATGATCCAGGGAATATTTTGGAATTTATTAAGAATTTTTTAGGCAAGAAAAATGAGGGTTGCTTCATAGCAGATTGAGGAAACATTCGGTTTCAGAATGAAAATGAATATTATGGCATTAAATGAAATTATTCCATGGCATTATTTTAGGAGGGATGAGGTCAAGAGAGGGTTTAGTGATGATTGAATCCCACTTTGAAGAAAATGAAAAGAATTTCCAGGCGGCAAGTCCAAAAGAATTGGCTAAAAATCCAAATACAAATCAAATATTCAATAAATCCAAGAAAAAGAAAAATGGGCAAAATCCAGGGTGTCACACATTACTACACTAAGCATATCACATTACTACACACTAAGGATATCATCAAATTCTACACTAAGCATATCACAACATTACTAATTAAGCTTATCAAATTTCCACACCAAGTAACATGCCATGACATGGCGGTTAAGATTTGTCCTTGTCAGGCGGGTCACGAATGGCATCCCGACGTAGTCATCGCGTGGAGGAAGTATGTACATGAGGTTGCCCGATTAGTTCTCGCTCAGCCTGATTCCTTGGGCATAGAGGGATTCATCAAGTGGGTCCTCATCATCTTCATCCTCCAAGTTGAGGTAGATAACAGCCAGCCTTGGAGTTTGTCTTCTGAAGGAGAAGCTGACCAGTTCACCCCCAGTGAGATGCATTTGGGCGATGAAACGATCCCATTCATCTCCTCCAATCTAGGATATCTTCGTCCCTTGTGGACCTGCATAGTGTAGGGCCCCCCAAGGAGCGTTGAAGATCACAGTGTTTTCGGTAATGAGCTCATTGAACTCAAATGTCACATTGCAAGGGACGATCTGTGTAAGAAAAAACAAACACATTGCATTACTGGAAATAGCAACAAAAACAAAAGAACTAACTGTTAGAAGGTTCATATAATGTGTTACCGCTGTAGGAACAAAACACGGTTGGAAGTAGATGCCAAATAGCATGCCACTTGTAAGGCTGATTGTGCACCTTGACTTGCACACTGGACATGGTGGCGGCTGCGCCATTCTACAAAAAATATAATTGAAACTAAGTATATAATTAGTTTGTACACTAGTAAATCAATTTTTACTAAACATAATTGGAGTTCAGTTTACAAAACATACTGAAAAACATATTGAAAACTAAGTATATAGTTCTACACTAGTAATTGTATACACAAATAAACAAAATCTACGGAGGGAGACACAAATAAACAAATTCTACACTAGTAATTTATAGGAGTTCATTTTATTTATTCCTAATAATTTAGACACTCAAAATATTTCTAATCAAAATGCATTATAAAAATCGGATTCTACACAATAGCAATCTGATTATCACTAAAATTTCTACACAAAGCAATCCATGCAATTAACTCTGGATTCTACATCACACAAAGCAATCCATATTATATACTAATATTTCTACACAAACTAAAGCAATCCCCTAAATCAACTACATGAATCCCAATGGATCTCATGTGGCGTGTCTGTGGACGGAGGACGTGGGAGTGGAGTACATATGGCATGCATAGAAATCCAACGCCACCACTTTATTCCAAATAGTGAGTACATACGGGCCAACAGATTTGTGGCGTGTTTAGAAAAAGCAACGCCGGCACTAAACATGTAAAGCTGACATCCTAATTATACCGAGCCAGCACTATTTTAAAAAAATAGTGCTGGCGTTGACGGAAAATGACGCGTCACCAACGAAAGTTGTGGCTAGCCATTTTTCCACTAGTGGTACATAGCTAGTGATATCGCTCGGGTTCAGTAAGCGAAAGCCTTGCTCAGGTCCAGTTAGTGAATGCCTCGCACACACGCGCGTATGAGAGAAACGCGCAAAACCACACTACATCGCTCGGCCCCGACCACTCACCGTAACCGGGAACTCCCCGACATTTTCCTTCTACCACGATTTTTTACATCATGGATGGCCCAAAGAATGTCATGCAATTGCGTCCCTGACCCGCCCCGAGTGTAATTAATGGGGGCTCACAATCATCGAAGATGTCCAAGATAATATATTTATATATGAAATCTCTCTTCCTTCAGTATTCTTTCATGAATTGTTCAAGTGACCAATGTTGTGTTTGTTTACTTTCAATAAATTTTACCACCCATACTTCTTATATGTGAAACCATTACTATCAACCCCTCAAAAAAATCATTACTATCCAAGGGACAAGCAATGAAGCATATATACTTTTAGATTTATGATATTCAATTCATTCAACAATTCACTATTAGGATATAAATGAAGCACAAGACTAAATGACAAACTACTCTAAAAGATATAAGTGAAGATCAATGAGTAGTCAAAAAATTAAGTAGCTATGTAAGGACTCTCTCAAATTAAAATTTCAGAACCATTTTTTATTCAAACAGCAAACAAAACTAAATAAAATTACACTCCAAGAATACAACATATCATGTGAACAAATAAAAACTAAGGCTTAACCGAGATTAACCGATAGTTGCTGATGAAGAAAGGTGGGATGCCTACCGGGGCATCCCAAGGCTTAGGTGCTTGAGACTTCTTGAAATATTAACTTGGGATGCATTGGGCATCCCCAAGCTTAGGTGCTTGAGACTTCTTGAAATATTAACTTGGGATGCATTGGGCATCCCCAAGCTTGATCTGTTGTATCTCCTTAATTCATCTCATATCAGGGTTTCCCTAAATCTTAAAAACTTCATGAACACAAAACTCAACAAGAACTCATGAGATAAGTTAGTATAAATCAATGCAAAACCTTATCATTCTCTACTTTAACAAATTACTAAAATTATAATTAAACATTGCACACTAAATGTCTGCATATTTAATACTCCTATCCTCAAATAGAATATAAGCAAACACATCAAACATAACATCAATATGTCTAAACAGAACAGTCTGTAAAGGATGAAGCAAAAGTCATATTTCTTTAACTCCAAAAATTCTGAAAATTTACTAAACTATAGAAAAAATTATATCTTACTTTTTCAAAATTTCAAGATTTATAATGTTCTCACTATTCAAGAATATTCATGACATAACAGAAAGATTTCTGTTTTCAAACAGCAACATGTAGACTTGCAAACTAAGCATGGTAAACGCTATAATTGACACTTTTATTGAAATAAAAGGTACAAACATGATTATTAATAACAACAAGAATATCTCAACAAAATAAAATGACGCTTCAAGCAAAACTCATATCATCTGACGAATAAAAATATAGCTCTAAGTGAGGTTACCGATAATGTTGAAGACGAAAGAGGGAATGCCTTCTGGGGCATCCCCAAGCTTAGACACTTGAGTCTTCCTTGAATATTACCTTGGGGTGCCTTGGGAATCCCCAAGCTTAGGGTGTTGCAACTCCTTATTCTCCTCATATCAATGTCTCACCCAGAACATGAAAACTTCAATGACACAAAACTTAACGGAACTCGTGAGATAGGTTAGTATGATAAAGAGCAAATTATTCACTTTGGTACTATCAATACAAGATTCATATTTTTTCTTACATAATGCTTACTGTACACTATCATTTTCACAATTTATATTGACCAATATAGGCCATCAAAACTATAAAACAAGCAAACTGTGCATTTAAAACAGAATATGTCAAAAACATAATAGTCTGTAATCATCTGAACAAAACACATACTTCTGTAAGTTGAAAATTCTGAAAATTTATAACAGTGTAGGAAATTTGTAAAAAATTGAATTTTATCGCATCCCAATGAATTATAGTAATTCCAGCACTACATGCAAAAGTTTTTGTTTTCACACAGAATCAATTCAACTATCATCCAAATCATCCCAAAGGCTTTACTTGGCACATTATTGAAACAAAAGCTATAAAACATGATTACTACAGTAGCTTAATCATGTGATCACACAAAAATTGTAGGGGTAAATATTGGGTTGCCTCCCAACAAGCGCTTTTCTATAATGCCTTTTTAGCTAGGCATGATGATTTTAATGATTCTCACATAAGAATGCAAGAGAGAATCATGAATCACATGGCAAGCACATTTAAGCCTAACCCACTTCCTATGCATAGGGATTTTGTGAGCAAACAATTTATGGGATCAAGAATCAACTAGCATAAGAAGGCAAAAAAGCAATACTTCAAAACTTTCAACACATAGAGAGGAAACTTGATATTTTAGAGATATGTAAAAGCACATGTTCCTCTCTCATAAAAAAATTCAGTAGCATCATGAATGAATTCAACAATATAGCTATCACATAAAACATTCTTTTCATGATCCACAAGCATAGAAATTTTATTAGTCTCCACATAAGCAAATTTATTCTCATTCATGATAGTGGGAGTATCTTGTGAAACTCAAATACTATAAATTATTTCCACATTAAAAGAGTAATATTCAGTAAAAGGGTATTCATAATTATGACAATAATGATCACTACTTTTTATAACATAAGTATCATCACAATAATCATCATAACTAGCAACTTTATCCTTGTCATAATGAACTGAAACCTCTTTCGAGATAGTGGAATCATTACTAAATAAAGTCATGACCTCTCCAAATCCACTTTAATCATTATAATAAGATTCAACACCCTCTAAAATAGTATTATAATCATTATCTAAAGTTGACACTCTTCCAAACACACTTTCATAATTATTTCAATCGTCATAAATAGGAGGCATCAATCATCATAACAAATTTTATCATTAAAAGTAGGGGGACTAAAGAGATCATCTTCATTAAGCATAGCATCCACAAACTTAAGGTAAACATTAATTGCAGCAAATAAATTCTCAAACATGTCATTCTCATCAAACATAAAATCTCCAAGCTTGTGGTCTTGCATATCACTGGCATAATCACTCTTATCATTAATAGTATGAATAGCACCAATAGTATAACAATTAATATCATCATAATTTTCCATGTTGGTGCCAAAAAGATTTTAAAGATTATAAGAAGTGTCACTATCTTCTGAATCATAATTATCACAACAAGTAATAGGCATAACAAAATCATCCTCAATAGTTCCTTCAGACATTGCACCATAGGACCAAAAAACAATATCATCATCAAGTGTATCATCTTCCACAATTATTTTTAATTCATTCTCATGAGGCACAACAATAATAGGAGAAACATTATTGGGGACAGATACCTTTTTACCTTTGCTTCTCTTTCTTTTCTTATTCTTCTTCTTCACCACATTGCGTGTGGGTTCAATCAATTTTTCCGACCCTCTTGTTGAAGAGATTGGTTGGGTAGGAAGCTCCTCCTCGTCACCCGATTCATCATGAGAAACAATAGGAGGGAATTGGAAACCTTTACCCTTCCATTAGTATTCCTTTTATATCCTATTGGCTTTCCCATCTTCCTATAATTAGCGATATAAACATTTCATCGCAATTTACCACACATAACATATGGGTTTCTTTCAAAGTATCTTCAGCATGGTTTGTGCATATGAATGCTTCAAACCTAGTATTTTTATGTTACAATTTTTCACACCCCAAAAATAAAAAAGTTCATTATAAAGTGCAAGGGTGATCAAGTTATTACAATATTGGGCCATGATTCAATCATGAAAAAGCATGCGTTGGAAATTAAGATAACAAACTTCTTTGCAAAATCATCTATCCCTCTAAGCCACCCTAAAGTTTTGTCATGTTTATGCTTCTTACAAAATATATCATCCCTATAAGGCATGCCTTCACAAAGTTTATGCACTCCACAAAAATTGACATGCTTATAAGAAACATTTTTATCATGACTAGAACAATCATCATTAGTATTATGGATATTCATAGCATTGCAATCATGCTTAACATTTAAGAATTTAATGCCAAACATTTTATTGAATTCTTCTGCTAACACATTGGCACAATTTTCCGATCCACAATTTTCAAGAAAGATATCATAAAGATAAAGAACTTGATGCAACTTCAATTCCATTTTTTGTAGTTTTGTTTTATAAACCAAACTAGTGAATAAACAAGAAACTTATAGCTTTAATTTCAAGATCTAAAGATATACCTTCAAGCACTCACCTGCTCGGGACCTGCACTAGAAATAGGTTGATGTCTACTACACAACTTTTCTTCTCGTAGACTCGGCTGAGCCTCTAAGCGCGGAGTTTTGCAGGATAGTAGAAAATTTCCCTCAAGTGGATGACCTAAGGTTTATCAATCCCTAGGAGGTGTATGATGAAGATGGTCTCTCTCAAACTACCCTGAAATCAAATACAAGAAATCTCTTGTGACCCCCAACATACCCAATACAATGGTAAATTGTATAGGTGCACTAGTTCGGCGAAGAGATAGTGATACAAGTGTACTATGGATAGTAAAAATAGGTTTTGGTAATGTGAACAAATAAAAACAGCAAGGTAGCAAGCGACAAAAGTGAGCACAAACGGTATTACAATGCTTAGAAACAAGGCCTAGGGTTCATACTTTCACTAGTGCAATATCTCAATAGTGCTAACATAATTGAATCATATAACAATCCCTCAACGCGCGACAAGGAATCACTCCAAAGTTTCTATCAGAGAAAGTATGACAAAATCGTGTATCAACCTATGTGCTTAGATTACCCCAATGTCAACACAGAAACCCACAAGTTGATTACCATAACATATATATATCAAGTGACTCAATAGAATACCCCATTGTCACCAGAGTATCCACATGCAAGACATGCATCAAGTGATCTCAAATCCAATATTCAATCCAACATAACGGAACCTCACGGAGCAAGACTCAATTCATCATAACAAGAATAGAGAGGGAAGAACACTATATGATCCAACTATATTAACAAAGCCCATGGCTACATAAAGATCATGCCAGATCAAGAACATGAGAGAGAGAGATAAAACACATAGCTACTGGTACATACCCTTAGACCCGAGGGTGAACTACTCTCTCCTCGTCATGGAGACCGCCGGGATGATAAAGATGGGCTCTGGTGATGAGCTCCCCCTCCGACAGGGTGTCGAAAAAGGCCTCCAGATGGGATCTCTTTGGAACAGAGGCTTGTGGTGGCGGAGTCGAAGTTCTAGGCTTATTTCTGGGGGTTTCTCTATTTATAAGAATTTTCTGCATTGATTTCACGCCAAAAGGAGTTACGAGGGGCCCATAAGGCAACAACACACGACCACCTCTCCCCCAGGGCGCGCCGGGTTGCCTTGTCACCGCCTCGTAGGTCTTCTCATGCTCCCACAAAGCTTCGGGGGTCTCTTATGTTCCAAAAAAATCGTCAAAAAGTTTTTTCACGTTTGGACTTTGTTTTGTATGGATTTTCTGCAAAACCAAAAACAAGCAGAAAACAACAACTGGCACTGGGCACTAGGTTAATATGTTAGTCCATGAAAATCATATAGAAGTCATATAAAAGTGCACCAAACCCATATAAAATTATTGCTAACATGGCATGAATACTTCATAAATTATAGATACGTTGGAGATGTATTAGCAACTCCCATATTGAAGGCCAAACCATTAGGCAAGCTAGAGCAAAAGATGGTCTTCCATGCAAGCATAGACACTCGCATGGTTGGTCATCTGGGGCACTAGTAGCTCCACCACGTATATACAAGACATTTTCGTGAAGGAGAGAAGGGGAGGAGAGAACCCTAGCCGCCACCACAACCAGAACAGAGAGAGAAGAGAACCAAAGATCTTCTAAGTCATCTTCATTTCACCCTTTACTATTGTAAGAGGAATTCCAGGTTGTCTGAACAAGCTGTAAACTCTATTCATACTCATCTAGGGAACAAAACTATTTGGATCATTCATTTCATCGTGGATCTTTCGAGTGTTATTGATATGGTTTTCGTTGGTTTATTCATCAAGATTATTGGTTATTCTCTTATGACGCATGGTTAGTTCTCCGTAAGCATGGTAGATGTAGGTGAGTGCTAAGATTCATTTGTGCCTGATCTATATGTCGTCATTTGTGCTTGTAGTCTTATGATCTGTCTAGTAAGTTGTTATATTGTGATGAACTCTATGCGTGTGGTCCAATTTAAGGCTTCAGGCAACATGATCTGAAGACCTATACATGTAACACATATTATTTAGGAAATCTACGACCTCTGACGTGACAGGTGGATGCATCTATAAGGATCGTAGACAATATTAGATAACGGTGATCCATTAAACTTAATGCCTAGTTTCAGTCCAAGGAACTTAGTTGTGGAGATGAACACTTTGTGGCAAAGGCGAAGCAGGACCATAGAATGGAGTATAATGCTGCGAGGAGGAGTTCCATGACCTTAAGGTGATCCGCCTACCGAACAAACAAATCAAACACTATAATCATGATACAAGGTAACTTGTATTACTGTTGCACAGGCACACTTGATATTTACCATGAACTGAACTCTCTCCATTCCTAACCTCTCCATTGCAGGAAACATAACTCTACTTTCTGTTTTATTTATGTTCTTTACTTTCAAGTGTTATTACTCTCGTTGCTATCAACCCGTTTTATTTATCACTCAGGTTTATTTGCTCTTGGGACAGTAACAGTGTTTCCATATCACAGGCAGTTTCTTCACATAAGAACTGTGACAACTTGTGTGTGTGATAGAAATGCTACTTATAAATACTCTCCTCCGCCCTTCATTGGGATGATAACTAATTGAGATACTTCCACGAAAGTGCTACACCACCATGTGTGTCCTGCAGGCCAACAAACAACTAGCTAAGAAATGCAATACATGCAACAAATATGGCTCAATCTAGTGCTTAGTTTAATATCTAAAACATCACTAAACTACATAGGCTATACAATATAATGTATCATGTTCATGAAGTGAAGAAAACTAGATTGCACATAGAGTTTGGATAAACAACAACCTAGAGAATGACATTACCTCAATATATAGAGCACACATGCAACATATTTGAGAATGATTCTAGAGACCATAACTAAGATATATGCATACTACTAAAGTTAAAAATAATCAAACATGAAGTATTTCATAATTAAATAATCAAGCAAAGCTTAGAATAAAATCCCATAAATCTATCCATGGGAATAATTCATAAATACTTGTACAGAGGCATATCGTACAAATACATAGTGCACCAACAATTGTCCACATGAAACAACATGTAAAAATATTGTTAAGAATTAAAATAGACATTAGAACAAATCTAGTAAATCACATGCAACTCCTAGAATTTATGATATAATTCAAGTTGACTCCTATGCATGAGATGAGCAAATGATACATAACATATTAACCAAAATTTCACCGGTCTACAAGTCCCCATGGATCTTCGCCAAAAACTACAATATTAAATCTATACCAAACCATGATTGACCAAACAAGCAATCTAACTCCACCACAAGGTTTACTACAGTCATATGGAGCATTTGGTACATTGAGTATGAAGTCATCTAGGGAATGGAAACTACTGGACATGTCGATGCCATCAGATGGCATCCGTTTGTACGTCGGCATGCCCAACACAGTAAGTTGGCCAAACCATGATGTTAGATAGATGAGAAACATTTCAAGGAACGAGCCTCCAAAATTAATTGGAGAGGTACTTAGTGAGCTTGACGAATCGATGCGATGCACTCGGTGAATGGATTCAAAGGAGATGCAGAATAATTCATGTGTGGTCGACGGGACGAACTTGTTCTTCCCTTAACGGAGTAGCGACATGGATGAGAAACTTTTGCTGCAAGGGCTCGAAGGAAATGGTCTAGGTCACCTGGATTGATTACCGACGTCCATGGAGCATCATTTTTTGGGAGAATTCTTAGGAAAATGCGGAAGGGAGAGGGCAAGGAAACTAGGAATATCACAGAGGCACTGGTACGCGTCGGTGCTATACAAATGGTTTTTAACCCCTTTCCGCGACGGCATTTGGGACCGTCGCTAAGTGAGTGTGGGCGATAGGGGGTCCTTCCCACACGACCCAGAAACCGTCGGGGATATGGAGCAATGATCCAGAGGCCTTTCAAAATGTAATCATGTGCGATGCAGCACACACTAAATTCTTTCGCACGTGTGGGATCGGTGATTAAACGTTTCTAATGACGTAGTGAAACCATACGGTGTGTCGTAATGAACCGTTTGGAAAATAGTATGTAAGGCACACGGGCCAACATATGAACTGTGTGCGATTTGTGCCCCATCGCACACGAGTTTTCCGCGTAACCCGTCTGCCATGCAAGACTCCATTGCACACGTTTTCCAACAATTACCGTCTGTGATAATGTTCTATCAAAAACGGTTCAGGAGCCCCTTCGCACACATACAAGTGATGCAGACCGTTTGTGATTTGTTGTGTATCACCGATGGTTGCGGCAAGAGTGATGTGTGCTTTTCGTTTGGGATCCCACACGTTTCCTGAAAAAATTACGACTGAGATTGTATTTTACATTGGGCATGGTTTACTCTGAGTTCTCGTGTGTGATAACGCGATATCACAAATGGTTCCGGAGACCCTACGCACACGTAGTAGCGCTGCAAATCGTTTGCGATCTAATGTGTATCACTGATGGTTCCTCTATGATTGACGTATGCTTTCCGATGTGGATCGCACACACTCATTTAGTTGAACCGTGTGCGGAGCAATCGCCAAGTTAAAACAAAAATATTCCATTTTGAATCGGCATGAAAAAAGAAAATTCGCCACAATATTCAATTGAACAAATAAACAAAAATATCCCATATTGAATCGGCACGCAGAAAGCAAATTCGCCACAATATTCAATTGAACAAACTAACAAAAATATCCCATTTTGAATCGGCACGCAAAAAGCAAACTCGCCACAATATTCAATTGAACAAATAGTGTCCACAGGAAGAACACTCATCAGATTTCGCAACAATTGCAATTGAACATATGGTAGCTAAATTCCAATGGTTTGTCCACACATACATGCATTACATAATTAATCATAGTGTACGAAATACGAAGACCTCATTAGATGGAAAACAATGGATCCATGCGTATATGCTTAGCGGCTAACTCTTACTCAATGTTTCAGGAGAACACATGCTAAAATCTTCATTATCACCAGTGGGATTGATGTAGTGATTTAGGCAGAAGTCGCTGATAAATCTCCGAACCATCAGCAATTCACCAGCCGGGAGCAGTTCAGGGATCCTCGGTTTTAAGATGAGCTGTAGTATTTTTAAGATCAGAATGTGCCATATGAGTGGAGTAGAAGATATTAATTAAGATAGACTTACTGGTACTAATTCGCGAGGATCGTCACAACTATCAGCAGATTTGCAGATGGAGATCATGTGTCTGCAAACATAGTATCCACAAAGGTTGGCCCCTGCTTCTTGCTGAGGACACTGAATTTTTTTGTACAGAATTAGTCATGTATTTGTCCTGTTAGGAACAACCTAACCGGTGTTACATCTATTATTTTTTTGTTTGTAAAAAATAGAAAGAGGTTTATTTAGAAGCTTGAACATTTGACTAGCGTAAGAAAAGGTATTTGCAGACTGTTGGATAAATTTTCCAAAAATAACGGATTTCGGTGTGTTACCGGAGAAACAATCTCGTACTGCAGAGGTAGTTCCCTCTTGAACAGGTTCCCTAGTTTAGTTCTCCATGATGCGAGCACACTGCAAATGAAGATGAATTTTAACAACATCAATTATTGAACCAGATATGAATGCAAATTAATTTCAACATCATAGAATTCAATATCTATCCATGAATTGCTGAAGATGCGTCAGATCCTGAGCGTTTGTTCACTCTCTGAGGGAATCGATGTAGTAAACTGTGTTCTTGTTTGGAACAATGAAAACCAATATCCAGTGATTGCTACATATTAAGAAAGCCATGAACTTACGAATTATGTCGAAATCTGAAAGAGAATCAGTGTATGCATGGTTGTTTACATGACTTATCGTTCATGATATGGCCAGAGAAATGATTCTGCATGGGACGTGTTTTCGAAGAGACGGACGACCGTGTTAACGGCCCAGTCCTGTAGGTCCTTACCATGTATTGTTGTGCTATTTGATAATTCAGGATCTATGAAATACACACTCTCCTTTTTTCTTCTCTGCGCGTTCAATCCCTTGAGAGGAATAAAATGCAGTTAGTTGTTTATCATTTACAACCTTGTATGGAGAAGTTGATCAGAGTTTGTTAAGTACTTACAAAATTAGGCATCTAACAAGAGTGGCATCGAGCTCGTTGAAGTTGAAGAAGAGATGTAAGTCCTCGAAACTCACATTGATGGAACCAACATCGTGTCAAAAATGATCTCTGTTGTAGTGGACTAGCAAACCATGATAACCTGCTGACATTTGATCCCTGCAATATTCATGCAACTCGCGGCAAATGGAGCTCCACTCATCAAAGTATTCGCCAACAAGAAATGGCTGGCCATGGACGTAATTGCATGCTTCAAGTACGTCTGCTTTACTTTTAGCAAGCAACAAATCTACTTCTTCATCATCCATGCCGTCAGAAATAATATTACTCCCCGATTCGAACAACCTGCTGTTAATTTGGTTCTGGGCGATGAGTGCTTTAAGTAAGAGGCAATCGTTCTCTTTCCTCTTCACTCTCCGCTGCGCTTCCTCGTGGGTGTAGCCTTTTTGGCAACTTCCTTCTTGGTACTTGAAGCATTTCTGGCAGAACGTCTGGTTGGCTGCAAGGTAGACTGCCGAGCAGACGGTAAAGCTTCGACGGACTGCTTAGCAGATGGTTTATCTATGCCGGACCGCTGAGCTGGTGGTACTACTGTGACGGACTGCTGGGCTGTAGGAGCAGAGGCATCGGGCTGCTGACCATGCGTTGAAGCTATGTCGGGTTTCTGCGCAGGTGGTGCCAACTTGTCGGTGTGCCGAGGAGGCCGTGCCAACGCGTTGGTTTGCTGAGCAGGAAGTGCTGATGCATTGGTATGTTGATCACGTGACTGCGGACCAACGGACTGATGAGCAGTCGGTTCTGGACCTACAGACTGCTTAGCAGGTGGTTTTGAAGCATCAGACTGCTTAGCAGTCCGTTCCACCAGGTTGGTCTGCTAAGCATGTGCTGCAGCTGGGTCTCCCCCCAGCACTTCAGCGACCGGCATCAGAACCGGTGGTGCGTCTTCAGCTGTTGTAGGCCTTGCCACTGGCTGCTTTAGGGCAGAGGCTGACATGGCATGTACGCCACAAAGTCGGGCCGGCTGATCACAAGTTGATGCATCAGCCATCGGATTATGAGTATTAGGTTCTTTGGGGGAAGCACGTGAGAGCTGCTGTGGCAAGGAGAGTGTCACCGGTTCAGGGGCGACATTGGTTGCTCTTGGCGGGGCTTTAGGGATCTCATCGATGAACTCTATTTCCTTTTGTAGCCATTGGATGTGATGTAACAGTGTTTCTCCCAAGGTCCTTTGCTCATCAAAGTCTCCTAGGACATTCTTCAGGGCAAATTCATTGAATCCAGGCTTTACTTCAGTCACGTAGCACTTCACACAGCCCGGCTTTAATGGCACATTGTCCAAAAAGAGGCCATCTTCAAAGAAGGGTGGGCAAACCCAGACTGTTGCACATTTTAGTGTACCTTCATAATGTGTAAGCACGCCTTTCAGTCTGTCTATCATTCCAGATAGATCAGATATAGCATCATCGAGCAGCTGCAGTCTCAGTGTCGCTGGGGTCAGCTGATGCACAGCTACTCTTGTGTAGTGCTGTTGCGCAATAAGTAGCATCCTCCATGCCCGCCTCCCCTCCCATCTGCTGGCTATCTGTTAGTGTTAGAGTCTTCTACATCATAACCGACTCCTCAACATCCTTTCGAACAGTCGGATACATCTCCTTCCTCAACCTTCCATACAATGCATTCTGCTTCATTTCACTCCTCGCTTTTTTCATGCTGAGCCTCTCTTGTTTCCTGAGTGTGAAAGCCCTCTTGTGCGGGACATTAACACCTATACCCCTTGCACGACCAGGGGGCTCTTTTGTTTCCAGAGCAACAGACAGAATGTCACATGGTCTTGAGTTCCTGTAGAACCTTCCTGGGATCTTGGAGGCCTCTAACATCACTTGATACAGTTCTTCGTCATGTGAGTTTTTAAAGTAATAAGTTCCGTCATCATGCCGCCTTGCACATGCCCGCAAGTAGTCTCTCGCGCGTTGGCCCCTGATTTCACTAAAGGCCGGATTCTCACCTGCCGCTACTGCTTCTTTGTCCTCCTGGTCCCATATCTGTTTCATGCCGTAGTATCCTGCCACACCCATACGGTGGGGGTGTATGTTCTTCTTATGAAGTTTCGATTGCTTGAAACTCTTCTCAGCAAACTCTTTAGTTGCCCTGACCCTTTTGAATTCTGCCCAGTCTGCCTTTGTAATTTGGGGGTATGTGGGGATTGGGTCCTTGCCTTAACTCAAGTACTTCTTATATAGCACGTGCTTCCAGTTTCTCCAAGCATCCTTTGCCTTCTTCAGTGCAGTGTGTTCCACCTGCATTCTCCACTGCTCTAGAACATTGAAGTGATCCATGATCTCCCAGACTATCCTTCGCCGTGTTTCTGTGTCAGCCTTCCGAAACCCCGGCAGATTAATGTTGAGCCTTGCCCTGCCAACAAATCCACACACACTCCTGAACCTCGTGCGTGCTTTATCTGGTTTAGTTGGAGCCCAAGACTTTAAATCAATCTCGGTTACTTCATATACACCTTTAGGCTGGTGTGCGGGCTTCCTTGGAGTGTTCCTCTGTGTCCTGACCAGAAGGGTAATTGCTGCAGCTCTATCCCGTTCAAGATTACTTGATCCCTCACAATCTACTGAAGACCTAGGGTTGTCAGAATCAGATGAAGATACATCGCCTGAAGCATGAGTGTTGTTGCTGCTACTCGGCATCTACAGAGAACACATGCGAAACACAGGAAAGGAGGATAAGCATAAAACTAACAACTTGGTATCGAACTTCCTAAACATGTCATGCAATAATTTAGAAAATGTACGGCTAATTTGTTAAGTTTGTGTGACTCGGGCGCCCGTGATCTGTAAATAGGAAGTAACTTATTGGAACAAATACAGCTTATATGTAGTTAGGAAGGTAGATAATGAACATCTATATGCTCTCCGTTATTTTATAGCTAATTTGGGAACATACAGAACGAAATAGGAAGAGGGATTGCGAGGAGGCCTCACCACGATGGAGAGCAGTAACTAACATGATTCTTAATGCAAACCCGGCCGGACAACAGGAGAGGCGAGGGTTACAGCATCGATATGCTCGAGGGTGGCTGGCGAGCAAAAGAAGACGGCGAGGTGCGGGCAGCCGCGTGTTGGGAATGGAAGTGGAGGTAGAATTGACGCCGAAGAGCGGGCACACGGCTGGGGTGAGCACGGTGACGCTGGAGAGGGTTCTGCTGTGGATATGGGGGAGGGGGGAGCTGGCGATGGAGATTGGATGGACTAGTTGAGTGAAATGCGGGCGGGCGATGGGGGGGTGTTGGCGGCCTAGGTGAAACGGATGAAAAATATCCCCGGTCACCGCGCGGAAAGGCCTATGCAAACAGTTGCCTCTAAGCGCTCGTGTGCACAAAGAGAATAATTTCGTTTGAAATGAATACGTACTAATTTTGAAATGAAGACGTGAGTTCATTGTTTCGCCTCTAAATTTTTCCCACGTCGAGCAATCACCATTATACCATGGGTTTGATTTCCTGGCGCATTTCAGGTCTCGTGAGCTATATGTAAGACATTTTTTGGCATTTACCGTGCATTTTGGCATATAAATCAATTCCTAGCCAGACTGCATTTTTTGTCAAAAGGGTTGTGGATTGCCGTTCAATCTGGGAGCATCCAACGGTGTAGACGTATGATCCGTGGGGTTTGGGTTCTGGCCAATCAGAACGTACGACCTAGATCGCGCGCGCAGCAAGGGGGGCATCAGCCATGGTTTGGTAGGCACACGGCTTTCGTGAGTGAACCGTGTGCTATTTGAAAACATTTTTTTGCGAGGGGCTATTTGAAAACATTTACATGAACTAACAACATGTGCTATCGAAGGGGGTGAGGATCGCCATTTTATCAAGGAGAATCCAACGGTGTAGACGTACGGTCTGTGGGGTTTGGGTTCTGGCCAACCAGAACACACGACTCAGATCGCGCGCATGGCAGAGGGGGGGGGGCATCAGCCACGGTTTAGTGGACACACGGCTTTCGTGAGTGAACCATGTGCTATTTGAAAACATTTACATTACCTAACAACATATTTTTGTTTGAATGAAAACATGAGTTCATCGTTTCGCCTCCAATTTTTTTTCCACGGTAAGAAATCACGATTGTACCCTATGGTTCGATTTTCTGGTACATTTTACCAGGCGGCAGGCCTCGCTAGCAACCTCAAACTTTGAATATGCAAAAAAAGAGATCTCGTTTGTATGTATATATAGTCGCAACTACGCGTGCGTGTTAGCAAGATCATTTGTGTGTCGCTTTGCGAGTTTTCATTCATTGTGCGAGAAACGGGAAAAAAACTTCAAACAGTTCGGCCACAGGGTGCGGCCAGAGGCGTAGGCCTTGTTGGTATTTAAATTTCAGGAAATGCATACAGAGTCCAGAAAATAACGAAAATCATTGTGTCACTATCGCGTGCTCTCACGATCGCATGGAAATTTTTTGGTAAAGTTTGGCAGAAGTTTTGGTGCTCGCACCTTCCATATCAGAGCATCTCACAAGAAGGATCATCATTTCCAAAAGGAGACATGGCACTTCGGACTACAAATCGTCAGTTACTAGCTACATCGTTCCGGCCCATTTCAGGTCATCTGCAATGTTTAAGTCATTCTTTGCACTTACCTTACATTTTAGTGCACATAATTAAAGTCAAAAACCCTACTACAACTACATGTGGGTGTTTTAGTTAGGCTATACTTAGGCTACTCATAGTGGAGAGTGTCATATACTAGTATCACGCATATATATGATACTAGCTAGTCTATGATATACTAGCTACCTCACTAAGAGCATGGTTAATAATACAGCCAACGGTCGGCTATAAGAAGTTGCCATGTCATATACAGCCAACCTCTTAGCCGGCATGTACAATAATAAGTTTTAAATATGTACTTGTTTATCAATAGTTGGCCCACCCTACATGCTCACAAAGTGTCTTGGGTCTCGTGTTGCAGCTGGCTACTAACCAAGAGCTCGCTTCTCTTCTCTCTCCTCTTCTCTTTCCTCCAACTAAGCACATATATATTATTCTATTCCTTATAGCCTGCTTATGTCACTCTATTGTACTTGCTCTAAGAGCAAGTACAATAAATATGACTAGGCGGGCTGTAAGCACTACAAAAAAAAGACACATCCGTGACATTTTGGGCCGAACGAAAATCTTTTCTATCATACTTATGACACTTCTATGACGATAATTGTGACAAAACCCAGTATCATCATAGATGTGGTGGGGTCCTACTTCTATGACAAAAAATCATGACAGGAAATGGGCTTTTCGTCCTGGGCGGGCCGGAGACGCAGCTTCATGACATTCTTTGGGCCGTCCATGACGGAAAAAACCGTGGTAGAAGCGAGGGCGCGGAGAATATCGGGGAGTCCCCGGTTACGGTGGGTGGTCGGGGGCCGAGTGATGCGCGTTTCTCTCGTACGTACGTACGCGCGTGTGTGTGAGGCGCTGGGCTCTAACTGAACCCGAGCGAGGCGTTAGGCTCTAACTGAACCCGAGCGATTGCACTGGAGGCCACGCGTTACTGAACTCGAGTGATCGATCGATGGCTGTTAACTGAACCCGATCGAGCGATTCCTTCGCTACTGCTGCTAACTGAAGCCGATCGATGCTGCCTCTGGATGAACAGTTAGCGTTGCGGGGGGGGGGGGGTGGATGAACAGTTCCCAGTGGGGGTGGATGAACAGGACCCCGTGGCGTTGCCTCTGGATGAACAGTGAGCGTTGCTGGGGGGTTTGGATGAACAGTTCCCGGTGGGGGTGGATGAACAGGACCCCGATCGTTTGAGCCAGTTGGGGCTGGATGAACAGGACCCCATGGAGGGCAGGATGAACAGGACCACCCCGTGGAGGGCAAGATGAACAGTAGACGGTGGAGGGCTGGATGATCAGTAGCCCGTGGAGGGGTGGTTGAACAGGAGCCTGTGGAGAGGGCTGGTTGAACAGTAGCCGGTGGAGTAGCGCGCGGTGGAGGCTGGATGAACAGGAGCCCGTGGATGAACAGTCGCAGGTGGAGGCTGGAGGAGGTCGACGGTGGATGAACAGTAGCCCCGTGGAGGCTGGAGGGGGTCGACGGTGGAGATGAACAGTATCCCGTGGAGTCCCGTTTTGCGATACGCCACACCCCTCCCGATGAACAGGACCCCCGTTTCGACCATAGCGCTCCAACACAAGTCCGTTTCCTCCGTTTTGCGGTACGCCACACCCCTCCCGATCAACAGGACCCCCGTTTCGACCGTAGGAGGTCCGTTTCCTCCGTTTTGCGGTACGCCAGACCCCTCCCGACGAACAGGATCCCGTTTCGAATGTGGCCGGTCGAACACAAGGCCGTTTCCTCCGTTCTGCGGTACGCCAGGCCTCGTTTCCAGCGGCTGTTCCGTCCAAGCCCTCCCGATGAACACGACGACGCATTCCGTTCCGACCCAGCCGGTTGGCTCCCCATGAACACGACGATGACGCTGTTTCTCTGTTCCGACCCAGCCATGTACATGAGCCCTGGCCGTACGTATGCGCGAGTAGGCGTTCGAGACCCTACCCATATGTACGTACGTGGCCGTATTTTCTTTCTTGCACACTGGCCGCTGTACGTACGTGTACATACTACGTGCGCGCCTCTACATCGACCAGTATGTACGTACACGTTCGCGACCAGAATGACAATGCTATGTACGCTTCGACCAGGTGGGTCCCGACTGTCAGGCACTTCCTTGCCTGCGAAGATGTAGCTGGTGGGTCCCAGCAGTCAGGGGGGCGGATCGTTTTTTTTTGGACGCACTTCCTTGCGTGCGAAGATGTAGCTGGTAGGTCCCAGCAGTTAGGGGGAAACGTTTTTTTCGCGAAATACAGTTGCCCGTCCGGTGGGTCCCTGCTGTCAGGTGGAGGAATAATTATTTTGTGCGTAATAAGGAGGCACTTCCTTGCGGCCGCCGTGGACCCAGCTGTCAGCCTCTCCACATACAGTACTCTTCCGATGGAAGTCGTTCCTTGACCACGTTGACCACGCCGCGCCGAGAGCACCAGGGCGGTGGACGACGGCGAGGCCTAGGAAGGGGACGACGCGGAGCCGGGGAAGACGCGGCAGTGGAAGCCCGCGCGGAGAGGAGTACGAGGGTTCACTGGTTCGGCTGCGGTGTGAGGCTGTCGTCGTCGTGGAATAATAGGGGGTGTGGGTGAGTAGAGGGATGGCCTGGCCAGCAGTGGGAGTAGTAGGGGGCGGTGAGGCCTCCGCGGCATCACAGCCGGCCACGGGAGGCAGGAGCACGCGGCACGACCGGTGCTGCTTTCGGCGGCTGGAGCAAGAAGACCAGAGGTTGAAGAAGGACTATGGCCGTTGGATGGACATCGTACGGTCACTGCAGCTAGAATCGTTTATATTGACTAAGTTGACAAAGCCCTTGGTACGCGTCAACTTAGTAGGCCCACAGGTCAGCCTCCGAAACGGTGCGCCCCAGATGTCAGGGGGAGGAATCATTTTTTGGGCGGCTGAAGTAAGAATATCTGAGATTGAAGAAGAAGCACGACATCCGTTGGATGGACATCCAACGGCCACAGCTGCCAGAACCGTGTGTTGTTGACAAAGCCTTGCATACGCGTCAACTTAGTTTTTTTAGGGGACGCGTTAACTTGGAAGGCCCACAAGTGTGGGGCAGAGAACATATAGCCCATTTGCGATTTGTAAGAATGTACAACCCATTTTTAATTCTAATGGAATTTACTACAGCCCATTTACAGTTTGTTAAAAGTACAACCCATTTTCTAGCTAGGACAACGATTAATAATTTCAACCAACCGCTCAAAACAGAATTCAAAAAAAATTCCCACATTTTATGGGATCCCAAATATTTTTATCTGAAATTTCTAGTCAGATTAAATATAATTTCAAAATAAAGTTGTATTACGTTAAAATCCAACGAAATATTGCGCGCGCAACAAGTAATGAAATCAAATTTTTCAAATTCCGAAAATAATATATTTTTTAAACTAATTACGCGTTTGGTGCATCTTTTTATAGTTACTGCCCAGTTATTATAATTACATCCCATTTATTATTTCTTGAAGTCCATTTTCTTGTTAAGCCTAATGCATACCTCCTAGGAAAGTTTGCAGCCCAGCGGGGCGGAGAATAACAAGTTGACCCGGATATTGTGTACAACTGTCGGCCCAGTTGCATTGCTGATGTTGAAAAAAAGGCCTGTGTAGTACAGTACAACCTAACATGGCTACTCAGCCCACATTCAGCGACGCCGGAAAGGCCCAAACAAGGCTTCTGTACAACTTTTTGAAGTCACTGAGCTCAATTAATAACTTAAGAAAAAAGTTAGATTACAGTGGAACCTAATTAAAAGCTGTCACGAGCAAAGAAGTAATTCAACGGGTCCCACTTGTGCGTGTGTGCGTGTGTGCGTGTGTGTGTATGAGAGAGAAGAGACCCATCGGTCGATGCTCGTAAATACATCTTTCAGCCATATGCATTGCTGATGCTCAGTAAAAACTTATATAGTTGACACAATCATATAGAACATCATAGCACACTTAACTTGCATACAAAAATTTCACGCAGGCGGCACAATCAGGATGGAAGCAGTGGATCGCTACGGGTAGGGCTATGTTGAAACCAACGAACTCGTACATAACGGTTCATCTTCTTTATCAATGACAGGGAAATATCTTGAATGATGTGCAAAGAAAACAGACAGACAACACAATAAGTTCTACTAGCACATTAAATTGACGTACAACCCTTTCTAAAAAAAGTTCAGGTACAAAATTAGAACAGCTCACAATCAAATGTACTGGCACATCAGTGCTTCACACCCATAGCTCGGATTTAACTAGTACTCCCTCCGTCACAAAATTCTTGTCTTAGATTTATCTAGATACGGATGTATCTAACACTAAAATGTGAATAGATACATCCGTATGTAGACAAATCTAAGACAAGAATTTTGGGACGGAGGGAGTATCTGACAAGATTCAGTTGTTTCCTCAAATTAGAGCACATCCAGGCAGCCAGCTCTGCCTCTTCTCCCAAAGAAGCAGTGGCCTCCGCCGCGCGATGAAGTAGGCCCTGTGCCATCCATCGTTTCGAGCAACACGGGGAAAGTCTGACGTTGACTCCTGTAATGGACGTCGTCGACGGACCCTGGCACCAGCGGCGGCGGCGGCAGGGCTTCGATTGATGGATTGACCACTTCTTCGACATGCACGAACACTCGATACAGGTACATCCCTAACGTGGTCCGCGACGGCCTTGGTGGCGACGAAAAGTACAACCCCGGTTCCTGCACCGGTATCTCAATACCATTCACCTTCTGTATGGTGGACGGCTTCTTCATCCATGCCATAACCGTCAGAGCCCAGCTGTCTGGAGGAACAAACATACTTACGAGCTCACCTCCAAGGTCGTTGATAAGCTCATTCATGGACTCGTTGTTCCAAGCACGTTGAGGCATGTCGTGGAAGGTAAGCTTTGTTAAAAACTCAAGCTCAGAGGGCACCGAGCCCCATCCTGGGTGCCACCGATCAAAGCTCACCAGCGCGCCATCGGAGAACAAACGCCGGGAAGATTCGAACACACGACTGCAGTCGAAAGTTGTCCGAACCTGACGAAGAAATCAGCCGGTGGCGGACAGACTTCGACGATCAAGTCACTTATTTGGATGCCGTGCGCAATGCCAAGAGCTTTGACAAGGTCGTCCGGTGAGACGGGAGGCCGGTCGCCGTTGATGGTTACCATCAGCACTTTGCCGGCAAACTGGTCGTCAAGCACCGCCATGCCACTGTTGAGCGACAGCATGCAGTGACCGAAGGCAGGACGGACCTCAGGATCTCCGGCTCGGAGATCCGCGTTGACCGGCGACATGATAGTGAGCTTGAGTACAGGGAGTACAGGAGGGGGATTTGGGGGAACTGGAGTAGGAATCGAGATTCCAGAGGTGGGGGAGGGGCGAGAGTAGGGATGCAAATGGAGTGGAAACTTTCTGTTTTTCCGGCAGAAAAATGGAAACGGAGAGGAAATATGAAAACAGAAACGGAAATTTGCAAAACGAAAGTGGAAGTGGAATTTTTTATGCGAAAACGGAAACAAAAATGGAATGGTGTTTTCCGGTGGAATAGACGTGGAAACGGAACTTTCCGTTTCCATGAATATGGAATTTCCGTTTTTACTATAGACATATGGCTGCTCTGTAGTCCAACCACCAACAACACATAATTATACAATGAGTAGAATGGATCATTTGATCCCAACTTCTTCTACCACACATGTACTCAGCTTGACCCTATATGCAATTGTTCAGTATTACGATGATACTACACTAAGTGTCTAACATAACGATGTTGTTTTGTAGCCATGTTAACAATTCATTAAATTTGGTTGTATTTTGTGTGTATTCTCTATGATTCAATGGTTTTTTAAGTTCCCTTCAACACCCACTTCTGTTTCCGTGTCCGCTTTGTATTCGCCCTGTGTCCGTTTCCGGTAGTATCTGTTTCCGTATTCATTTCCGGGGTTTCTGTATTCGTTTCCGCTTCTGTAAAAATATATGAAAACAAATGTGGTAGCACCCAGTTCCGTCCGTTTCCGCTCCGTTTTCATCCCTAGGCAGGAGATTGGGGATGAAAAGGTAGCTTGAAATTCGAACATGCGCCAATATGCTCTCGACGCGCAAGCGCACGAAAACACCGGTGGCGCCCACATGTCGGCCTAAGAGTCCTTATTCTTTCTTTTTTGGAGAGCCCGGCCTTTTTTAGGATCTTTTGAGAGCCTGGCCTGAGAGTCATAATTGACCTGTTTGGCTTGCGTTACTACTCAGCCCAAATTCAACGACACCTCACTGGCCCAAACAAGTGTACATCATCGAAGAGACACTGAGCTCAAATTATATAACTTGAAAAAAGGAGATACACTCTGAACACTGGAGAATGGTGATGCCCTCATTTAGCCCGCCAGTAGTTCGAGACAATAAACAGTTCAAAACAACGATATATACAACATTCAAACACTGACTATTGGCTACTACTGACATAAACAACAAGACATGATAGTTCATAAGAAGTCTTGCTACACCACCAAAACGCACCCATCTGCAGCGCTCAGACTCTCGTGGTCTAGACGAGAATGACATTCTAAACAGAGCCAACTATTACATAGTAAGAGTGACATAGACGAGGATGACCAAATGACAAGGAATATGCATAACAAAAGAAAGAACTACCCATCCGAAACAAGCAGCAAAGACAACAAAGTCATTCGAAGAGATGATCCAACACCATCATAATTTGCAGCCCCGCTTCAGCGACCAATAATCCGGAGACACCAGTACTCCACCCTTTCGACGCAACAGCCCAATTACCTATCAACCTGAAGGCTTGAACCACATCACTGCCTGTCGTAATTGAGACATCCAAGGATCAAAGTTAATCCGGATGCCTTTGTCATTCTCACCTTCTTTTGGCTGCAGGCTGTATCGTTGACAATCAGGGGAGTTTGCTCCCGAACTCCTAGGGCTCGCCGTGTAGACACAGTTTTCCATAGCAAACAGAGCCTCTCTGCCATCAAGGTCCTTGCCAACGGTGATCTCCTGGTTAATCGGATAATTGAGTCCGAGAAACAGAGAGTGTGAACCAAGGCTGTTTACCCGCCTCCAACTAAAAAATCCTGAAGGCCCCAACAAGCTGGTATCCTGCTCATAGACGTAACAGCCACTGTCCGGATACTCACGTATTTCACGGTGCTTGTATACAGTGGGGTTTTTGCAATATAACTTTTCCGGCTCATGTGTCCGAATGATCATCAGTCTTTTGCCGTCGTCTGATCGAGCGAGGAACCAGTTGTGCTTCCCTGTTTTTGGCAAAGGTGGTGTGATTACAAAGGGCAGTAACTGTAGGGACACTGCATCATATCAAAAAGGACAGGCATTGTTAATGTAAGATCAGCATTGTTCAGAGTATGAGTAGGATAACGCAAGAAACAGCATTGATATGTCCCTGTTGGAACTGGGAGGAAAATACAGGGAAATGTATACTGGGTTCGAAAATATAGAAGTGCCATGCATGGTTATACTCATGTTATCTCGCAATCGATTCTTCACAGGAAACTACCATGTCATGCATGTTATGGAATCATGTTCTGTCCTCACAAACAAATTCTTCAAGGTAACTAACAGACCATGCATTGTTATATACTCATGTTTTGTGGGCAAATTTTTTGTGAGGATATTATTCTACCATTGATTGCTGAAGGGCGAATATAGGTATGTACACATGGTAAGCATTACATGATTTTACTACTTCCAAATATAGAGTTCTCCATATGCACATTTACTTCCCTAATGTATGGTTAGATGAAACCAACAGTGTGGTGCATGTTTCTACATCATGAAAATGAGGAAACTAACATGGCCATTGATACACACTCATATTTAGTAGTAGTATATAGATTACTGTAAAATAAGGAGAATATCCATATATTCCTAACCGTTTGATTATTCAGGGGTACAAATTGGCTGTAATGACATGATCACAATCGCATGAATTAACTCATTCCAAATATAGCTGATTTACGGCGTCTCTAATACATTGCCATAGTTCTACTCAAATTCTGCTCAAACAGGGATATGCCAATCATCACAAAAAGTTCAAACAGTGTCATGGCGTCATCATTAACATGAGACGGAAACAACTTACACGCGCCGTCCCAGCAATACGTGGTGCCATCTGCTTTGTCGATCGCGTAGATGATGCCATTGTGTTCAATAGCATCACAGAAGTGTGTATCAGCTTTGACGACGATCCACTGCGAGCTGAGTTGTCTCCATCTAAAGAAGGCACCGGCGTAAAGATAGGCGAGTCCCTTGTCGAACAAGGCAATTAGCTTGAAGTCTGCGTAATCCGCATGTCGTGTGGGCACTTGGCAGATTACAATCTTCTGCAAAACAAGGTCCGTCCAACTGACGCGGTAATCTAGATGACTAGGACCGCGATGGTAATACTCTATATAATCCAACGGAGGAAGGATAATCTCATGGGAGGTCTGGAAGTTCACGAGCACCAACTTTTTACCGTCTTCTCTGACGGCAGCCATCCAGTGGGAGTTCATGCCGACCCAGTACATACCTGCCAAGAAGTTTCGGGCGATGGTGATCGGATCGAAGTCGAGGGAAATGATGTACGGCGACCCACTACATACCTGCAAAGAAGTTTCGGCTAATGGAGATCGGATTGAAGTCGAGGGGCATCATGTACGCCTCCGTATCATGGTGAGCCAATCTCGCAAGACCAGATAGCAGCAAGCAGGGTGTCTTGAAAAGCTTAGGCCTCGCTTCAACGATGGCCGTGTGCATGCCCCTCGAGCATGCAGCCAGCCGCAGGGCGCTCAACATATCCATACACGAACAACAGAGGTCGAGGACGTCACTGGGGAGATAGCTCCAATCGCGGCTCATATGGATCCTGCGCGGTTCGCGTTCGGCCATGGTGGAGTTTGGAAGGTGGGGTTTTGGGGGGCTTGATTTACGGGGGAGAAGGCTGTCGGTGCTGGAGCGGCTAGCGAGGGAATAGTGGTACTGGGGGAGGCGAGCGAGGCGAGGGTATGCGGGGGCACAGTGAGATAATGAAGAGTGACCTCAGGATCTCCGGCGAGACGGAGATGGAGATGGAGTGGTGCTAGGGGAGAGGGAGACGAGGCGAGGCATGCTATACAGCGGCGGTGACAGTGACTGCACAGTGCACAAGGTGAGGCTGACTTTGGTAACCCGGACACGCCGCCTGGACTGGTGTCACCTCGGGCGCAGGGTCTTGTCACTTCACTGTGAGGACCGGATGAATAATAGTATTTTGACCATCAAGTGTACCACAGTTGTACTACTACTACTAGTAGGAGTAGTAGGAACATGAGTACACTCCCGTGCTAGCATGCCTCTGGGTTCACTTCATCCTCCAGCTATCATCCATATTGCGAGCAGAACCAAATTCTCGTGCATGCGGAAGCGCGAAGAAGGACTTTTCTTTTTTGAGGATAACCGCATATTCCTTAACCGTAGTAGGAACATGAGTAGTACTCCCTCCGGTCCTCTTTTGTCTGCGCATAACTTTTTTCAGTATTTCTCTAATTAGTCTGCGTATATACCCTTTTGCATGCGCCCATTTCCCTCCATGCCCCGCATTCACAGCATTAATTAGCGTACGCATGAGCAGCTGCAGCCCGACTCCAGCCAATAAACTGCAGCATGCAAGTGGGCCACTCTGTGCGCGTGGGAGAGAGAAAAGGCAACCGAAGAGCCCGTCCAATCCATTGCATGCAGCAGTCAAACCACCGCACCTCTCCTCATGCATGCGCATAACTTCTCCCATTTACTTCTCCATCGGGAACCGATTTTCCTCGGCTTTTTCACTACTCCTTGATCTTCATTTGCATCCAAACCACACTGCATTCACATTGTTTTAACCTCTTCACATCCTCCTGGAGTAATTCCGAAGCCCCTATAAATAATCATCTTCTTCAGTTAGATTAGCCATCTAATCCTAATTCTCCAAACCATAGCCCTCCGGTCCAGCGGTTCCAAATGGCGAAAGAGATCGAGATGCAGGTTTTTAGCGTCCAACATGTCCTCGTCGAAGGCTCGTTGAGCATAGTTGCCACAGTCACCGACCACCCAAGGGTTGTTCGGAAGTGGATCAACAATGTATCCAACTCCCTCCAAAAGGTGGAGATGAATGTCATCGGTCTCGACGCAGAGTACACGGAGCGTGCCACTGGGAAGATCCAACGCGCCGCTGTCCTTCAGCTGTGCCTCGAAGATGATGTTTTGGTGTACCACATCATACACGCGCCCTCCATACCAGGTGAGCTTCACGATTTCTTGTCTCGGGAGGACATATACTTCTGTGGGGCAGCCATCGCAGGGGACAAACAGAAGTTGGAGCCGTACAACCTTGATTTGAAAAGCATCGCTGACCTACAAACCAGAATAAAAATTCCTGTAGAAGATTGTGATAAACCGACACCATCCCTATTCGACGTAGCAAATTTTGTGCTAGGAACAAATCTTCAGAAGGGTGACGAGACGCTGGCATTAAGGTCGTCTGGATGGGAGAATTATCCCTTGACGTACGAGCGGATAAAATATGCTGCCCTCGATGCCCGTGTGAGTTTCGAGATAGCTGCAAGGTCCAGAGAGCTTGTTGCGAAGCCGTCTCCCACAGAAAATGAGAACAAGAAGAAGAAGAAGAAGAAGAAGATGCTGCACCAGCAGCAGGGCATTATGGATGGATGAACTATTTCCTCTCTTGTAAAAAAATATTCCCTCTCTATGTATATTGATATAGATGGACTATTTCGATGGTGTGCATGTCTTTGGAACAAGTAGTAGCGTGGGTCCGCTTGACTATAAGGAACTATTTATCCGCCTAGCTTTCTCTACTACTCCTTCTAGTGATCGGTATGCAATGCATGTGTCCGTAGACATGACAGCTTGTCCATGGAAGTTCAACTACGGCGACCATCACGTTTCATCCACTGCCACTCGCGATTCCCACGACGCCGCTCCAACCCACGGCACCACGTCCCCCGACGTGCGCCTCACCCCTCTCGGCCGCACCGCCCCTCTGCCTTTGTGTGCATGACATGTGGGCCACCTTAAATGCGGCGAGCATCAAGTTTCTACCACAGCCACACGCGATTCCCACGACGCCGCACGAACCCATGACACCACACGTCCCGCACCATCGAATTTTCATCCAGCGGCTGTGACACATTTCGTCCCGGGCATCAATCCTCAGCTGGAGTACTTCTGTACTACAGGTAGTACCCGCCGGTGTGGCCATCTACGCCTCGTAACGCCCCGACGCCCAGCTGTGGCACCCTCGCCACGGCCACGCCACCACCGGCCGGTTCATCTCGAACGAGTGAGTCGCGAACCACACCACCACCATGAGAATGACATGTGGGCCAGCCGCATTTAACGTCCGCATGTCATTGACTCAGAGCATGGTTAATAATATAGCCGGCTGCTGGCTATATGATGTTGCCACGTCACATATAGCCAAGCTTGTAGCCAGCAAGTACAATAGTTGAATATTAATATGTACTACTTTGTTGTTACATGACCCACCTCGCTCTCTCATAAAATGCCTAGGAGCACGTGCTGCAGCCGGCTGTTAACTAGTAGCCCGCTTCTCTTCTCTTTCATCTTCTCTCTCGTCCAACTAAGCAAAAATATAATATTTAATGTCTTACAGCCCGCCTACATCACCTTATTGTACTTGCTCTCATAGGCCGGGCACTAAGCCACTGAAGTTCGGTCCCGTGGGCCCCGAGAGGGAAATGTAACTCCTGCGGCAGGCCTTGTGGTGCTCCCGCAGTACGAGCTCGTGCCAAACCCGGAATTTGTTTCTTACTACTACCAACTACTAGTAAGGTACACGTGCATTGCACGCATGAGATTCTGGTGGTTTGTGCATTATGCTTCTACATGTGGAGTCTTCTAGATTCTACATGTGGCAAAATCTGGTGGAATGTAGATGATATCCAACGGCCAGTAGTGCTCGGATTTGCCATCTTTGTACCGTCGGATTGGCTTCATCCAACGACCAACTTTCAAAGTTATGGTTTGGTTTGCAGCCTAAGGTTGCCACGCCTAAGCTTAGGCGTGCCGGCATGTGTTTGGTTCATTGCTACACTTGTGGCTTGCCACACTTTTCTAGCTACATGGTCCACATGTCATAGACTCAACTTCTTGCCAAATCTTGCCACACTTGTGGTGGCCATTTTGTTAGCCACATTTTTTGTGGCAGACACACTTTGCCTAAGCTTAGTTGTGGCAAAGTTAGTCATGAATGAAGTTCAACCATGGAGTCTTCTAGATTCTACATGTGGCGGAATCTGGTGGAATGTAGATGATATCCAACGGCCAGTAGTGCTCGGATTTGCCATCTTTGTACCGTCGGATTGGCTTCATCCAACGACCAACTTTCAAAGTTATGGTTTGGTTTGCAGCCTAAGGTTGCCACGCCTAAGCTTAGGCGTGCCACAAGTGTGTTTGGTTGCGTTCTCGTCTCAGCATAGTTGTTCCCTCTTCATGCATGCTCAACTCAACACCCCTCTTCATGTATGCTCTCTTCATGCATGCTTCTAGTGTATTTGTGCTAATCTAGTGTGGACTCATGCACCCTCCATACACTCTACCAAACACCCAAAAATGGGTCGAGAAGGGAACTCTTGGGATCATGCACCCTTCATACACCCTACCAAACACACCAGGCATGTGTTTGGTTCATTGCTACACTTGTGGCTTGCCACACTTTTCTAGCTACATGGTCCACATGTCATAGACTCAACTTCTTGCCAAATCTTGCCACACTTGTGGTGGCCATTTTGTTAGCCACATTTTTTGTTTCAGACACACTTTGCCTAAGCTTAGTTGTGGCAAAGTTAGTCATGAATGAAGTTCAACCATGGAGTCTTCTAGATTCTACATGTGGCAGAATCTGGTGGAATGTAGATGATATCCAACGGCCAGTAGTGCTCGGATTTGCCATCTTTGTACCGTCGGATTGGCTTCATCCAACGACCAACTTTCAAAGTTATTCACACACTATATAGGGGGTATAGATATAGATGTGCCGGCCCGTTGCAATGGATCCAAAGTATATCTGTTTAGTGGAGTGCACTCTAAACACATTATCTATTTATTTTTCTCTAACCTTTCGTAGCCATGCAATCAAGCCACATAAGCTTCATGGGTGACCCCACATCATATTATTCATACTACGTTGACAGAAAAAAAGATAAATCACCCAAAACAAGATCTTCCCGTTTTTTGTTCCTACGATGCTGTGCCGTGCACGTACCTACTAGTTGTATAGTGGTAGTACTAGTTGTATAGTACAAACTTGGTACTAGTAGGAGCAGAGTAGTACGGAATGCTCCTACTCTATCAACGAGCCCCATCTGACACCAAATTTCTTGGCTTCCGTGCTACAGCTAGATCTTCCCCTCGTTTCTGTTTTCCAACCCGGCGGCGGGCGGGGTGCGGTTTGCCAATAGTCGGTTTGCTCAACGGCGGTCCCACATGAAAGTGAAAATGCTAGGCAACACGCCTTCCCTAAGCTATGTGTCGTGCCGGACGGGCCGTGGAGTACTCCCGATTCCCGGGCGTGTGTGGGGGGAGTGCGACGCGAACGCGGCAGGCCTTTTCCTTTTACTAGCAATGTGCCCGTGCGTTGCGACGGATCCAAAGTAGTAGAATAGTAGTACTTGTTCACAAACTTGAAAGAAATCACTCTTGTTTTGATATACTCCTAATATATTACTCCCTCCGTTCCTAAATATTTGACTTTTTAGAGATTTCAAATGGACTATCACATACGGATTATATAGACATATTTTGAAGTGTAGATTCACTCATTTTGCTCCGTATGTAGTCACTTATTGAAAAATCTCTAGAAAGACAAATATTTAGGAATGGAGGGAGTACTTTTCACTCAAAATATATTTCTCAGGCTGTTTTGATGAGGTGAGGGAGGGATGTGGTTGCTTTCAAGTTAATAAGGGGTTTTCTGCAAATTGGAGCAGAGAAGTGGGCTATTGTTGCAAAAATGCCACAACTTACCTCACAGCCGTTAGATGCAGATCTAATGGTCAGAAACGACGTATGGCAGACACACCACCATCACCAACTGAGTCTTTTATAGGAGTATATATTTCTCAGGCTGTTTTGATGAGGTGAGGGAGGGATGTGGTTGCTTTCAAGATAATAAGGGGTTTTCTGCAAATTGGAGCAGAGAAGTGGGCTATTGTTGCAAAAATGCCACAACTTACCTCACAGCCGTTAGATGCAGATCTAATGGTCAGAAACGACGGATGGCAGACACACCACCATCACCAACTGAGTCTTGTATAGGAGTAGGAGTAGAGAAACATGTATAAATTGTAACATTTTGGTTCTGCTCCTTGGCACGATCGATAGATAGAAATAACGATTGGAAACGCTAGGGCGGGGCTATTTCCGCCAGATAAGCAGGGTACGTAGTAGCTAGGTTGGCGCATCGTCGGTTTGGTCACACGCGGTCCGACATGTTCTAGTGTTTCTAGCAAGATGCCCGCGCGTTGCACGAAGTTGATGGAAAAGGTAAGCACAACTTATAAATTGACGGATGGAGTACTAGTTACAGTGATGCATATAATTAAGCAAAGGGATCGCACATGTCGGTATTGACTGGAACGAGAATGCAACACCACAATAAGAATTAAGGCCACGATGATGATGCGATCGCAGTGGTGGTTACAGAAGGCAAGAAGAAAGATGCATCCATCAACGTACGACCTCCTCCTCCTCAACTTAGTGCGCCGGGCCACCGACCGGCGGCTAAGGAGCGGCGGCTTTTGTGGCGAGGTCGAGGTGCTTCTCAGCAAAGGCATCCAAGGCTTCCAGCCGGTTGAGGAAGGCCAACGTCGTAGCGTCCTCACTGGCCTTGTAGATACCTATGTACACGATTTGCTCGTACACGTGGATGTGTAGGTCGACGAATTCTTGCAGGGCGAGGCGCCTCGCGGCGAGCGCGACCTCCAGGTGGACATTCTTCGTGGCGTCGGCGGGCAGTCGCAGGGCCACCAGTGCTTGAAAGAGGTTCCGGCCATGGAGGCCGATTAGGGTGGCAGGCAATGAGGAGCCCGGGCGCGCGGGCTGGAGGAGTACGGCGATGTCGTCCGCGAGCTTCTTGAGGACGGTGAACTTGTTGGTGGTGGCAACGATCATCTGGTCCAACTGAGAGTCGTAGTTGGCGTCGACGGCGGCCATCCACCAGCCGGTCTCCAACACCGTCTGGAGACGATCCTCGGCGCCATGCCGCAGGCCGACGTCGTGGACCATCTGGCACAGCCGCTGGCCGCTCGCGCGCATCGCCGCCATGGGTCTGGAGTGAGCTCTTTTGCGCTTAGTGTAGGTGCTTGGGCAAATGCTTAGGTGCGTACGATGTGGAGATGCATTGGAATGGAGGGGCGCCTTTATATGAGGGCAAACTGCGTTGCATTCACATCGTGCAGCCTCTTTTCCCGGTCCTCCTCCCATTACTTCCCTCATGCATTAATTGAAGGAGGATGCATTGGCCGTTCAACATTTCGGGAACCGCTACTCCCTCGCTCGTCTGCATTAAAGCCGTATCGGGAACTGCGCCGCCCGCTGTCAAATCGAATAGTAGTACTGCGCCGCCCGCTGCACGCCCGGCTGAACACGCCTCCTCGCCTCCATCAAACCCCTCCGTTAAACCCGCATGCAAACCGAGAAACCTACTCCGGCCACACGTCCGTTCATGAGCGGGCCGGAATTAAACGCAACACCGGCCGAGCTCCTCCCGTCCGCCCTCAGTTTAAACGAGGCCAGACGCCGGCCAAGCTCCTACCGTCCGCCCTCTATTTACACGAGGCCAGACAGACAGCGGGCAAGAATCGCACCCCTCCGCCGCTCCCCCATCTCCGCCTTCACCAATTTCTCCACTCTTCCGATGGCTTCCGAGGAGCCGTTCTCCGGCATATTACCCGGCTGGGTGGCCCGCCGAGCCCTCCGGATACGGGCGAGGCCGCTCGGTGCTTCACCAACCTCGCTTGGCCCGACGGAGCCAGTTGCCGCCCCAAGCAGGCGCGTGGTTCAGCAACTCGCCGCTCCAGTTCAGCTCGATGAGGAGTGGCGAGTTGCTCCACGCCGGCACGGCGGCGAGCACACCGGTACGGGCGTCGTCGCTGCCGCGTCGTACCGCGCCTCCCGTGCCTGCGGCAGCGCCATGCAGGCAGAGACAGAAGCCGGGTGCATGGACAGCGACGAGTCGGTGGCCAGCTTCTCCGTGTCCGCCGCCATCATCGAGGAGAAGTAGAACACGGGAGGCCGCCGCCACTTGGGTCCCATGAAGGCCACCGCCGAGGCGACGACTGCGCATTCAGGTGGTTTCTTTGCTTCTTCGTCTCTTCCGAGGACCTTCGTCGACCCCGCAAAGTGTCTGCCGGACATGAGGAAGACAAAGGGATCCGCGGGCGGCCATTTAGATTATGTACTCCCTCTCCAGCTGGCGGGAAATTTTTGTTCTAAGAATGGATAAATTGTATGTATCTATAACTAAAATAAGTCTAGATACATCCATTTCTAGGACAAGTATTTCCGGACGGAGGGAGTATTAATTATACCAAGATAGCCGGATTGGCACCGCTTAGTTCATGTAAATGTAATGAAATCCATCATGTTTATATGAAGATCCGGCTTTTTTATACGAAATCCTTCATGCTTATATGAAATCAGTCCGTGTTTGCACGAATTTCATCTGGTTGGTTAGAGTTGTGAAAATGTATGCCGCTGGCGTTTGATGTCGTCCTCCGCGGAAGGAAACGGGAGGAAATTTGCCGGCTGCCGTTGGAGATGCTCTTATGCTGGAAATAATAGAGTGACATCCAATCCATTTGAGTTAATTGCGTGTATGATTGTCCCTCTATAAAAAGTTAATTGCATGTACAGTGTACACGTGACTTGCAGGGTGGCTACAGCTTCGTACAGAAAGTTAAAAAGAAACAAGTCCATCCTTAATCTTGTATTCTAAGTACTCTGTGGGTTCCACTGTCAGTACAGTAGCGAAAGAAGTATATATTAAATAAGTAATATATAATATAAAAATCTAAAGTTAAAGACAGAATTCGAACTCATGTCATCGCGTTGCGAGCATCCGGCGCTAACCAGTCCAGCACATTTTTGTTGTAGACCATGCTGCTGATATATCTCCATGTCTACTCTTATACTCCATCCGTTCCTAAATATTTGTCTTTTTCAGATTTCAAATGGACTACCACATACGGATGTGTATGTAGACATATTTTAGAGTGTAGATTCACTCATTTTGCTCCATATGTAGTCACTTGTTGAAATCTCTAAAAAGACAAATATTTAGGAACGGAGGGAGTAGAAAACAGAGTTGGTGATGATGGTGTGCGTGCCATCCTGCAATATAGGCCGTCGGATTTATATCTAACGGATAGGAAGAAAACTATGGCAATTTTGCAAAAATTTACCCACACCCCTCTCCACGTTCGCAAATACGGCCTTCCCTCGTTCATCCTTTTCTCTCACAAGATAAACTACTCATACAAATGCATCTTGATTTTCCGTGCAACGCACGGGCATCTAGCTAGTTTCTTTTAAAATAGTTACTGCGATAATTGGGTTGAAGTGATATATTTTATGTCTGCCCCGAATGATTTCAGATTCACTAGTAGTAACAAAGAAAAGGTTGCCTTGTTAATTAACAGAAAATAGGGTGAAAACTATCACATGAGGCCGGTAAAAACGAGGCACACTGGGTTCAGCGTCATCGTCACTACAGCTGTGCGCGCGCGAGAAGTCTACATATCGAGGGGGCTACTGAGCGAGGCACAGAGACACAATGTTCGAGAGAGAAACCAATTGACAGATTACGATCAGATTGAGTTGTCACCCTTCTGCTGTCATTGTTGGAGTGGGGGGGAGGGGGAGGGAGAGAAAGACATACCGAGAGTGTGCGCGGTAGGCACAACTAGCGAGTGTGTGTGTATGTGTTTGTGTGTTTGAAAGAGGAGTAGATAGATTACTATCAAGATCGAGGTGCCGCCCTACTCCTTCGGTGTCGGGTAGTGTGTGTGCGTGTGTGTGTGTTTGAGAGAGAAGCCAGTCGATAGATTAGTATCAAGATCGAGGTGTCACCCTACTCCTTCGGTTTGGGAAGTGTGTATGTGTGGTTGTGTGGGTGTGGGTGTGTGTGTCGGGGGGGGGGGGGGGCAGTGACACTTACATATCCCTACTCTTATAAAAAACAGAGTAGGTGATGATGGTGTTCCTGCCATCCTGCAATATAGGCCATCCGATTTATACCCGACAGATAGGAAGGAAACTGTGGCAATTTTGCAAAAAGATAGCCACACCCCTACCCGCATTTGCAAATAAGGCATTCCCTCGTTCATCCTTTTCTCCCACAGGATAAACTACTCATACAAATGCATCTTGAAGTTCGGTGCAACGCATGGGCATCTTGCTAGTAGGGAGGAGTTTGTGTGACACATATCTAGCTATATTAAGGGATAGGTAGATAGCATTTGTGCGAGGCATACTTAAAGCATCACGAAGATAAACAAAATTGTGTGGATGCAAGTGCCGGAAAAATGAAGCGAGAAACAATGTGTTGGAGAGAGAGAGAGAGAGCAAAATCTCAAAACAAAAGGTGCTATGTTGGAATCCCATTGTATGTGTTCATATGGTTCCGGAACTCGAGTTAACCTTAGGCATATGTGTGAGAGACATTATTATACTTTGAGGCATTAGTGGCTGTGGGTGGGCGGAATTAAAGGGGTGGGCGTGTTCGACAGAGAGAGCGTGTGTGTTTCTGTGTGAGAGACTTGTAGGACGGGGTAGAAAGACGAATTCTAACCTTGACGGAGGGAGAGAAATACACGAAGTGCGCGTGTGTGATTCCGATGACCATAGGGAAATGAGATATGTATGCGTGTGAGAGAGATTGCACAATTCATTCACGTAACACTATCTAGCGATCGTGGACATGCATCGGTTGAACATAAATCAATATCTACTTCGTATCGTGGCCAAAGGTACAATATCGATTCAACGCTATAAAGATTGGACACTCACATATCACATTTTTTCTATTTAAATAAACCTTTTCAGTTGTGCATGCCAAAGTTACAGTGATGTTTCTTCAAACAACCAATGTAGCTATCATGTACATGCACCATTGTTACTCTTGCATTCAAAATCATTAGTCTTGGATGATTTAAGGTTCTATTATGAAGTAATATATGTAATATTCATATATGAATTCAACGGGTACGCAATTTATGAAATGGAGGCTATGTAATCATATGAGGTAACACTTTTAAGTAGCGGACTTCTTTTTGTGCGCCTCTACACTAACACGTCAATGCATTATGTTTAAAGTAAATAACCAATTGCACTAAATTATCTATTTACACGAGAAATACATAGGCTGAGCGTTTGATCCCTTTTTTGTGAACGCGCCACTACACCCGTACGATTGGCCGCGCCCGTGTGAACGTCCAAGTTATCGGCGCATCATCCCGCGTTATTGTCTTTTTTTCTGGGGTGGACACACCAGTTATTAACTGCTGACGCGTGCCCCGTGTACACAGTCTCGCATGACCTTCCCGCTAGCACGGTCCAAAATTAGTTGAAACTGGATACGAACGATCCCGCGGGCGGCAAAATCTCCCGCCTCCTTCTAAAATTTCCGCCACCTTAGTCTTTAGCATGCGAAATTCCCCTTTTGTCCTTGGTGCACGGAGACCAACAGTTACAATACCGCCCTCATCTACATAATAGGTCGGGGCTGCTTTGGTAACTTCCGGTTCCCCCCACTACACGGCACCCCCATTTCCTCTCCCCCTCCCGCAAAAACGACTAACTCCACAGCACCAGAGCATCTCACATCACGCCGTCCGTACTTCATCGGCCTTTCTCCCCTCCCCTCTCGAAACCCTAGACTGCTCATCCACCGGCGTACCAGAGCCCATTCACTGCCAGCGGCGTCCACCTCGCCGGATCTGCTTCTGCGGCCGCATCTACCCCTCCCACCTCCCCTAGAAACAAGTAGACTGCTCATCCACCACTGTACCACAGCCCATTCAGTGCCGGCCTTGTCCACGGCGCCGGATCTGCTTCGCCGGTACTCTCGTCAACCGCAGCGCATCTGCAGCGGCTCATTCGTACTCCCCACCGGAGACGCTTCGTCCACACCCCCCCGGAGCCGCCCCACCGACGCCCCCGTCGACGGCCTCTGATCCTCTTCGCCGACACCTTCCTCAACCCTACCGGAGCCGCTTCGCCGACAACATCGTCAACCCCACCGGAGTAGCTTCGCCTATACCATTTTCAACCCTACCGGGGCCGCTTTGCCAACTCACAAGTCCACGGCCTCAGATCCGCTTCCTCGCACCCTCATCCAACCTACCGGAGCAGCTTCTGACGCCCCGTCCACGGCCGCAGATCCGCATCGTCGACACCATCCTTAACCCAACCACCGGAGCAGCTTCACCTACGCCCTCGTCCACGGCCACAGATCCGCTTCGCCCACACCGTAGTCCACCCTACCGGAGCCGCTCCACAAACACCCTACTCGACGGTTCTAGATCTCCTTACCGGACCCCGACAGCCAGCGCAGCGTCATCACCCTTGACGTTTCTAACCTGATTCCCACCGTCTGGCAAGATGCCAAGCACCCGCCACGGCCTAGGTACTTGTCACCTTTAAACCCGTCCAGCATCACCTGCCCGATGTACTTCAAATATACTAACAGGTCGCTTTTACCTGTTATGCAGCTGGCAAAAACTACAAGGACGATGTTTCTTCTGGATCTAACAGCTTGGCCAACCAAGATCCTGGACCGAGGCATTGCTATGATCTTGTAAGCGTGTCTCTCTCTCTTGTATTGTTCTGTGCCTGCCAGCGTGCTTTGCTAGGATTTTCGACCAGTAATCCCTTTGTGCAGACAATGATTTCTACTACTGGCTGCTAAATTAGATATGTAGATGTCATACATGATACTACCTCGTACCTCCGTTCCTAAATATAAGTCTTTCTAGAGATTCCAATATAGGCTACATACGGAGCAAAATGAGTGAATCTACACTCGAAAATGCATCTATATACATCTGTATGTGGTCCATACTGGAATCTCTAAATAGACATATATTTAGGAACAGAGGCAGTACATTACACAAAATCGTAGGTGGCATGTAGGAATTCCAGTACACTACATTAGGCTCCCTTAGAGTGCCTGCTAGTCCAGCACACAGAGTCATGGCTAGTTTATGCTACGCACACAATCATTAATTGGTGGTTTAAATATGCGCAAGGGATATGCAATGTATTATCATGTAGAGATGTCTGAAATTAGCCGTGCCAACTTGCAGATTGGGTTACACAATGAAAAAGTACAAGATGTATGTGGCAATTTCATGGAACATCGCAAAAAAAGGAGAGCCAGCGGTGAGCCTATACAGTGTGCTATGGTACGTCACTCCTCCATTGCAATCATCGTGACATGTTATTTGTATGTTAGTTCTATTGGCCAAGTTTCTTAGGGACAGTTATTACGAGTTATCCTAAGAAAATAAGCACCTGTGAATATAAGCTCCATGTAATAAGCCAACCAGTTCTTTTCATTGCGTTTTCAGCTTATCTTTGGTATGATAAGTGAAAAGTCTAGATTGCATTATATTTTTTCATTTTGCTGCCCATATGAAAATTAATTTGACTTGCAAACATCACAAATTGAACCCATGCAGTAATTAATATGATAGGAAAACAGACCATCACTATTTGCTCAAAATGCAAATACAAAGATACCATCTACTTGGCACAATCTACTTTGGTCATGTTTTCCATAGAGATCCCATTGCCTAATTTAAACGAAAAAACGCAATGACCCACATTTAAATGAAGAACAATTATTTATTGAAATTCGATGGTCCAAGTGGCTGGTTATTATCATATAGCAGCACCACCTGAAAGCATCATATAGCAGCAGCAGCTCATAGGCAACTCATCAATACAGCAGCAGCAGCAGTGTGCAATTCATCATATACCAGCAGCAGCTCATAGCAATTCATCCATATTAGCAGCAGCAGGAGCAGCTCATAGCAATTCATCATATAGCAGCAGCAGGAGCAGCTCATAGCAATTCATCATATAGCAGCAGCAGGAGCAGCTCATAGCAATTCATCATATAGCATCAGCAGGAGCAGCTCATAGCAATTCATCATACAGCAGCAGGCAGGCAGCTTAAGCCAGCTTATAGCAGCAGCCAAGCATTCATCATATAGCAGCAGCAGCAGCTCAGCTCATAGCAATTCATCATATAGCAGCAGCAGCTCATAGCAATTCATCATATAGCAGCAGGAGCAGCTCATAGCAATGCATCATATAGCAGCAGCAGAAGCAGCTCATAGCAATTCATCGTATAGTGGATCAGAATGAAAATTTGGCAAAAAATCAGAGGAGATCCTCACCTTGTTGGATGAGCTCATCCTTCAACAGCACCTCAAGGCCACGGCCTGGGAGGTGGGGAGGGGGAATAAGGTGCCTTCTGCCGCAGTGTGGCATCAGCCGTAGTTGTGCAGCGCCTGCCGGAGTAGTGCGTTGGACGAACCACAGTGGAGCAGCTGCTGGAGACCATGAGAATGAGGGGCGGCACCAGAGGGAGGAGCAGCCAGGGAGATTTGCCCCTACCCGCCGGCCATGTAGCCTAGCTGGACAGAGCATCGTCGAGGACCAGGCCAGATGGGACCAGTGGCGACGGCTTGCTGGAGGAACCCTAGTGCTGCAGGCAGGGGATCGAGGTAGAGGGAAAGGGGAGAGGAGATGCAAGCGGGCAGGGCAATGAACGCTTGCGTGTTTGTTTTTACTTGAGGGTGAGGTGTGACGCGGGCGTCACCAGTTGCATTTTGAGTGTAATATAGGCAGACAACAGAGTCATTTCACTATTCCCCTTCCCTTCAATTTTTAGTGAGGTTCTACCCGAAACACCCCCCTCCAAAGCGAAATTAGTTAAGCCCAAGCCCATAACTCAAAAATGACTTCTTTACATCTTTTATGGCTTATTTTGACAATAAGCCCTGAAAAGGCGGAATAGAACTGGCCCTTAACCTGCAATTCAATTGTGCGTGCAATGATGAATCACTCCTGCCTGCTATAGTGTACATTTAGGCATCATCATACATGGCATAACCTAATACATGTGCATTCCATTGTAGAATCTGGAATATGCAATGTTTATGTTAGTTCATACGTTGCACATGATGTTTAAATGCCCCTTAAATCTGGTCAGTCAAGTGATGGTCTTTAAGCCTCCTTCTTTGCTTCTTTTCTTGATATGTAAGATTTGCTCACACATCTGTTCAATTGCTTGTTTGCATCAGCCAGCCATACTAGGACTGTTTGCTTTGATTACTTGTTGTTCTTGACCTAACACTCTAACAGAGCTTGTCAACGATTTAAACACTAAGGGCTGCTGTAGTGGGGCCTTTTCTAACTCATAGGTGACATAAAGGTTTGGCTGTACACTAAAGTAGGCTCTCCAAGAGTACCTGGAGATCCAGTTCGAAGGTATGCCTAGTTTTTACATAGTGCACACATAGTAAATGCTCATTTCATTGTGTGCAAGTGCAAGAGATGCGGCATGTTTCATTATGTGGTGTTGTTTTGTTATAATCTCATCCTTTTGTGTTCACAGACTGGAAAGTATGCATATTTATCTTCCAAGGAGACGAGTAACTAGTTTGTGTCACCTTGCAGAGGGGGTGCAATGAAGATAAGATTGAGGATTTCCAAGTACAAGATGTTAGGAAGGAGCCTTGCAAGAGAAGTAGGAGCTGCGCTGAGCCTCTTCAACCTGTTAAGGTAAGTCACTGTATCCAACTCAACAGTTCAATTCCTTGTTTGTTTCAGGCATAGTTAATTTGCTCTTTTCAATTGCTTTATTTGTCCTCAGTTAATGAGATGCCCAAAGAATGATGCCTGATGTTGGGTACTTGTATAACTATTAGTTGACATAATTAAAGGCCTTACCATTTAATTACTCTGCCGAAGTGTGCCTGAAGCTTTGAAGTCTATTAACCAACTATTATTGAATGAGGCTCACAATCTAGTTTATACTAGGCTAATGATTGCATAGTTTTGCTTGCTGTAGTATGTTTGTATGAAATCCTCTGCTGTTCATTATGCTCCCTAAGACTTTAATTGAGCTACAGAATGGCCAACTGCTTGCTTACTTCTACGCAACGTGCTGTCTAAATTTGTAACTTGTCTGTGTTTTGGATTGGGCCCCAACATCATGCTCCTCTGGTGAGCTAAGAGAGATTTCTGTATGCAGGCTGCACAGACTACCTTTTTTATAATTTTTAAAATATCACCTGCTTATGCTTCATGACGTGTAACATTATTGTTAGTCCTGTTTTGCCATGTACAAAATAGTCTGTCTTGCTCGCTTCACTGTTGTAACTATATTTTTGCCCTAGTCATGTGTACTTACAGAAACATTTCAGGATGAAGTGACATCAACACAAAGATCTGCGAGCAGTGCGGCATGGCCGTTACCGAATGATTATGGATTGGAATTGGAATGTGCTGATGTTCTCGAGCATCAACTAGAGGTGGCAAGACAACGTGTACATGATTCTGAACGTACAATCAACAAGTTGAGACTGGACATGCAGGTATTAGATGCAGGAGTCAAAAAAATGAAACAAGACACTGAGGTAACAACGAAGGAATTGGAGATTTTGCAGACTGAAATTTCTGCTATCTAAATCCGGCCAATCCTATTTTCTGAAGAGATTATAGTTCAAATGGTAAGTTATGTTGATGCGCGTCCATGATGTATGAGCTGTATTTGCCCAGTGTATGTAATTTGCTGTTTGTGTATGCTTTATTATCACTGGTGCCGAACCATAATGCCCAGTGGGTATAATCGGCTGTAATTTCTTTATTGTATAGTGTAGGATTATTCTACGTTTCTATGCCTTAGTCTCTTTATTGTATAGTGTATGTTTTTTAGAGGTGATAGTATAGAGTAGGATAATTCTTTGAATATGCTATATCGTTCAAACGGGGGCCAACTCGCCCAAACGTTGTAGTGACCATGGCCCTCCACAGGCCGTACGTTCCATGGGCCATCTACGGGACGGACGATCCCTGGCCTTCTGTGGCCGTCGGATTCGTGGGCCTTCTATGGGCTGTCGGATCCGTGGGCCTTCTATCGGCTGTCGGATCCATGGGCCTTCCATGGGCCAGCGGATCCATGGGCCTTCTATGGGCCGTCGGGTCAATGGGCCTTCTGTGGGCCGTCGGGTCAATGGGCCTTCTACGGGCCGTCTCATCTATGGGCCTTGTACGGGCCGTATAAGGGGCCGTAAACGGGCTAGAGTGGAAATCGTACGTTTTATGGGCTGACCATAACGGGCCGTTAAACGGCCGTATTTGATGATGCTATGAAAATGGCCCAACAGATTAACGGGCCACAAACGGGCCGACTGTATCCACGGGCTGAATTTGGCCCACAAGCAGAAAAGGCCTGTAACGGGCCGTAAGTAAACGAATGCTGGAAATGAGCCCAAGAATAAATGGGCCCTGAGAAGGCCGAAAGATAACATGGGCTGGAAACGGCCCAACGGTATAATGGGCCGTTAATGGGTATAAAGTGATACACTGTTCATCACGGGCCAGTTTTACCACGGGCCGTTAACGGGCCGAGGGTTACTAAGGGCCTCAGATGGGCCAAAAGACGTCATGGGCCATACATGGGCCGGAAGTTAAAACGGGCTGGAATTATATTGGACGGCCCAGATGACGCTACTGGGCCTAATTCGGATAGGCCGTAAACGGGCCCTGGGTTAGCGGGCTGTAAATGGGCTATATGCGAACATGCCGTTAACAGGCTTGCCGTGGGCCGGCCCGCCACCTTTTGACCAAGTCAAACGGGCCGGCCTTTTCACAGGAATGGGCCTCTGTTGGGCCGTGCCACGTGTCGACGTATCATAGGCGCTTTGGGTCCAATGAGTGGATGACATCTGTCCCAACGGTGAGCCGACACGTGTTTCCTCCAGCCAATGATGATTTTACACGGGGAAAATCCCCATTGGTCGGGGCTGTTAATGGGTTATCGGATCCAAAACCGGACCCGATAGCTTAACGGCGTTCCGTTACGGTGGATGCCACGTGTCGGTCACCCTTGACGAAAGCACTTCTATGACGCGCGATTTATCGTCATGGAAGTGGACACTTCCGTGATGATAATTTTGGTAATGTCATGGAACACTTCTACGACAGCACAGGTATGACTATCTTGATTCTATCATAAATTTGTCATGGATGTACATGCATGACAAAAAATGCGACCTACTGTGACAAACACGTATCATCACAGAAGTGTCTTTTTTTGTAGTGAAGCCTTTAAATATTATATTTTTGATGAGTTGGAGGAGAGAGAGGATGAGAGAGAAGGGAAGCAGGCTACTAATTAAGAGTCGGTTGCCGCACGGGCTCCTAGACAAGTTGTGACAGAGTGAGGTGGGCCATGTATGAAAAAAAGTAGTAGATATTTATATGCTACTATTGTATTTTTTGGCTGTAAGCTTGGCTATAGATGATGTGGCAAGATCATATAGCCAGCAGTTGGCTATACTATTAACCATGCTCTAATGCATAGTATCATAGAGTAGTATCATGTAGTACTTCATTTATTGTCATGCATGACACATAGTAGCATAGCATTTATTATGGTACGATTTCATGATATGATAATTAACCCTCTCTTTCTTCATTTAATTCTATGACAGCTCATCAAAATTGCCTAGTTGGCATGCATGATACTAGCTATGATACCCCCTTACTATCAGCCTAGCAAAGAAGGTGTACAGATCATTTGTGCATCGCTATGTGAGTTTTTATCCATTTGTTCGAGAAGCGGGGAGAATTTTCAAACATTTCGACCGCGAGGCGCGGCCACTAGCGTAGGCCTAGTTGGTATTTTAATTACAGGGAATTCAGATGGAGTCTGGACATCATCAAAATCAATGTGTGCTCGTGGCGTGCTCTCACGACCCTGTGGAAAAAATTGGTAAAGTTTGGCACAATTTTGGTGACCGCTCCTTCCAAACCGGAGCATCTCACATGAAGGATCATGGTTTCCAGAAGGAGGCGTGTCAATTCAAACTCCTGTGGCCGGTGACTTCATCGTTTGGCCTCATAAAAATTTCCACGGTACGCAATCACCATTATACCGTGGGTTTGATTTTCTGGCGCATTTCAGGTATCGTTAGCTATATTTAAGACATTTTTTGAGTTTAGCGTGCATTTTGTGCATAAAAATAAAATTACAACCGGAACTGCATGTGCTGTCGAAAGGGATGAGGATCGCCGTTCGATCTGGGAGCATCCAACGGTACAGACGTACAATCCGTGGGGTTTGGGTTCTGTCCAATCAGAAAGCACGACTCAGATTGTGGGTGGGGTTTGGTCGGCAGATGGCTTTCATCAACGAACCGTGTGCTATTCGCAAACCAGATTGCGTATTTTTGTTCACACATACTATAGTGAGATCAATTGAGTGTGTTACCTCTATGATATAATAATAATAATAATAATAATAATAATAACAAAAAACAGTTCATATTCATTGCCTGAGGTGACAACATATCAAGGTCAACATAGTAACGGTTCTTACATCAACAGAAAACCAGGCATAACTCACAAATTCAGTACACGCGGCAGTTCTAAATTGAACGAATTAAGTTGCAGGGTAGGCATAAAGACTAGTCTTACGGCTTAATTCCCATGTACATGGGGGAACTGGGATCATTACGTTGACCCCGAATGAACTTGGGTTTTCTGATGATTTTACGCTTCTCTGTTACACCGGTGCGTGATCCCTTGGCTGGCAACTCATAAAATTCATCATACCCGTCCTCATCGGCAACATTGTCGACATCCAGTACCCTTCTCTTCCCATGCATCACTACATGGCAGTTCATATGCAAGGGGTCTTCCACAAAGAAAATCTGGGTAGCATCACTGGCAAGAATGAATGGGTCCGCCTGATATGCCATCGTTGTCCTGTTAACACAGGTCTACCTGTACTCATCAATCCTTACATGACCAAGAGGGATCCATCACCTGAATAATGCCACCTTAACTTTCACATAGTCAAGCTCCCAAATCTCTTTGATGGTTCCATAGTATACCCCTTTATCAGCTTCATTTACAGTCATGCATTCTATTCGAACAGAGCAGTTCTGATATGAGGTCTTCTCATCAAGTTCCTCGGTGTAGAACGTGTATCCATTTATGCCATATGCATGGTACGTCAACACCATAGGTGATGGCTTTTGTGCCAACCACGTAGCAATGTCAACGATGGATCCTTGTGCCAAACAATTCTTCAGCCATTCGGTGTAGTTCTTAGTGTGCTCCTTCATCTCCACATCTAATGAAGGAACCATTGGTAAGAAGCTTTGGCGTATCTCCGCCAAGTGTTCTTCGGCATAAGCGCTGAGAACTGGGCTGTTAAGCAGTACCGTCAAATGGGCTTTCTCTGCCAATTCTCCGGGTGCAGCCATTTGCGTGCCAGCAAGGACCGGATTACCTTTCAGCCTTCTCTCGTGGCGAGAGAGGGGCAAACCTATAGGTATTTGTTTCATGTATTCGGTGCAAAACTCAACCACCTCCTCCGCGGTATAACCTTGTAGGATGCTTGCCTCTCGATGGTTTCAGTTCCGACAAAAGCGCTTCAATATTCCCATGAACCGCTCGAAGGAATACATGTTGCGAAGAAACACAGGACCACAATACTTCATCTCGTCGACAAGGTGCACAGTGAGATGGACCATGACATCAAAGAATGACGGTGGGAAAAACATCTCTAGGTTGGACAATATTCTTGCAATATCATCTTGCATATGATCCAACTCTTCAGGATCTACAACTTTCTGCCATAGTTGGTTGAAGAAATCACAGAGGTCAATGAGTGTGTTTCTTATATCTTTGTCCATCAAATTCCTGATGGCCACCGGGAGGATTTGTGTCAAAATTATGTGGCAATCAAGTGACTTCATGTGTCCCAACTTCATTTTACCTGAGCTCACATCCACGAGACTTCTCATGTTTGCGCAGTAGGAAGAGGGTGTCTTAACTAACAACAAATAGGTGAAGAACTATGTTGCTTCTTTTGTAATAAAATTGTAACTCTGGCGAGCTTTGAAAAATTTGTCATCATCTTCTGCTTCACTCTTGCATTTTGATTGATCAACAAGCATATCGAGCCATGAACCGTCACCATCCTTTCTTTTACCTTTAATCTTGAGCAGAGTACCGAGGATGCTTTCACATACGTTCTTCTCTACGTGCATGACATCGATGCAGTGACGTACACGTAGAATCTCCCAGTAAGGTAATTTCCAGAACACTGATTTCTTCTTAAACACTTGATCCTTGGGTGTTTGTTTCACCATCAAAGGGTGGTTCTTGCCAAGCACAACATTATTTTTTTAGCCATGTTGTGGACCACCTCCCCTTCATAGGGTCTTGGGCCCACACCTGCCTCTGCCGTACCATCAAATTCAGCTTTCATCTTTCGGTATGGGTGAGTATTCCGTAATAACCTACTATGACGCAAATACACGGTTTTGTGCGAGTTGGGAAGTCTTCTGCTAGCTGTCCTATACATGCATGTGACACACCCTACATCTCCCTTTGTTTTCTGCCCCGATGTGTTGCCTAATGCCGGCATATCTTCAATGGTGTGCACCAACATCGCATGTAGATCTAAAATCTCCTTTCTGTAAGCATCATAACATTTTACAGCAGGCGCATCTATCCACACTGTCAGCAGTTCTTCTACGAGTAGCTGAAAGTAAATGAAGATGTCATTTCCAGGTTGCTTCGGGCCTTGGATAATCATTGACATCATAATGTATTTTTTCTTCATACACAACCAAGGAGCTAGGTTATATATGCATAGAAGCACCGGGCATGTGCTGTGATTGGTGCTCATATCGCCAAAAGGATTCATCCCGTCAGTACAGTCCCCGAGCCTTATACTTATAGGATCCTTGGCAAAGTCTTCAAACTTGTTGTCGATTAATTCCCACTAAGCCCCATCTTTCGGGTGCCTCATAAACTTATCCGCAATTCGCTCATCATGATGCCACCGCAACCTCTTTGCATCTCTAGGGTTTGCGAACAAAGGCCTCAACCTTGGAACTAAAGGCAAGTACCAAACAACCTTGAACGAGATTCATGTCTTGATCTCGTCGTCCAATTTGTACTTGTCCTTTGCTTGTATCGTGCTTCTGGGGAGAACATTATCTTCCGGAAGAATTTCTTTGAAAAGACCTAACATCTCTATGAAGCCCTTGTTTGATAGACCGTTTGCTGCTTTAAATCTGAGAAGCGCCAGGGTGGCACTCAACTTGGAATATTTCTTTTTGCAACCTGGATACAATTCTTTCTTGGAGTCGGCTTCAATGGTTGGCAGATCCTTATACCCAATCATATCCTTTTTTGGGCCCTCGAAATCTGCAATCATAGCAGCAAAATCTAGCATATCAAGATCGTCGTCATCTGCGTCGACGTCTTGGTTTTCTAGTGGACGTTTCGGCTTTCTTGTGTTCCATTGGTAGCTTGAAGCCTCTGCCCCGATGTTAGATTCAACATCCATGTGACACTGATCGGGGTTTGGCATCTTGCAGCCCTGGGTATCTTCATCCATGACCTCCTCTTCGCCGTGTATGGTCCAACGTGTATATCCATCCATGAATCTCCTAGAGACTAAGTGCAACTGGACATCTAAAACTTCATGTGACTCTGTATTGGCACAATCATTACATGGACACAGGATGTAATCCGCATCACCAATTCTCCTCTTTGTACTTTCAGCCAAATTCATGAACTCTGTCCGCCACTGATAAAATCTGCAGTTTTCCGATTCTTCATCCATCGAGATCGTTACATCTGCACCACACGAATGGTAATTAAAAACAAAACAACAACAACATTAATACACGGATTAACTGCTTCCCAAAGATGCGTGCACAAATCACAAGGTTTTATTTTCATAATTACTGAGGGCGCTCCATATTGTTATCGAGACGTGCAATGACAAAAATTAATGGCCAGTCAATTTACACGCAGAGTACTAGTACAACACTACCCTTAGGAATTGAATACCTTAATTAAGCCACTCACAAAAAGAATACCTTAATTAATTAGCCATGCGGCGACCTCCACCCAGTAGACAGAGAAGCGAGATGCGGCGGCACGCCGAGACAACAGGGTCGAGGAGCAAAGCTTAGTGCGGCTGCCGCCTGAAGTTCGACCTCCACTATCCCGCCATCGACCGCGATGGATGTGCTCTAATCACGCCGCCGCCTACCTCGATGGTTGAGCTCCTCCTATCTCCCGCCGCAGACCGAGGATTGACCTCCTATGACGCTGCCACCGTCCACCGACCGAGGATTGACCTCTTCTCCGGTAGTCGCTGCCTAGGCTGCCGCTGCCATCTCTATATGCAGAGCAGCTGTTTTTTACGGATATCCGCAGAGTGGCTGTTTACACGGTATCATTGTAAATCAATTATATGGACAACGTAGTACATCACATACGGTTATGTAACGACAACCGTGTCTAACCTACGTTATCTTCTCACATAGTGTGCCGTATACAACATATAGTGTCATAAGTAGTTCCCGACCGTTAGCTTATCCCCACAGTTTCTCCATTTACCCCAAATCCCTACATAGCCTCCAAATTCCCTCGTGTGGCGCTGACATTGGGGGAATGCGGACAAGTGGTGCTGATGGTTTCAGTGCGGCTGCTCCTACTTGTATCGCCGCCGAGCACTTGCCTGAGGTCATCAGAAGGCAGGTGTACTACGGATCCGAATCGTCCTGTCAGGTTCCAATCTATCTCGATCTTTTTTAGCATGTCCAAAGTATAGCTCCTTGCTGAACCCGTCCTGAATGACCACCCCCCAGGAAAGCGATCTTCCGCCGGATCCGGAGCATGACTCCAGACTCCCGCAACACGAGTTCGACTTCGAGTTTTGCGCCACCGAGAAGTACCAAAAGCTGAGTTGTGTGCAAGAGCACACTCCCGCTCGACGTGCATGCATGGAGGGATTCGACATTGGCAGGCGGTTTCTTAGTTGCCCCTTAGAGGTTAGTGCTAAGTTCATCATTTTACTTCAGTTAATGCCACCGCTCATCCTGAATACTATTTAACATTGGTAGGGATATGAGGCTTGTGCCTTTGTTAACTGGCTGGATGAAGAATGGCATGGCAGGGCTCGAAGTGTTATCACCAAGCTCGCAGAAGATAACGTAAAGCTGAAGAAGAAATTGGCTGATTTGGAATGTACAATCAGTACGATGAAGCAAGAAAGAATCAATCACATGCAACATATGAAAGCAAGAGACAAGAAGGAACTAGCATGTGTAGTTGTGGTTGTCGCATTAGCCATGTTCTATGCGCTGTTTGCAATGATGATTAGGGGTTTTGTTTGACAGTATTGCTAAAGCACATCTAGATGTGCTCTAAGTAATGCACATCTAGGTCCTATGCCATTGATGTTACGCGAAGATTCGTGCAGATATTTTCCTTTGTCTTTTTTTCTTTTCCTTTGTAGTTTGATTATTACTGGCTTTATCAATAAGAAGAGCTCAATGTTTTGCTTGCCAACTGTCCTACTCCGTTCGTACCGGTACCGGTGCATAATCCCAAAAATCGTTCCTTCTTTTTGTCCTGAAAAAATAAACCAGCCAATAGGAGTCCTGCGCAACCCCTGGAATTTGGAGCGGCTTGGTACAAATAATTGCGGTTGATTATATCAGCGGTTAGATAATACGTCAACCCCCGCTTCAATTGGCATTTCCTCTTCTCTGCATACCCTGCTTAAGTGTCCACCATCATCATCGTCCCCGGTAGGCCGCGCTACACACTGGCACACACTCTGCAGCCATGTCGAGCGACAGCGAGGACGACAGTTCGGCCAGCAGTCTGGCGCCCGATGATAGGTCAACATTGGAATCATCCCGCTCATCTTCAATGAGTCCTGCATCGAGCCCAGACCTCGATTATATCCGGATCATGGAAGGGACGCCGCCTCCGGAGTCGTCAGATGACAACCAGACGGACGAGGAGCCATCGGAGGACGGAGAAGAGGACGACGATGATGATGAGGAGGAATGGTCGAACAAGGAGCAGGACGACAATGACAACAATGACGGCGGCGGCGATGAAACGCCAACCCTCAGCGGCAAGAAGTGTCCTCGCGAAGACGATGTCGCGGGGCCATCCAACAACAACAACAAGAAGAAGAAGGACTAAATTAAGCAGAATGTACATATCTCTGTTTCCGTTCGCTCATATTAATTTGTTATCTCTGTTTATCATGTCAAGCTCATCGCAGACGGTTAGTAATACGTATTCGACAGAGATCTTCTACATTATCGCCCACAGGTTGGTTTGTTGAACTGTGTGCCCTGACGAGCACACAATTCACAAAAAATACCGTATGGGCGTCTATAATGATTGCACACAATTCTGATTACCGACCTGTTTGCCGGGTATCACACACATCTTGTTACGCCTAATCGTTTGTGTTCACCTCGATCATCGCAAACAGTTCATCGGAGCGAACTGTATGCCGTATATCGCACACACATTGATATGGCTGCCCGTTTCTGTTGTTCTGTCTAATCGCAAACAGTTCGTATGGATCAACCGTATGCCTAGCATCGCACACGCAACTAAAATCTGAACCGTGTTTGATGTTCCCGCCATCGCAAACGGTTTGCACCTTTTTTATGGTTATTTTACACCATCGTTTGTGATTATTGCATCGCGCACAGTTTCGTCGAAGGGTCTCTGATCGTAGTGTCGCGTTAGCAGCCTCCTGCAGTAGTGAGGAGATCAGGGCACATGTTAGCACTGCTTCAAATTTGAAAATGGTGGAAATTAAAAGGAGTTAAAGGGGGGGGGGAGATCCCTGGTTGTCGTGTTTCGTTCCTGTACTTCTTCTTCTTTTGAGAACAAGTTCCATTTCTATACGTGCGCGTCTAAGTGTGATGAATTTTTTTAGGGGAGTGTAAGTGTGATGAAATAGAGTGATCCAGTTAGGTGAGGCCCAAATTGCAAGAGACAAGGGGGGAAAGATGATGGGCTTCGCCCATTCGGATGGAGGGAAAAAATAGAGAAGAGAGGAGGCAGACTTGGCTAGGTCCATTCTGTTTGGAGGGTGTATAGTTGCACCTAGGTGCGAGGGCTATGCCTCGCTCCTACAGATTCCTATTGGGAATCGCCTACGGACGAGCGGACCAAGCTGGCCCATTAGTGCAGCTGCTAGTATGTCGTTCTATGTTCCCTCGAATTGCTCCAGTTTTCTTCCCTTTTTTTTTTCTTTTCTTATCTTTTCTCTCTGGTTTTCTTTGGTTTTTCTTTGTTATACTTTTGGGTTTTCCGTATTCTTCTGTTTTCTTTGTTTCTTTTCTTGTTTCTTTTTTCAATTTTAATCGGGTTTTTTGTGCAGTCTATCTTTTCTTAGTACACAATGGACATTTTAGCGTTCACGTGAAATATATTATTGATACACTTTTGACATTTTTCATGATGTACATTTTTTAAAATACATGGTTTGATCACTTTGTTGAATACACACATTTTCCAAATACACGTTGCATATTTTTTAATGATGGTTAAAATTATAGGGCTGACGTTTTGGCTCCCGGGAGCATATGCTCCTGGGTGAACAGTAACACACAAAAATATATTAAATGTTTAAAAAAAATTGATTTTTTTGTAGATGATTGTATTAGTGTCACAAACATGCATGTCAATTTTCATGCGAAACAGAGCGGCGGTGCTTCATCCGCAAAAAAACAAAATAGGGGTGACATTTTGGGATAACTTTTGGTGTTTAATTTTCTTTTGCACAAGCCAAAATGTTTTATATTTATGCCTCAAAATTTGCAGGTAGCATTTGGATGTGACTAGGTACACACAAAATTGTTGTCTTGATTTATTTTCATTTGAAAATTTTCTTTTGGCCCCGGAGCATGTGCTCCCGGGAGCCAAATTGACTTTCCAGTTAACATTTTATTAAACTACACAAACATTTTTAATTTAGTGGACACTTTTTGGAAACACATGAATATTTCTTTAAAATGTCACGTGCATTTTAAGGAAAAAATATTTTTTAACCTACAAGAACTTTTTTCATTATATAAACATTTTTTCAACTGTCACGAACGTTTTTTTGAATCACTGGATTTTTTATTTAAAATGTCTAATACCCCATGTTCAAACGTGCTCATGTAATTTTTTCCGTAACCAGTCATGTAAGCGGTTACAACTTCCTACAAAATCTCAAGTCACTAGTGCACATGCACGCCTAAAGTTGCCATCCAAATTTTTCACCACCCTTCGCTATTTCTTCTTCCCTCTACCCATCACCACTACCGGACAGCCTTGTCCCAAGCCTTTGCGCGCATACCTCAGCAATCATGGCATGTCCGAGGGCCGCCACCGCCGCACTCCTCCTTCTCACCCTTGCGTCGTTGGCCACGGCCACCACGACAAAGTTCAACATTACCGAGGCCCTCAAGGAATCTTGCAACTCAGTTTAGAATCGCGAAAACGCCACCTTGTTGTCTTTGTTGCTGGACTTTGAACCGACTAGAGAGATGGATGTGTGTTTCGTCAACGGATTGGCTCGAGAGAATGGATTTTTAGCACCCGGGTGTCTAGGCACCCTCTTATCTCTACCATCCATCTAGAAAATGGCACATAGAGCTGTGCCACGCACTGTAATTTGCAGAGCATGTGAACAAGACACTGTTCATCTTGGACATATTCTATTTCCTGTGACTGTAGCGGGCACTGTTTATCTTGGACAGATTCTGTTTCCTGTGACAGTACTTTTCCTTCCGTGTCGTGCCCAAGTCCCAACCGAGAGAAAGAGAGTGGGGCAGTATTTTATTTGCACTGTACTTCTGACTTTTGAGTGAGAGAAGCTGTGTGAGACTTGAGAGAGGCAAATAAAATTGAAGAGAGAGAAATCTAAGAAAGATAACTTTATTTTCTTTGAGAACTGTGCATAGAAGGCAGCAGGTTCACGTGCGAGTTCTATTCCCTTCCCAGCGCTTGAGGTTCTACGATGGATTAATTTGCTTCAATCACAGTGCACCCTCTACAAAAGCTGTTCAAGCAGTCAGACTCATGTGCGATTCTCAAAAGCTGACTAGGGGGTGCCGGGGCACCCGGGTGCGATGGCACCTTTTCGTTGGCTCGATGGCTCGTTGTTCCTAGATCGGCCGGGCTTTGTTTTCTATGGGATACCGACGGCAAGATTGTGGAGGGATGACACTTGCGCGCAGGGGAGAGGATTCAAAGCGGGAGGGAGATGGTTCTTCTCGACTATGTGGTGCATGTTGGCGCTCGAGTCCTCCCGGAACGGCGGCGCCGGCTGACTCTGGCTCCTGCTGCCTTCTCGCCGGCGGCGCTCTCACCATCTTCAACTTCATCCTCGTCGCGTTCTGGATCAAGGTTTGAGGCCTTGGCTGACGTCGAGGAGGACAGGCTCGAGGGTTCGGATGCGGGACGCTTGGCGGATGAAGTGGTGAAGGCAGTCCTCTCCGGCGATGAAGATCGCGGAAGTGGTGAGGTCTCCGGGGATTCCTAGACAATGGTGGGGCGTAGGAGGAAGAAGACGAATGCGGAGCTCCTGCTCGTCGGCAAGGTGAGCACTGTTTCTACTCACGATACTTTGATTTCATGCAGGGAGTTGGAGCGTGTTGGATCGGATGTCGCAGCCGCCGGCGGCGCCTGCACGGCCATGACGCGGTGACTGCATCAGGCCGTGGAAGGGGCCTCTTCCACGACCCAGGATCACGCCGCTGGTGGCGCTCGCGGCGTTCATGCCGGCCTCCCCGGTGAGCCCGTCTTCGGCGGCGGTTCCGAGTCAACCGGATGAAACAGCAGCGCCGTCTTCGGCATGCGATGATCCCAACGTTGTTCAAAATTCGATTCCTGGGGCTTCCAACTTGGAGGCTCGTGGGCCACGCGTGTGCATCGCCAATCGGGCCTCGCGTCTGGGCCAAACGCTGCGGAGGGCTGACATGTTCCAGTACAGAGCATCGAGGTGCCCTAGTACTGCAATCGACCTTCACAGATCATCGACTCACCTACAGCTGCCGCCATCGTACGCCCAAGTTCTTCGCCGGAATCCCTCGCCACCGATGGCTGGCCGCAATGGCATCCCGCCTAAGGCTTCGTTCGGTTACACCCAACCCCGCCGAGGTTGGACACCAATCTCCCTCGATCCGCGTGGATTTCAACCGACCAGGGTCCAGTCCCGGTCTGCTCCCCCATGTGCCTTCGGTTAGCCCCTGCCGGGATGAAACCCCACTCAAACCCCTCCCAAACCACGTGGAAATGGCTAGGAAGTAACCCTCCCCTCCCATCCCGTGGAAAACAACCCCCGCTCGAGTACTCTATCTCGCCCCAACCGCTCTCTCTCCCTCTTTCGATTCGTGGTGGCACCGGCGCCGAAGAAGGAGGGACAACGACAGCGCTATGGGAGGAGGTGGCAGCGGCACTTCCCCCTCCCCTCCCTCTCCCTATCCCCTCTCCAACAAGCAGCACCTCATCCAACAGCAGCAGCGGCGGCGCAAGCTCGGCGGCGACCCAGAGCAGAACCACCGCGAGCTTTATGGCGACCACAATGACCACACCGCCGGCGTGCTTCTTCCCCGACGGTGGAGCGGTGCTACCTCTTGAGCACTGCGTTGGTTTTCCCTTGAAGGCGAAAGGGTGATGCAGTAAAGTAGCGTAAGTATTTCCCTCAGTTTTTGAGAACCAAGGTATCAATCCAGTAGGAGACCACGCACAAGTCCCTCGCACCTACACAAACAAATAAGAACCTCGCAACCAACGCAATAAAGGGGTTGTCAATCCCTTCACGGTCACTTACGAGAGTGAGATCTGATAAGAAATATTTTTGGCATTTTTATGGTAAAGACTAAAAGTAAAGAAAGCAAAATAAACGGCACCAGAAATAGCTCGTTGACGGGAGATTAATATGATAGAAAATAGACCCGGGGGCCATAGGTTTCACTAGTGGCTTCTCTCAAGATAGCATAAGTATTACGGTGGGTGAACAAATTACAGTCGAGCAATTGATAGAATTGAGCATAGTTATGAGAATATCTAGGTATGATCATGTATATAGGCATCACATCCGCGACAAGTAGACCGAAACGATTCTGCATCTACTACTATTACGCCACACATCGACCGCTATCCAGCATGCATCTAGAGTATTAAGTTCATAAGAACAGAGTAATGCTTTAAGTAAGATGACATGATGTAGAGGGATAAACTCATGCAATATGATATAAACCCTATCTTTTTATCCTCGATGGCAACAATACAATAGGTGCCTTGCTGCCCCTGCTGTCACTAGGAAAGGCCACCGCAAGATTGAACCCAAAGCTAAGCACTTCTCCCATTGCAAGAAAGATCAATCTAGTAGGCCAAACCAAACTGATAATTTGAAGAGACTTGCAAAGATAACCAATCATACATAAAAGAATTCAGAGAAGATTCAAATATTGTTCATAGATAATCTTGATCATAAACCCACAATTCATCGGTCTCGACAAACACACCGCAAAAAGAAGAGTTACATCAAATAGATCTCCAAGAGAATCGAGGAGAACTTGAGATCCAAAGAGAGAGAAGAAGCCATCTAGCTAATAACTATGGACCTGAAGGTCTGAGGTAAACTACTCACACATCATCGTAGAGGCTATGGTGTTGATGTAGAAGCACTCCGTGATCAATGCCCCCTCCGGAAGGACGCCGGAAAAGGCCCCAAGATGGGATCTCACGGGTGCAGAAGGTTGCGGCGGTGGAATTAGGTTTTCGTGGATGCCTCTGATGGTTTGGGGGTACGTAGGTATATATTGGAGGAAGAAGTAGTTCGGTGGAGCCACGAGGGGCCCACGAGGGTGGAGGGAGCGCCTGGGGGGGTGGGCGCGCCCCCTACCTCGTGACCGCCTCGTCTGTTGCTTGACGTCCACTCCAAGTGCTCTGGATCACGTTTGTTCCAGAAATCACGTTCCTGAAGGTTTCATTCCGTTTGGACTCCGTTTGATATTCTTTTTCTGCGAAACACTGAAATAGGCAAAAACAACAATTTGGGCTGGGCCTCCGGTTAATAGGTTAGTCCCAAAAATAATATATAAGTGTATAACAAAGCCCATTAATCATCCAAAACAGAATATAATATAGCATGGAACAATCAAAAATTATAGATACGTTGGAGACGTATCAAGCATCCCCAAGCTTAATTCCTGCTCGTCCTCGAGTAGGTAAATGATAAAAAACAGAATTTTTGCTGTGGAATGCTACTTGGCATAATTTTCAATGTAACCCTCTTAATTGTGGTATGAATATTCACATCCGAAAGATTCAAGATAAAAGTTTAATATTGATATAAAAGTAATAATACTTCAAGCATGCTAACTAAGCAATTAAGTCTTCTCAAAATAACATGGCCAAAGAAAGTTCATCCCTACAAAATCATATAGTTTTGTCATGCTCCATTTTCGTCACACAAGAATGCTCTCATCATGCACAACCCCGATGACAAGCCAAGCAATTGTTTCATACTTTAGTAATCTCAAACTTTTTCAACTTTCACGCAATGGATGAGCGTGAGCCATGGATATAGCACTATGGGTGGAATAGAATATAATGATGGGGGTTATGTGGAGAAGACAAAAAAGAGAAAATCTCACATCAATGCGGCTAATCAACGGGCTAGGGAGATGCCCATCGATTGATGTTAATGCAAGGAGTAGGGATTGCCATGCAACAGATGCACTAGAGCTATAAATGCATGAAAGCTCAACAAAAAGAAACTAAGTGGGTGTGCATCCAACTTGCTTGCTCACGAAGACCTAGGGCATTTGAGGAATCCCATTGTTGGAATATACAAGCCAAGTTCTATAATGAAAAATTACTACTAGTATATGAAAGTGACAAAACAAGAGACTCTCTATCATGAAGATCATGGTGCTACTTTGAAGCACAAGTGTGGAAAAAAGGATAGTAGCATTGCCCCTTTTTATATTTTTTGGGGCCTTTCCCTTTTTTTGGCCTTCCCCTTTTTTGGGACAATGCTCTATGAATGATGATCATCACACTTCTATTTATTTACAACTCAATGATTACAACTCGATACTAGAACAATGTATGACTCTATATGAATGCCTCCGGCGGTGTACCGGGATGGGAAATGAATCAAGAGTGACATGTATGAAAAATTATGAATGGTGGATTTGCCACAAATACGATGTCAACTACATGATCATGGAAGGCAATATGACAATGATGAAACGTGTCATGATAAACGGAACGGTGGAAAGTTGCATGGCAATATATCTCGGAATGGCTATGGAAATGCCATAATAGGTAGGTATGGTGGCTGTTTTTAGGAAGATATAAGGAGGTTTATGTGTGATAGAGCGCATCGTATCACAGGGTTTGGATGCACCGGCGAAGTTTGCACCAACTCTCAAGGTGAGAAAGGGCAATGCACGGTACCGAAGAGGCTAGCAATGATGGAAGGATAAGAGTGCGTATAATCCATGGACTCAACATTAGTCATAAAGAACTCACATACTTATTGAAAAAATCTACAAGTCATCAAAAACCAAGCACTACGCGCATGCTCCTAGGGGATAGATTGGTAGGAAAAGACCATTGCTCGTCCCCGACCGCCACTCATAAGGAGTACAATCAAAGAACACCTCATGTTTCAAATTTGTTACATAATGTTTACCATACGTGCATGCTACGGGACTTGCAAACTTCAACACAAGTATTTCTCAAATTCACAACTACTCAACTAGCACAACTTTAATATCACTACCTCCATATCTCAAAACAATCATGAAGCATCAAACTTTTCTTAGTATTCAACACACGCATAAGAAAGTTTTTACTAATCTTGAATACCTAGCATATTAGGACTAATTTCCCAATTTAAGCAAATTACCATGCTGTTTTGTAGGACTCTCAAAATAGTATAAGTGAAGCATGAGAGAACAATAGTTTCTATAAAAAAACCACCACCGTGCTCTAAAAGATGTAAGTGAAGCACTAGAGCAAAAACTATATAGCTCAAAAGATATAAGTGAAGCACATGGAGTATTCTAATAAATTCCGAATCATGTGTGTCTCTCTCAAAAGGTGTGTACAACAACGATGATTGTGGTAACTAAAAATCAAAGACTCAAATCATACAAGACGCTCCAAGCAAAACACTTATCATGTGGTGAATAAAAATATAGCTCCAATTAAAGTTACCGATGGACGAAGACGAAAGAGGGGATGCCTTCCGGGGCATCCCCAAGCTTTGGCTTTTTGGTGTCCTTAGATTACCTTGGGGTGCCATGGGCATCCCCAAGCTTAGGCTCTTGCCACTCCTTGTTCCATAATCCATCAAATCTTTTACCCAAAACTTGAAAACTTCACAACACAAAACTCAACAGAAAATCTCGTAAGCTCCGTTAGCGAAAGAAAACAAAACACCACTTCAAGGTACTGTAATGAACTCATTCTTTATTTATATTGGTGTTAAACCTACTGTATTCCAACTTCTCTATGGTTTATGAACTATTTTACTAGCCATAGATTCATCAAAATAAGCAAACAACACACGAAAAACAGAATCTGTCAAAAACAGAACAGTCTGTAGTAATCTGTAACCAACGCAAACTTCTGGAACTCAAAAAAGTCTACCAAAATAGGAAGGCCTAAATTTTTTTTATTGATCAGATGCAATTGGAATCAATATTTTATCATGTTCTGGTGATTTTTAATAATTGTTTTCGTGAACAGAAAGTTTCTGGAATTTTCAGCAAGATCAAATAACTATCATCCAAGAAGATCCTATATGTTTAACATGGCACAAACACTAATTAAAACATAAAAACAAATCTAAACAGAGGCTAGATCAAAGATTTATTCCTAAACAGAAGCAAAAAGCAAAAAAACTAAAATAAAATTGGGTTGCCTCCCAACAAGCGCTATCGTTTAACGCCCCTAGCTAGGCATAAAAGCAAGGATAGATCTAGGTATTGCCATCTTTGGTAGGCAATCCATAAGTGGCTCTCATAATAGATTCATATGGAAATTTAATTTTCTTTCTAGGGAAGTGTTCCATGCCTTTCCTTAATGGAAATTGGAATCTAATATTCCCTTCCTTCATATCAATGATTGCACCGATCGTTCTAAGGAAAGGTCTACCAAGAATAATAGGACATGAAGGATTGCAATCTATATCAAGAACAATAAAATCTACGGGCACATAGTTCCTATTTGCAAAAATGAGGACATCATTAATTATTCCCATAGGTTTCTTAATAGTGGAATCCGCAAGATGCAAGTTTAAAGAACAATCATCAAAATCACGGAAACCTAACAAATCACATAAAGTTTTTGGAATAGTGGAAACACTAGCACCCAAATCCCACAAAGCATAGAATTCATGATCTTTAATTTTAATTTTAATAGTAGGTTCCCACTCATCATAAAGTTTTCTAGCGACAGAAACTTCCAACTCAAGTTTTTCTTCATAAGATTTCATTAAAGCATCAACGATATGTTTAGTAAAAGTTTTATTTTGACTATAAGCATGAGGAGAATTTAGCACGGATTGCAACAAGGAAATACAATCTATCAAAGAGCAATTGTCATAATTAAATTCCTTGAAATCCAAGATAGTGGGTTCATTGATATCTAAAGTTTTGGCCTCTTCAATCGCACTTTTACCAATTTTTGCATCAAGATCTAAAAACTCCGATTTTTGGGACGCCTTCTAACTAAAGTTGACTCATCTCAAGCCCCAAAACTATCAAGATTGATATTGCAAAACAAAGATTTAATAGGGGACACATCAATAACTTTTAGATCTTCATCTTTATTCTCATAAAAATTAGAAGAACACGCTTTCACAAAGCAATCTTTCTTAGCACGCATCCTAGCGGTTCTTTCTTTGCACTCATCAATGGAAATTCTCATGGATTTGAGAGACTCATTGATATCATGCTTAGGTGGAATAGATCTAAGTTTCAAAGAATCAACATCAAGAGAAATTCTATCAACGTTCCTAGCCAATTCGTCAACTTTAAGCAATTTTTCTTCAAGCAAAGCATTGAAATTCTTTTGAGAAATCATAAATTCTTTAACACTAGTCTCAAATTCAGAGGGCATCTTATTAAAATTTCCATAAGACTTGTTGTAGGAATTACCATAATTATTAGAGGGATTACTAGACAACGGCCTAGGATTAAAGTTTCCTCTATACGCGTTGTTACCAAAATTATTCCTACCAACAAAATTCACATCCATAGATTCATTATTATTCTCAATCAAAGTAGACAAAGGCATATCATTAGGATCAAAAGAAACACTTTTAGTAGCAAATATTCCATAAGTTCATCCATCTTTCCACTCAAAACATTAATTTCTTTTATCACATGCACTTTTTTATTAGTAGATCTTTCGGTGTGCCATTGAGAATAATTAACCATAATTAACCAAAATAGATTTCTAGAAGCAAAATTCAATCCGGCATAATTTTTTTGTATAATCATCCAAAGATTCAAACCATGTGTAGGGCAATTACGTATCATTAATTTCATCCTCTCCCAAGCTTGTGCAACATGTTCATGATCAAGCTGCTTAAAATTCATGATATCGTTTCTAAGAGAGATGATTTTAGCGGGAGGAAAATACTTAGAGATAAAAGCATCCTTGCACTTATTCCAAGAATCAATGCTATTTTTAGGCAAAGACGAAAACCAAGTTTTAGCACGATCTCTAAGCGAAAATGGAAATAGTTTCAATTTAACAATATCATTGTCCACATCTTTCTTATTTTGCATATCACACAAATCAACGAAGCTATTTAGATGGGTAGCGACATCTTCACTGGGAAGGCTGGCAAATTGATCTTTCATGACAAGATTTAACAAAGCATCATTAATTTCACAACATTCAGTATCGGTAAGAGGAGCAATCAGAGTGCTAAGAAAATCATTGTTGTTGGTATTGGTAAAGTCACAAAATTTAGTATTATCTTGAGCCATCGTGACAAGCAAGCAATCCAACACACGAGCAAACGAAAAGGCGAGCGAAAAAAGAGGCGAAGGGAAAGAGAGGGCGAATAAAACGGTAAGGGTGCAGTGGGGGAGAGGAAAATGAGAGGCAAATGGCAGATAATGTAATGCGAGGGATAAGAGTTTGTGATGGGTACTTGGTATGTCTTGACTTTTGCGTAGATCTCCCCGGCAACGGCGCCAGAAATCCTTCTTGCTACCTCTTGAGCACTGCGTTGGTTTTCCCTTGAAGAGGAAAGGGTGATGCAGTAAAGTAGCGTAAGTATTTCCGTCAGTTTTTGAGAACCAAGGTATCAATCCAGTAGGAGACCACGCACAAGTCCCTCGCACCTACACAAACAAATAAGAACCTCGCAACCAACACAATAAAGGGGTTGTCAATCCCTTCACAGTCACTTACGAGAGTGAGATCTGATAGATATGATAGGATAATATTTCTGGTATTTTTATGGTAAAGACTAAAAGTAAAGAAAGCAAAATAAATGGCGCCAGAAATAGCTCATTGATGGGAGATTAATATGATGGAAAATAGACCCGGGCGCTATAGGTTTCACTAGTGGCTTCTCTCAAGATAGCATAAGCATTACGGTGGGTGAACAAATTACTGTCGAGCAATTGATAGAATTGAGCATAGTTATGAGAATATCTAGGTATGATCATGTATATAGGCATCACGTCCGCGACAAGTAGACCGAAACGATTCTGCATCTACTACTATTACTCCACACATCGACCGCTATCCAGCATGCATCTAGAGTATTAAGTTCATAAGAACAGAGTAATGCTTTAAGTAAGATGACATGATGTAGACGGACAAGCTCATGCAATATGATATAATCCCCATCTTTTTATCCTCGATGGCAACAATACAATACGCGCCTTGCTGCCCCTGCTATCACTGGGAAAGGTCACCGCAAGATTGAACCCAAAGCTAAGCACTTCTCCCATTGCAAGAAAGATCAATCTAGTAGGCCAAACCAAACTGAAAATTCAAAGAGACTTGCAAAGATAACCAATCATACATAAAAGAATTCAGAGAAGATTCAAATATTGTTCATAGATAATCTTGATCATGAACCCACAATTCATCGGTCTCGACAAACACACCGCAAAAAGAAGAGTTACATCAAATAGATCTCCAAGTGAATCGAGGAGAACTTTGTATTGAGATCCAAAGAGAGGGAGAAGAAGCCACCTAGCTAATAACTATGGACCCGAAGGTCTGAGGTAAACTACTCACACATCATCGGAGAGGCTATGGTGTTGATGTAGAAGCCCTCCGTGATCAATGCCCCCTCCAGCAGGACGACGGAAAAGGCCCCAAGATGGGATCTCACGGGTACAGAAGGTTGCGGCGGTGGAATTAGGTTTTCGTGGATGCCTCTGATGGTTTGGGGGTACGTAGGTATATATAGGAGGAAGAAGTAGGTCGGTGGAGCCACGAGGGGCCCATGAGGGTGGAGGGCGCGCTTGGGGGGGGGGGTGGGGGTGGGCGCGCCCCCTACCTCTTGGCCACTGAGGGAGTCCTGGACTAAGGGGTCCTCGGGCGTCCGGCCTATTATCCATGGGCCGGACTGATGGGCTGTGAAGACATGAAGGCCGAAGACTGTACCCGTGTCCGGATTGGACTCTACTTGGCGTGGTAGGCAAGCTTGGCAACCGAAGATTCCTTCATATGTAACCGACTGTATGTAAACCCTAGATCCCCTCGGTGTATATATAAACCGGAGGGGTTAGTCCGGAAAGGACATACACATTACCATAGTCATATAGGCTAGACTTCTATGGTTTAGCCATTACGATCTCGTGGTAGATCAACTCTTGTAATACTCATACTCATCAAGATCAATCAAGCAGGAAGTAGGGTATTACCTCCATAGAGAGGGCCCAAACCTGGGTAAACATCGTGTCCCCCGTCTCGTGTTACCATCGATCCTAGACGCACAGTTCGGGACCCCCTACCCGAGATCCGCCGGTTTTGACACCGACATTGGTGCTTTCATTGAGAGTTCCACTGTGCCGTCAATGAAAGGCTCGATGGCCCGCCTTGTCCTTAAAGACAACACCACCGCCGGGGTAGCTCTGGCCCCGGGCCAAACCCTCCGGCTGGGCAACTTTACTATGATCGCCCGTTCGGCCGTTGAGCCGACGATGACCTCTTGGGCCATCGAAAACCCCCTTCGCATCAATTCCGAGCACTCCAAGTAGATGGATCCGGTTGAGTTTTCGTCCTTAAACGAGCTCCTAGATCGCATCTCCGCTTTTGGAATCGCCACAGATTACGATCGGATCGGGCCTAAAACCGATCAGGGAGAAACCAAAACTCCGCCGGTCACCCACCAGATCGCGGTAGTCGTGGAGCAGGATGGCGAGTCTTCTTCTACATTGAAGACGGACTATGTTCGGACCATCGTTCATGAAGAGCCGGATACTCACCCGCGAAAGGATGCAACCAGCCCTCCGAACATAGCATCGGACGGCGGTCCCAAACAATCAGAAGATATTCCGGAACCCGGACTGTCAAGCCCGGAAGGTCGTCAGACTCTGGATAATCGGTCAGGCCGGGGTTCGGATTTAATTCCACCCACCCGCCCGGACATAGACGCTCTCATGAGCATACAACAGCAGTCTCAGGAAAAGGTCCACCACTTCTGGGCCAGATTCCTCGTCAAGGACAACGTAAAAGATTGTCGTGACGAGGGCGCAATATCAGCGTTCTGCAAAAATTGCGCAGACGAAGGAATCCTCAACACCATCAATCGCCGCCGCATACTAAAATTCGTTGACTTAGCAACCATCGTACAAAAGTATAGCGCGATGGAGAGCGCCTGGGAAACTCGGGCAGCTCACTGGGAACCGTCAGTCCCAACCCAACTCCCCCTACAGGCGAAAAGGGCGCACCCTCGTGGCACGCCCAGCCCAACAGTCAAGAAACACAAAGCCGCTATATGACACGGCACCGTTCTGGAGGGATGGCTCGATGGCCCATGCAAAATACATACAACAACAGATACCGTGGCAACCCACAACCTTAGAGCATGTTGGATACTACGACAGGTAGCCAAGAGCGGCGAGAACATCCTTATCAAGAACGTCCCGGAACAGCATCCCCCAGAAGACAACGACTCAAGAGTATTGACAGTCTTTGAGACATTCGCTTCAAACAACAAGCGCAAAAGGGCACTTCGCGAGCTCGACGAAGTCTGCCAAATTGCTGTAATAAAACCATGGAACGACACGGCGATAACATTCAACGCCGGTGACGAACCAAAGTACAGAACAGTACGAGCGCCAGCCGCGTTAGTCCTCAGTCCCATCGTGGATGGGTTTCGACTCACCAAGGTCCTCATGGACGGCGGCAGCGGACTAAATCTCATTTACGAGGATACACTCCATAAAATGGAAATAGACAGGGGCCGCATCAAGCAAAGTAACACAACCTTCCGGGGAATTATTCCTAGTCGGGAGGCGCGGTGCGCGGGCAAAATCACACTTGACGTGGTATTCGGCATGCCGGAGAACTATCGGTCCGAAGAAATAACTTTCCAAGTGGCGCCTTTCAGCAGCGGATATCACGCCCTGTTGGGGCGGGACGCTTTTACACGCTTCCAAGCCATACCTCATTACGGGTATATGAAGCTCAAAATGCCCGGACCAAACGGTATAATCACTCTCGTAAGTGATCCGGACATAGCACTCCGCGCTGAAAACAAAACCGCATCCCTGGCCCTGGAGGCGCTATCCGAAGCCCTCGCGGACGAAGAATTAACCGCACTACGCTCCACGGTGGACAGGGACGATGTGATCCTCGACAAACGCCCCAAATCCACCTCATTCAAACCAGCAGAAGAAATAGTCAAATTCCAGGTCCACCCAACAGACCCCAAGAAGACAACATCTATCGGAGCTCAACTAAACCCAATAGTTGATGCCGCGCTATGAGAATTCCCGCGTGAAAATTGGGACATATTCGCCTGGCACCCTTCAGATATGCCAGGAATCCCGCGCAAGTTGGCCGAACATAGCCTCAACATATTAAAGGGATTTAAACCAGTCAAGCAAACACTACGGTGCTTTTCCGAACCCAAGCGACAAGCCATGGGGGAGGAGCTGGCCAAGCTCATCGAGGCCGGATTCATTAGAGAAATCAAGCATCCGGACTGGCTGGCAAACCTGGTGATGGTACGAAAGAAGGATAAATCCTGGCGCCTATGTGTCGATTTCAAGGATCTCAACAAGGCTTTCCCTAAGGATCCTTTTCCCCTTCCCCGCATTGATCAAATCATTGACGCCACCACAGGACACGACTCACTGTGTTTCCTTGATGCATATTCCGGATACCATCAGATCAAAATGAAGGAATCCGACCAAGCTGCAACAACATTTATTACCCCATACGGGCCATTCTGCTTCAACACTATGCCCTTTGGGCTCAAGAACGCCGGCGCGACATACCAACGCATGATTCAAACATGCCTGGAGAAACAGATCGGCAAAACGGTAGAAGCTTACTTCAAAGACGTCGTCATCAAAACTAGGCATGTCGAAACACTAATAGACGACTTACGTCTTACATTTGACAACCTCCGGGCATATGACATTAAGCTCAACCCGGAAAAGTGTGTCTTCGGCGTCCCCGCTGAAAAACTGCTGGGCTTCATCGTTAACAATAGAGGAATCGAAGCAAATCCAGCTAAAATCCGAGCTCTGTCATAGTTGGCTACACCAACAGACCTCAAACAGGTCCAAAAGCTGGCGGGATGCGTGGTAGCACTAAGCCGCTTTATCTCCAGACTAGGAGAAAAGGCACTACCACTCTATCGCCTCTTACGGCGCAGTGATAACTTCGAATGGACAGACGCGGCGACTGCCGGACTAGAGGAAATAAAGACCCTCCTCGCAAGCAATCCAATCCTGGCCGCACCAAACGCGGGTGAACCCATGTTGCTATACATATCGGCAACACATCAGGTGGTGAGCGCCGTGCTCGTCGTCGAACGAGAACAGGACGGACACAAATTCCCACATTCAAAAACCAGTATACTACGTATCTAGTGTCCTCATACCATACAAATCTCGGCACCCCCACTACCAAAAGATAGCATACGCGGTCTTCATGGCATCCCGCAAGCTACGACACTACTTCCAGGAGTGTTCAATCACGGTGGCTTCTGAGGTCCCACTCAATGACATAATAAACAACCGCGATGCCACGGGACGAATCGCCAAATGGGCCATAGAGCTACTTCCATTCGACATAACATACAAGCCACGTCGAGCCATCAAATCTCAAGTACTGGCCGACTTCGTCGCCGAATGGACAGAGGCCGAACTCCCTAAAGAGTATGGCGCATACTCCAACTGGGTCATGTATTTTGGCGGCTCCAAAATGTTGGCAGGACTAGGAGCGGGAGTCGTATTAACATCCCCCACTGGAGACGTCGTCCAGTATGTAATCCAGATATTATACACAGACTCCAACAACACAGCCGAATACGAGGCCCTACTGCATGGTCTTCTGATGGCCACATCCATGGGCATACAACGCCTGGAGGTGCGCGGGGACTCGAACCTCGCGATATCTCAGATAAATGGCGACTTTGACGCCAAAGATCCAAAGATGGCAGTTTATCGCAATGCCGTATTAAAAATGTCGGCTCGGTTCGAGGGGCTTGAATTTCATCACGTCGCCCGAGAAAGCAATCAAGCAGCGGACGTCTTGGCTCGCATCGGCGCTAAGCGCGACCCCGTCCCACCTAACATCTTCCTGGAAAGGCTCTTCAAGACATCCGTGGTGTGGCAAGGGGAGGGCGGCGACCACAGTTCAGATCCGAACACAACCTCAAATCCCGAACATATAGACAGCACCGGGGGCTTAGCCACCGAAATAACACCGTCGGCCCATCTCATTATGGCAGTCATTGCCCCATGGACCGAACCCTTCTTGGCCTACATTAATAGGAAGGAGCTTCCCGACGACCAGAATGAGGCTCGCCACATTGTCAGGCGTTCGAAGGCCTACAAGGTTCACGACGGAGAGCTCTACAAGAAAAGCACTACCGGAGTACTTCAAAGATGTATCTCCGAAGAAGAGGGCGGCAGCTTTTAGCGGAAATTCACGCTGGCCTCGGCGGACATCACGCCGCAGCTCGGGCCCTCGTTAGCAAAGCCTTCCGCACTAGGTTTTATTGGCCGACAGCCCGAGCGGATGCGCAGGACCTTGTCCAACACTGCGTCGGATGCCAGCTCTTCGCCAACCAAAGCCACACGCCCCCAACTGCCTTGCAAACTATCCCCATTACTTGGCCTTTTGCGGTCTGGGGCCTGGATTTGGTTGGACCCCTTAAAGGAGGAAGCCATAAGAAAAAATGTCTGCTGGTTATGGTGAACAAATTCACTAAGTGGATAGAGGCTAAACCGGTCAAAACAGCTGAGTCCGGCCCGGTGATTGACTTTATATCCGGTGTTGTGCACCGTTATGGTGTCCCACACAGCATCATCACCGACAACGGCTCTAATTTCATAGCCGACGAGGTAAAAACCTGGTGTACTAATCTGGGTATTAAACTCGATTACGCCTCCATCTACCACCCACAAACCAACGGTCAAGTCGAACGAGCCAACGGTCTTATTATGGGCGGCATCAAGCCTAGACTAGTGCGGTCTTTGAAAGAATCAGACAAGCACTGGGTTGAGGAGCCCGACTCCGTACTCTGGGGGCTGCGGCCTACGCCCAACCGTACTACCGGATACACACCTTTCATGGTGTATGGCGTAGAGGTCGTATTGCCCTGCGATATTATTCACGACTCACCTCGAGTGCGTATGTACAAAGAGAGAGAAGCCGAGCTTGATCGGCAGGACATCCTAGATGCCCTGGAGGAGGAGCGTGATGTCGCAAAAGCCCGTTCAGCATTCTACCAACAGCAGGCTCGAAGATACCAAAGCAGAGAAGTACGGGCCAGGACTTACAATGTTGGCGAACTCGTTCTACGCCTGCCGGAGAAGAAAAAGGACAAACTCAAGCCCAAATGGGAAGGTCCCTTCATAATTGACGAAGTTCTCACTGGAGGAGCGTACCGTCTTTGAGATGCATCAGACAATCGCCTCGAGCCGAACCCCTGGAATGCGGCCAGACTCCGAAGATTCTATGCCTAGCGCCGAACTCATTGTTTGTTCCTTCTCCCCTGTAGTTTCCATTACTTTTTCTCTCTTTTCCGATTATTTTTTCATTCTGCACTTTAATGTTTTGGTACGGCTAGACCGCACACCGCTAACACATACATATTTAAAATATGTATGTCCATTATACCTGGGGGCTTCTTGGACATAAGCTTTTTATCATTATTCCTCGAGCATCAAGCTCTTCACATATTTGTTCTTCCATATGTACCTTTTCTTCGCCACTATATGCATCGATATGACTTAAGTTTTGGCCAACCTGGGTTGCCTGGCTCCTATGCTTATGCCCTACGTTCCCGTTAGTTCGGCTAGGGCATAAAGGGAGCACCTCTGCGATTGTTACTGTCGGGTCATCCGGATGTGTACCTCAGACTGGGTGAAGCCGAAAGCTAGCGTTCTTAAGGGAATATTCGGTCGGTGAATTAAAGATGTTTTTGCAATTACTCCATTGGTAACCCCCCAGAAGTTACATACACTGTGATTTTTCCATCACAATTTGGACATGTACATTAATGCATGCACACCCAGGGAAAGGAACCCCTAATGGAACTATTCTCTCTGGAAGATGTTTCTTACGATCTCAATGTAATATAACATAACTAGCAGAATACAACTTGTCTGTTCAAGCAACTATGATCCCTACGCCTAGTTTTCCAGGCATACCCCGGACTATTCGGTCGCGAGGGTATTCGGAAACACTCCGCACCCTCGGGTCCGGAGGTTGAAGCGAAAAGGTCTGCCATGACAAATGCTATACAATTCAGCTAGAAATACATAGGGCAAGGAAAGTACACCATCACTTGGACTCAAACACTTCCCCCTCTATACCGTTCAACAGGCGGTCCAACTTACAATCCTGTTGGGAATATTTGACGGCCACCTCTACTTGGTCATATACTAAACTAATAGGAATTTCTTCCCCATTTGACCCTAGTGGTCCAACCCGGGCCATGTGATTTGGGTCCAGCTTGGTATATCGCGTTTTCACCATGGCCCTGGCTTCTCGCGCACCTTCTCGGCAGGCCGATATCTTCCATAGTCGGATACGCCGCCGCGCTCCCTTGAACAGCTCTACAAGCTCCTCCATACTCCCTGGAGGGGAGTCGGACGGCCATAAGGCCTTAGCCACACTCCGCATGGCTAGCTGAGCATGCTCGTGCACTTGTGACAGCCTCTGCAGCAGATAACTTGATGATCCGGACACCTCCTCTTCAGGACGGCCCGTCAGTACACATGCAAACATGACTATATCAGTCCCATTTATCTCTGAGCTACTTCACAAATAGTTCGGACACATACTGAAGATTTCGCCCCGTAGCTTTTTGTTTTCCTTCACGGAATCGGCTAGCTGGGCTCGAACATCTTTCAACTCTTCACCCAATGCAGTGTTGGAATCCTGTAGCTTGTTTTTCTCGTCTCTGACACGGGTCAGCACACGCTCGCCTGCGTCATGTTGCCTTTTCGCCTCTTTTTCTCCCTCTCGGGCGATCTTGAACTTCTCTTCAAGTTGATCAGACGACCCTATTATGCGATCAGCAGCAGTGTTAGCACAGTTGATACACAATTATTCTTCCTCGGTGGAGGGGAACATTACCAGAAGATGACTTCTTGACGTTTTCTAGTTCGGCGGTAGCAGCTTTTAGCTGCGCCCGCCACTGCTCAAGCTCTTGGGCTAGCAGGTCATTCTTCTCTGCAAGGACCTGGTTGTTCAACGATCCTTAAATCAGTTGTGCCAACTGCTTTCAGTCTCGGGGGCTACGGGCTTATGGCTATCCTTTTTTGACAAGGAAAACTTACCTGCACATCGGTCAGATATTGCTTTGTGGCGATTCTAAGCCCGTCTCGAGCAGCCCGGATGTATGCGTCGCCCGAGCTAAAGGCATTGAATGCCTCGTCTGAGAACTTCGGGTCTCATAAAACAGCCCTGCAGCGCCGATGATTCATGGCCCTCTCTACCTCCGAGTTTGTGACGAACATATTGTCCGAACCCTCGGCCGAAGGGCAGTCCGACATTGTTCCTACGTCGGCCCCCATCTCCCCGACTGGATCTAAATCCTGGTCGTCGGGAGCACGGCTGGCCGGGCCCCGGACATAGTTCGGCAAACCTTTTTCCTGTATCCAAACAAACACACAAGTCACAGTCGGGTACGGTCGCTGAAAAACATATTTTTCCGTACCTCCTTAATGAAGGCCCAACTGCGTTTTCACGGGCCTTCCTATTTGAAGGCTTGCCCGGCGCTGGAACCGATCTCTTTGGAATCGCCGAACGCCTCCCCTGTGGAGCACGATACAGTGCGGTGGGTGAGGCAGGATAAAAGCACCATTTTAGAGAAGGCGTTTCTGGATCACTTACATGTGAAGCAGGGAGAAGGCCAGGGTAGTCGGCGGTGATGGCCACTTCTGTGCCGTCATAGCTCGCCTGGTAAAATACCCCCTCTGCGAGTGTCACGAATATGTCCGAATCCTCCTCGAACCCGGGGTCAAGCTCCCGGTTGTGGTCCTCCGTCTGTGGGGCAGGACTATAAAGTCCTTCGGTGACCTTCCGCCAGTGCTGACATAACAGACGGGTTTGGAATTTATCAAAAATAATCTGGAGGCGAAATGAGTGAAACACAGGGGTTGAGGCTTACCCAACTGGGAGGATTATACATAGAATACCCATCTCTGGGCTTAATGCGAAGAAATTCCTCTTCTTCTCCTTTAAACAGCCCGGCCAATATCTTGGCCAGAGCGGCGGAGGTGTCCGGCCCTTTTCGGCCGCAGCGGGAGGCATCATCCTCTCCATTATAGTGCCACATTGGCAGCCCTCTGTATTGAAGCGGCTGAACCCCTTGCACTATGGAAATCGCCATAACTTCGACTATTGTAAGTCCGGACTGAGCGAGCGTCTTTATCTTGTTCAGGAGCTGACGAACTTCAGCGTTGTCATCCTCTTCAAGACTCCGGGGACGCCAACTATGGCGTTTCTTCAGCGGGACACTTGCGAATTCAGGAAGACCCTTTCGAACTGGGTCAGGGAGTGCGACGTCCTCAATACGGAACCATTCGGAAGGCCATTCTTCAGATGCCTTCCTTGGTGTGCCGGACGGATATCCGGTATCGGTGATACGTCACACTTCGGCTCCGCCCACTTCAAATATTGACCCCTCATGATTGCGCGGGACAAGACAGAACAATTTCCTCCATAGCTCAAAATGGGCTTCAATACCCAGGAATAATTTGCATAAAGCGACATAACCCGCAATGTGCAGAATGGAGGCAGGGGTGAAGTTGTGCAGCCGGAGGCCATAGTATTCCAGAAGCCCTCGGAGGAACGGATGGATGGGAAATCCAACGCCTCTTAGCAGGTAGGGAACAAAACATACTCGCTCTCCCCCGGATGGATTGGGGAAGTCCTCTGCCTGAGTCTCACCGTTGAAGGAGTCTAGCCCCGCTCGGACAGGGACTAGATCTGCAGGAGGAAGAAACCCCTGCATTTGCAGCTTCGTGAATCGGCTGTGGGACACTGAACACCTCTCCCACTCGCCTCTCTCTGGGCCGGAACGGGTGGAGGAGTGAGGGACGCTAGCCATCTGGAATGATTTCTCCTGGCAATCTCTGGGGATTTTTCTCTGCACAGTGCCGAATGGATCTAGGATCCAATCTCTTTAAATAGGCGCTCTTCCTTACCTGGACGGGGTGCTATTTGCAAAAATACCCTAACCTTCCGCATTCGCTCGACACGTGGAAGACGAAGTTATTTGACGAGTAGAAGCCGAGGAGGGCGACATTGACCAACGGCCGAATACATTACTTGGAGATCATCGAAGGAGGAACCCGCCTTGCAATGCCGAAGACAATTTTTGTGACGAACACTTCGTTATTGAAGACTGGTTCAAGGGCTACTAAGGGAGTCCTGGACTAAGGGGTCCTCTGGCGTCCGGCCTATTATCCATGGGATGGACTGATGGGTTGTGAAGACATGAAAGCCGAAGACTGTACCCGTGTCCGGATTGGACTCTACTTGGCGTGGAAGGCAAGCTTGGCAACCGAAGATTCCTTCTTATGTAACCTACTCTATGTAAACCCTAGACCCCCCCGGTGTATATATAAACCGGAGGGGTTAGTCCGGAAAGGACATACACATTACCATAGTCATATAGGCTAGACTTCTAGGGTTTAGCCATTACGATCTCGTGGTAGATCAACTCTTGTAATACTCATATTCATCAATATCAATCAAGCATGAAGTAGGGTATTACCTCCATAGAGAGGGCCCGAACCTGGGTAAACATCGTGTCCCCCGTCTCCTGTTACCATCGATCCTGGACGCACAGTTCGGGACCCCCTACCCGAGATCCGCCGTTTTTGACACCGACAGCCGCCTCGTCTTTTGCTTGACCTCCACTCCAAGTCCTCTGGATCACGTTTGTTCCACAAATCACGTTCCCGAAGGTTTCATTCCGTTTGGACTCTGTTTGATATTCTTTTTCTGTGAAACACTAAAATAGGCAAAAAACAGCAATTCGGGCTGGGCCTCCGGTTAATAGGTTAGTCCCAAAAATAATATAAAAGTGTATAACAAAGCCCATTAATCATCCAAAACAGAATATAATATAGCATGGAACAATCAAAAATTATAGATACGTTGGAGACGTATCAAGCGGTAAGCCCGCGCTCCTCCTCCTATTTTCCTTGCCCTCATCCTCTAATTTCTAGGGTTCTTAGTCTGCTTCTTGGATAATGACTTCTGGTTGCTGGAGCTAAGCGAACAGACAATATTATACAGGGATTAGAAGGGATTATGAGTTAGGGGATTGGTTGACGGGGTGGGTGTCACCAAATCCCTGCGTGGGTATAATCCTCTGGAGATTTGGTTCCCATGGAACCGAACAAAGCCTAAGGGGGCCGCACCAGCGGGACAAGCGGCTCCGACCTTCGGATCAATGCCCGGTTTCTCTGCCGGCTTTGGCGTCGCTAGCTACTGGGCCACTTCGCTTTGGGGTGCCGGGTTCGTCCTCCACCGCTGCTCATCCCGTCCAGTAGGTCCCGACGCCGGCACCTGTCATATTCGGTGCAACCAACCAGCCCGCACCTGAAACACCTCCTGCTCGCCATCCCAAGAATAAGCGCAAGGGGGGACGTCGTGGTACCGCTGCCACCGATGCCGTCACCCCGGCTGCACGTCCTCGCCGGCGTTTCCGCCTACACCTGTGATGGAAGCATCTTCGGTTCAGCTACAGGCAGCCCAAGACGTTAATCCAATGACTGTGACCTCTGCTGACACAACTGGGAAGCCGCATAAAGGTAAAAAGATAGGTCTTTGGTGTTTCAAATGTAGGTCAGATGAGCATCTCTCCAAGGATTGTACGGTGGTTCATTACTTTCACATTTGCAACAATCACAAACACCCTCTGCACCATTGTTCTGTCCTCAAGCAACCAAGGCCTAGCGCCATGCTCGGTGGATGCGGTTTAGTGAATGCAATGTTCGTACAATTGCCGGACTCGCTCTTCAAGGAGCACCTTGCACCACCTACTCTGCCGACAGCTTTGGTAACAATTTCTGGCGGCACTTTGTCTGCTTCTGTGGTGGAGGCCGAGGTCGCTAAAATAGCCTCGGTACAGACTTCGCGGAAGTGGGGAGCGGTGTCGCATGGAGCCAATGCTTTCTTGGTTTCTTTCCCATGAGTGAACATTTTATTGCGTGTGGCAGCTTTTGAGTACAACATTAAATCCCACGACGTAAAGATTGCTTTTTGTGAGTGGAAAGTTGACAAGATCCCATCGCTCCATCCCTTGCAGTCTATTTGAGTACATGTCACCGGCGTTCCTCCACCCCTCCGCCATTTCCTTGGTCTGTGGGCGGTAGGATCAGTTATTGGTGCCACTCAGGATGTTGACTTGGTATGCTTGCGACGACACGGTATTGTGAGGATCCAGGTGGCTGTGCACTCCTTGGATATTTTTATGAAAAATGATGGGTCTAATGATGCCTCAATCCGTTCAGATGTTTATGTCAAGCTTAATGGCTATGCATTTTGGTATGTACTGGAGCAGGAGGAATTTGTACCACACGATGACTTCATTCCTAGGATCTGGGAAAACCATGATGATGAGCATGATGACGGTACTAACCAAGATGCGGATATGCCAGATAAAGGTGCGAGCAAGAGAGCAAAAATCGTGCAAACTGAGGGTCATAAGACAACACCCGGGGCTCATTCTGTGTCTGCGGCCCCTATGCAGACTACTCAAGCTAGTGTTGCCGCTCCTTCTGGCAATGAAGCTGCGCAGTTGCGTGTGCACGTTGCACCAACGGACATGCATGATGGGGCGGCCATCGAGCCCTTGCAGCCAGCGAGGGCTGCGTTGGCTGCTTTGCCTGCTGAAGTAGCACTGCCGCATGTGCAGCCAACCGCTCAGGTGCGGTCCTCAGCTGCATGTGCACCCATACAGCCGCGTACGAACACGCTGCCTCCGGTGCATGGGCTGCCTACACCCGAGCAGGCGCCACGCGGGCAGCCTCCTGTGTGTGTGTGGATGCAGCGCATGTGTTGCCTGGTGCCGCTGCTCCGGGACGTGTGCAAGATACTACTGCGGGTTCTGTGATGGATTCTTCAGTTTGCGCTCCGGTCGCCGTGGTTCCTCTTGGTACAGCTGCATGTCACACGACTTCTGCTACTGCACCCGTTGCGACCATTCCGATGGGACCGGTGGCACGTCCCTCTTCACCAATCTTGGGGGTTGCCGCGCCGCTGCTGATTTCACAGACAACTATAGCTCAACCGATGACTCCGGAGGGTACCTTGTCTGGAGGGTTGGCTTCGCCCCTTCGATGTAGTAGCCGTCATGCCATCTCCGCTGACGGTTCTTCCCCAACTGATGAGCATTCTCTGTCGAAGGCAATATGCCGTCAGGCCTCGAGGAATTTGGACTACTCACCGGGTACGTCTTCCGTAAAATCCTTTATTTCCTTTTCAGATACTCGTATTTCTACTAGCTTGAAGAACGTCGGTGTCTCTATTGGAAAGAATAATTCTGAAATTAATTTGTCGGTTGGGGTACTTAAACATATGGAGATTGACCGATTAAAGGTTTCTCCAAAGCGTATTAGCACCCCACCAAACACCGAAACTGAGGACGATGATGAAACGGATGCCACATATGATGGTCCGCTTATCTCCCACTTGGTTGGTGAGGTTACCGAGGTTGGATTCGATGATGCAAGACCTGGGTCCATGTTTTGTGACTTCACAGCGACTTCGCGTAAATCTAAATCACTTTCCTCGAAAAAGAAACAAAAAACGCCCAAGAAGGCGAAGTTTTCCACACCGATTCGAGCTTCCACATGAGAGGCACACTACTAGGGAAAACCCTAGTAGTAGCGCTTTTTTTATAGCTATTAGTAGCGCTGGTACCAGCGCTACCTTTAAGGTGCTACAGCTAACTAGTAGCAGTAGCGCTGGAAAGGGAGCGCTACTGCTATACCTAGTTAGCAGTAGCACTTTCCTCTGGACAGCGCTACTGCTACTTTTAAGTAGCAGTAGCACTTGTTCTAAAAAGCGCTGCTGGTAAATTTTCCTGTATTTTTAAATATACAGCTTATTTTCATTGTGTGGTTTTATATATAGTACTTTCATCATATGATTTTATGACCATGATTACTTATTATATATAACAGTGGGTGAAATGAACGTGGAGTAGATTCAAGTGGAGGCAACATGTGGTGCATGTCGAAAGTACTACTGATCTAATCCAAACTTGACCTAGTTTGGATTAGTAGCACTTTCGATGTGCACCACATGTTGGCTCCACTTGAATCTAATCCAGGTTCATTTCACCCACTGTTATATATAATAAGTAATCATGCTCATATAACAACTTAGCATCATGCATCATCAATCATAATAATAAATAACTCATCATTGGTATCATAATAACAAGTCATACTCATCATCATCGATCATACAACTTCTACTCAATACCACATCATCATCATAGTCATCTACCCAATCCTACTTAGTTGTTCTTAGCACATGATCATGAGTATTATTAACTAGGACCTACTACCTTCTCTTAGGTAAAATAGCATAAAACAAGATAGGCCCTGGCTCTCGATTATGGAGAATGGAGATTATCCTGTCTTCAATTCTTGCCTTTCGCACAATCTTGCTTCCAAGTACCTCCTTACGACCGTCCATACATTTTTTTTCCATTCTTTGATTTTCATGTCTCCACTTCTTTTAGAAATCCGATATGGACAGGTGAGATTTGTAGGATGACCTGGCCGTATGTTCAAAACATCAAGGCGACCATTCTGATACATCAGATGAGGCACATAATCACTTGGGATTTACTGTTGAAAAACATACTAATAACTTTGTAGTTAGCAATGTAGTTAAGTTTTAAAAGAATTTATGCAAAAGATGCACAGATGTCGTAATACTAAAAAATCTTACCATGGCATCTCCATGGATGTTACCGTAGTTCAACACGTGCACTAGTGGCACGTATTGACCATAATGTGGAGGAGTTTTATAATAGATATTGTAATCCTCAAGATCAGTACAAAATGCGACCCGATGATTTTTCTCCTGATAAGTTAACTCAGAGCCATCGGTGTAGTAGGTTCTGTCTACCATGTTCCACACATTGTTTGAACAATGAAAATAAGATGTTAATGGAAATAAGCTGTCAACTATTTTGAAATGAACAATATAAATTAGTTAATAACTATGTTTGAGAAGCTCACATAGCGGTAGAATTGAAAGCGTATCAACAAGGACCCAAATGTCCATATTGTCTTGGTCGATGTCAGGATCACCAAGATCCATGGTGACAAGCATACCCTCATAAAAATCATACATCTTGCAAAGTGCTTCCCAATTTTTGCAACCAAAATGGGTTACGCTCTCAGAATTATACATATTTACTTCAACATCCATATCATGATGGGTCCTTAGGTGAATTTTCTTTGTTTCCATACTTTCATGGTCTTCAAAACCCATCCTCTCCAAGACATAGCGTCTTGCATGGCATGGGATAAGCTAGTCGAATTGTAAAAGATGAAAATTACACGTTGAAATAGTTGAAGTCGTGCTTAATTAAGAAAAAAAAACTTGTCGTCATTGCGTACCGTTTCAACATCGAAGGTCTCCTCGAGCTTAATGCTGAAGCGCCGATCATCGTCCAGGTGAGGCCTGTCGCACAGACCTTGGTCATCATTGCACCAGTCACACTCCCCCGGGAGACTTTCGTCGTCCGAGTACGACATTTCCTACGTTCATGATTCAAATTTTAAACTTGTACAATTCAATATATATTATAAAAATTAAATTAGATCATTATTATTCATCACGGGTTGAATATCGGTCTGCCGAGTCTATATGGTGGAGACTCTCCCTCACAGATTCCTCTCTGACATTTGCGACCGTCGGTGATGGTCGTTACTCCTCCTTCCCCTAGTGCATAACAAAGGTCTAGCACAAGGAGAAGAAGGAGAAACAACCCCCACGACAACAGTCGGGATTCTTCGTCCTCTCTCAATATGGTGGAGACACTCCCTTCATAGATTTTCGACTGTCGGTGATGGTCGTTATTCCTCCTTCCCCTAGTGCATAACAAAGGTCTAGCACAAGGAGAAGAAGGAAAAACGACCCCCACGACAACAGTCGGGCTTCTTCGTCCTCTCTCATATATGGTGGATACACTCCCTCACTGATTTTTCGACCTTCGGTGATGGAGCCTTGACAGACTTAAAGTCAACCCGAAGTGTCGTTTAATTATTTTTCAAGAAAATCCAGGCCACTCGATATTTCCTATATATTCTAGCACAAGTCATGCTAGAATTCACGGAAAAATCCCGCATGACCTTTGCTAAAAAAGGACATATCGAGCGCCTGAAATTTGCCGGAACGGAAATTAATTAACACTTCGGCAAAACATAGGCCACTATAGGAGGTGTAACCTGCAAACATGGCCGACCACTTGGGCAAGCACATATCCTATTTGAGCAACACAAGATATACATGTTTATATCTACATCATATGAGCATTCAAACTTGATGAAGTAGTTTTCCAATTTGAGCATTCAATAAGCAAAACCAAATCGTAAAATAAATTAGTATTCAAATTAGCATTCATTCAATAAGCAAAACTAAACCATCTCTTTCGTCTGTACATCGTCGAATAGTATCATACATATAACATCACTAATACAGCTAAACTGTAGCGAACGACGAGTATCGGCGCGGGCGGTGGACACCCAAAGAGAAGGAACCATCACGGGATCATATCTCCAGTGAGATCCCTGAAGAACCTCCCATGTATTGGAGAACCTGCCCTCCAACGCAACCATGTAGCGACGGACGTGCTTGTCCTCCTCACTGACACGGTGACGTACCACCTCCGCGGGGTCCTCAAGCCTCCGCACCGTCACTGGCCCACCCGACCGCCACCAAAGAAGGTTCGGGTCAACGACGGGCTGGCTCCTCACCAAGCTGCGCCCCAGGAGGTAGCACCTCCCAGTACCAGCCCGGCGGAGCCCAGTCGCGGACATGGCTCCTCACCAAGCCCAGGCCTCCTCCGCCGAGTCGACGACGAGGATGCGGGATAGGCATCGTCTACGTCGGTTCGAGAATAATTGCTTTAACTAAAAAAATAACAACAAACGTGACACCTAAAACACCTAAATTCTATTAACTACACCTAATTAAAAACACACATTTTGAACATGATTCGATCATAACTAGGGTTCATAGTACATTATTCTAATATTAAACACCTAAAATACCTAAATTAAATTAAAAAATGGGGTGGCTGGTCTCACCTCGATCGAGGTCGGAGGGGGTCGATGACATGGATGACGGCGGGGACGATGCAGGTGCTCCTTGATTTCTGCAAAAACAAAATATAAATAAAAACATTATTATCGTCATCTTAGGACTTAGTGAAACTCCATAAGCTACATTTAATTATTCTATTCAAATTTACTTATAATTTCCTATTCTTTTTAAATTTACTTATTCAAATTTTCTAGAAATTTCCTATTCTATTCAAAAGACCTACATTTACTTTTTTTCAATTTCATATTTTATTCTATTCAAATTTACTTATTCAAAATTTCTAAAAATTTCCTATTCAATTCAAAAGGCCTACATTTACTTATTCTATTCAAATTACTTATTCAAATTTTCTAAAAACAAAATATACTAAAAACCTACATTTACTAAAAACAAAAACCTACATTTAACAAAAACTAAAACCTATTTACAGAAAGGGGGATGAGGAGGTGTGGGAGGAGGCCGGGAGGAGGGGAAGGAGCAGGAGGAGAGAGCGGGAGGGGGAGGAGGATAGAGGAGGGAGGAGGAGGGAGGAGGGAGGAGGAGGAGGGGGCCGCCGGAGAGGGAGGAGGAGGAGGGGGCCGCCGGTGCCGAAGAGGGAGGAGGAGGAGGGAAGAGAAGGGGGAGGAGGAGGACGGAGGGATCGACCTTGGGGTGGAAGAGGAGGACGACGACAGCGGCGGCGATGGCCGCGAGGGCGACGGAGGCGACAGAGAGTGTGAGGGGGAGAGTGAGAGGACGCGCGGGCCGGTTAATTTGGATAAGGGCCCTTAATGGTAGCGCTTGTCCGTAAAAAGCGCTACTGCTAAAGTCAATAGCAATATCGCTCTCTTTATAAAAGTGCTACTGCTAAAATAAATAGCAGTAGTGCTCTCTGTATAAAAGCTCTACTGCTAACGCTAAGCATGTAATTTTTTTCAAAAATACATTGGTCATCAGTGATCTTTTTGTGTAGAATCTAAATTGTCAATAGGAATCTTCTCCGGTTTAAGAACCGACGAAGATTCCTATTGCGGCCACAGATCCTACACATAGAGTTAATGAAGACCAAGTGGTTGTGACGGTTTGAGAAGCACCATATTTAAGGTGGTAAAAATTCTGTTCATGGAGCGAGGTGGGACTAAACTTTGGTCTTATTAGGAGGGGACTACATATATCAGTAGCGCTGGTAAGGGAAAAAGTGTTGTTGCTAAGATCAGTAGTAGTAGCACTTTTTTCACATGTGCGCTACTAGTATCCCTAGCATACCTGGGAACGGTCTGTCAATTTTAGTAGTAGCGTGTTTTCCATCTCCAGCGCTACTGCTATGCTCATAGTAGCAGCGCTCGTAGGGCAACAACGCTACTACTAAGTAGCAGCAGCGTTTACTCTTTTCCAGCGCTACTACTATGCTACTGTGTATAAGCATTTTCCTAGTAGTGGCATGTTTTGGAATAGCAGAGGCATTTCATACTTGGCTAAGCATAAACACGTCGGTGATTGTGTGCGTGAACACGGTTTGGACATTGTGGCAATTTCTGAGGCTTGTAAAGGTGACTTTCGCCCGCATGTCCTCGATTACCTATCCGGTGGTTTCGACTATTCGTGGCATAGTTTACCAGCTCGTGGAAGGTTTGGAGGAATCCTTCTTGGGATTCAGATCGCAACCATGGATTTATTGGCTTTTTCGTTAGGTGAATTTCATATCAAATTTCACCTACGAAACAGAGCGGATAATTTTACATGGAGCCTGGTCGCAGTCTATGGGGCTGCCCAAGATGAGCATAAATCCGCTTTCCTTCGGGAATTGGTGAACCTGGCTAAGGATAACCCGTACCCAATGCTTATTGGAGGAGACTACAATATCCTTAGGTACCAGGAAGAGAAAAATAATGATCGCTTCGATACTCACTGGTCGTTCCTATTCAATGTTGTGATTGACAGTTTGGATCTTCGGGAGGTTAGTCTGTCAGGACAACAATTCACTTGGGCTAATAACCGTTCTATGCCGACATACGAGAAGCTCTCGATAGGATACTCATGGATACCGAATGGGAGTTAAAATTTCCTTTGGTAACCGTTCGAGCCCTAGAGTGTATCGAGGCACTATCGGACCATGCGCCAATCATTCTTGACTCTAACTCTACGAACACATCGGCCCGCCGCCCTTTCAAGTTTGAATTGGGATGGTTGCATCGGGAAGGTTTTGTAGACATGGTCAAGAACATTTGGGAGAAGCCCGCTGTTGGTCATACACTCATTCAGAGATGGAACTTTAAAATAAGGGCCATGAGGCGACACCTCTCTGGATGGGCTAAACACACCAATGGGATGTGTAAAAAAGAAAAACAACGCCTCTCTACCATTATTGATGACCTCGATAAAATTGCAGAGACACGCATCTTATCTCAACAGGAGATTGATTTGAAAAATCAATCCAATGAGAAGGTTGCACGTCTTTTGCGAGAAGAGGAAATCAAATATTACCAAAGATCCAAAGCTGATTTTATCTTGATGGGAGATAGTAATACAAGATACTTCCAATTGGTCGCCAATGGTCGACATAGGAAGAAACATATTTATAGTCTCGAACAAGATGAAGGGTAGGTCAAGAGGAGCTCAAAAGGTATATCACCAGCTACTACAAATCTCTGTTCGGGCCGCCAGATGAAGGGAATTTCACCCTTGACGAGAACTGAACAGATGATATTCCTTAAGTCAAGACAGAAGAGAGTGACTTCCTCACGGCATCTTTCTCAGAAGAGGAGGTGAGAGCAGCGGTGTTCCAAATGGAACATAACAAAGCTCCAGGACCAGATGGCTTCGCCGCAGAATTCTATCAGAATTTCTGGGATATCATCAAGTCTGACCTTTTGGAGTTGTTCAATTGTCTTCATGCCGATCGACTTGACCTATTCAGGCTGAATTTTGGCGAGATTGTTTTGTTGCCGAAGATTAAGGAGGCTGAACGGATCCAACAATATAGACCCATATGCCTACTTAATGTTAGCTTCAAAATTTGCACCAAAGTAGCTACGAATAGGTTAAACTCGATAGCTGACCATGTTGTCCGGCCATCTCAAACGACGTTCATGCAAGGAAGGAATATACTCAATGGTGTAGTAATCCTGAATGAGACCGTTCGCGAGATGCACCGAAAAAACATGAGTGGAGTAGTATTCAAAATTGACTTTGAAAAAGCCTATGATAAGGTTAAATGGCCTTTCCTTCAACAGGCCTTAAGGATGAAAGGTTTCTCCGATAAATGGCGTCAATGGATCCACAATTTTGTAACTAAAGGTAGCGTGGCCATCAAAGTCAATGATGATGTAGGCCATTACTTTCAGACAAAAAAAGGACTATGACAGGGTGACTCCATGTCCCCAATGTTATTTAACATTGTTGCTGACATGTTGGCCATTCTGGTTGAGCGCGCCAAGCAGGACAGACAGATTGTAGGAGTAGTGCCACACCTTGTGGATGGTGGCCTCTCTATTCTGCAATATGCCGGTGACACAGTTCTTTTTATGGAACATGATCTGGACAAGGCTCGAAACCTAAAACTCTTGCTTTCAGCGTTTGAGAAAATGTCGGGTCTTAAAATTAACTTCCATAAAAGCGAACTTTTCTGCTTTGGAGAAGCCATTGAGGCGGCGGCCGATTATGCTGACCTGTTTGGTTGCGCACATGGCCATTTCCCGATTAAATATGTGGGAATACCGATTCATTATCGACGTCTCACCATTGCAGAGTGGAAGCATGTAGAGGAGCGGTTAGCTCTCTCTTGGAGGACGGCTGGTTTTGATTAACTCTGTCCTCACAAATATGGTTCTCTATATGCTTTCTTTCTTCCAACTCCCAAAAGGGGTCCTGCAAAGACCGGACTATTTCAGATCCAGATTCTTTCGGCAAGGAGACGGGGAAAAGAAAAAAATACATACTAGCCAAGTGGAGTGTGGTTTGTAGGATGAAAGACCAAGGTGGCCTTGGAGTTCATGACCTGCAGGTCAAGAATGAGGCTCTCCTTAGTAAATGGTTGTTCAAACTTCTTACTGAGGATGATGTTTGGCAAACCATACTGCGCAACAAGTATCTAGGCCACAAGGCGGTGTCTCAGGCATATTGGAAACCTGACGACTCGCACTTTTGGGCTGGCCTAATGGCGGAAAATAAACATCTCTTTCGCTTTAGGTCTTTCGTGATAAACGACGGGTCAGAGATTCGTTTTTGGGAAGACATCTGGCTAGGCGGTGCCACTCTCCGAGAACAATATCCAGCCTTGTACAACATTGCTCGCCATAAGAATAATACTATTGCACAGGTGCTCAGTTCATCCCCCCGAATATTTCGTTCAGGCAGGATTTGACTGGCCCCCGACTTATGTCATCGCATAATCTTTTGTCCCGTCTGGACGCGATTAGCCTGACAGAAGGCCGGGATGTGTTTCGCTGGAACCTTACTACATCAGGGTCTTTCACCGTAGACTCTATGTATTGTGCGCTCACGTATTCTGAGGTACCAGTGCGTAATAATAATAGAATTTGGAGGTCGAAGATACCACTAAAAGTTAAAGTCTTCATGTGGTATCTTCATAGGGGAGTTGTTCTAACCAAAGACAACCTCGCACGGCGCAATTGGCAAGGGAGTAAGAAGTGTTGTTTTTGTACTCATGATGAGACAATCAGACACCTCTTTTTCCAATGCAACTTTTCACGTTCTACGTGGTCAGTCATCCAAATAGCGTCAAGTTTATATCCGCCCACAAGTGTTGCCAATATTTTTGGTCATTGGTTGGACGGTATTTCAAATAGGTTCAAAACGCTATTAAGGATGGGAGCGTATGCCTTACTATGGTCGCTTTGGCTATGTAGAAATGATTTTGTTTTTAATGACAAAAATGCTTCTTCTTTGCAGGCTATTTTCCGTTGTACGCACTCGCTTCGTATGTGGTCTATGCTACAACGACCGGAGGTCCAACCGCTGTTCAAGGCGGTGTGTACGCGGTTGGAGCAGGTGGCTACGGAGGTTTTTACCCAACATGGGTGGCAGTATAACCTCCGGATCGGTCCATCTCACCTTTCGACATAGGCACAGTGTCGGTCTATAGGATTCTACTATTGCCGATTTGTCGGTTTTTGTTTTCTTCTGGTTGTCAGACTTTTGGTGTTCGGCTGTGTGCATCCTAGTTATGCAGAGGCTGAGTGTTACTCATAATGCTTTGTATCCATTTGATGCTACATTTTGAGTTAATAAAATCGTCCTTTATCGAAAAAAAATTGAAGTAGCAACCTACCCAACAAGGTCACGATTTTCACTTGACATCTCTTTCACAATCGACTCAACTACAAAGCAACCTTGCTTACAAGAAAATAACTCTCATTATCTAAAGTGTGGCCATGACCATGCCCTCTTGTTTGTGAATTGCGGTAGCGGATTGCCATTTGCCCAATATCCAACATTCTAGCTTTGTGTGACTGCCAGCCTCCCTTAGGCCTTAATGGTTCTATTTGGTCTTACATTCTGTTAGTCATTTTCGAAAGATTTGGGACTCACAAAATGCATCTTCACGAGTCAAACACATGGATAGCAACCTCACCCTAAAACTGAGACTGCAATATTTGAGGAACGTTCCTTCGGAGCATTTTTTGGCAAACTTGCTATGACAAAACAACTACTGTTGTCATGGCAACTTTGTAGGATTTGCCACGATAGGACGCAAAAATTGTCATGTAGTGCAATAAAAAGCAAAAACAATTATCATATTTCATGGAGAAAATAGTCTTTCCCTGCCGCCGCCTCCGGGTCGCCTCCTAGCGATTCCGAGGCGTCCCCGCCGCAACCCTCTCGAGCCCTCTCCTAGCTAGATCCCCTCGCCGCCGCCGTCGCTAGCCACCCCAACGGCGACGGCCGGCCGCCCCTCTTACACGCAGCCCCACCTCTCCTTCATCTCCGTCCAGATCTGCTCGATCTGCCCTGCTTCAGGTCCGCCTCCAGGATCCTCATAGCTTGGGTTTCCTTGGCAGTGGATCCTGGCCATGTGAGCAGCGATCCGGAGCTGCGATGGGGTGGTTGCGATGGTGGCCGTAGGTGGTGCTGGGTGACCCCAATAAAGCGGTGCTTTCCCCCTTTTTTGGCCTAGTGGTCCTCTTCCGTCCTTCTCGCCAATCTGCTGCTGCCGGTCACCTTTGATCTAGCCGCTAACGAGTTCTGGATTTCTCCACTAGCGATCTTTACGGATTGGCAAAGTGCTCCTAGACCTCTGATTTGGAGAGGATCAAGTCCGGCGCGTCCACAATCATCAGCCCGTGGGGCTTCAAGGGGCGTGTTGCGAAGCTCCGCTATCAGTCGACATCATGCATGGGACATGTCGAAGTTGCGATTTCCATGGTGTTGGCAGATGCGAGGAATGTAAAGATGGCTAAGATTGGAAGACCAGATGGTAACGGCGGAGGTGGGATCCTGGACGCGATGAAGACATTGCTTCACGGACTATCGTGTGGGTTTGGCTGTGAGACTTCTCCTGTCCAAGCCGCATACACGGTGCCCGTGAGCCTAGTGATCGGTGATTTGCAACAGCAGCATAGGCAAGTGGGGACGGCAGCACTAGAGGACCTCGGCTTTCGTCGTGCTCCTCGAGTACCGAGTCGTGATTTTCAGGGTGAAAAAACCCAAGGTCTGGCCTTTATTGGTTGAACCTGGCAATGGTCTTCTTGAAGACAATGTTTTTGGGAACGCAGACTTTCTTCGGGTGAAAACCTAAGATCTTGGATCGGGCGATGACAACGCTTGTGCATTGTTTCCTTCTTAGAGGCGTTGCTTATGGAGAACTATTTTTGTAGTCCGGGTGCTGTCTTCGGTGGTGGTTAAAGTGTTGCTGCTACAAGTGATTGATCACCTTGGCAAGGTCTTTCTTCTCTTTTTCTTTTCTTTTTTGGTTGTGTGCATCCTTGATGTTTTCGGACATCTTGCTGGTGCAGAGGTTGGGTGTAATTAATATCTTCATGATATTAATATATTCCCTTTATCGAAAAATATTTCATGGAGAAAACATCGTTCGTTTGATCGTGACCAGACGGCTTTGAGGGCGTTTGTTGGAAGGCACAAAAGATCTGACGTTCACCCATTATCATTTTCTTAAAGCTGATCATTGACAACTTAGCTATCTGCACTCCTCGGTTTATAAAAACGAGTGATAAGGATACCGTATCGCTTACCCGTGGTAACAATATCTAATACAGTTTTGCTAAAGCACATCTAGATGTGCTATAAGTATTGCACATCTAAGTCTTATGTCATTGATCTTACGTTGAGATTCGTGTGAATTTTTTTTCTTTTTCTTTTTTTACTAGATTCACTCACTTAGATGTGCAATAACGTAATCCTCTTCGTAACCAGTCATGTGACTGGTTACAACTTCCTACAAAATCTCAATTCACCAGTGCATGCACACCCCCAAAGTTGGCATCCAAATTTGTCACCACCTTCGCTATTTCTTCTCCTCTCCACCCATCATCACTACCGGACGGCCTTGCCCCAAGCCTGTACGTGCGTACCTCAGCAATCATGGCATGTCTGAGGGCCACCACCGCCGCACTCCTTCTCACCCTTGCGTCGTCGGCCGCGGCCACCGCGACAAAGTTCAACATTACCGAGGTCCTCAACGAATCCCCCGAGTTCTTGACCTTCAACAGCCTTCTGTCGAAGACGAATCTCGCTGAGGAAATCAACAAGCGGCAGACCATCACCGTTCTCGTGGTCGACAACTCCGCTGCCAGCGGCATCATGTCGCTGCCGACAGACACGCAGAAGAAGGTGCTCGCCGTGCACGTCATCCTCGACTACTACGATCCCATGAAACTCGAAACCATCGAGAAGGGGACGGCGCTCCTTACCTCGCTCTTCCAGACTACCGGCGCCGCCACCGACCGCATGGGGTTCGTCAACTACACCCGGAGCGCGGACGACCAGATGGTGTTTGGCTCAGCCGAGCCCGGGGCACCGCTCAGCTCGCAGCTGGTGAAGGTCGTTGCGTGCCGACCGTACAATCTATCCGTCATGCAGGTCAGAGCAGCAATCATTCCACCGAGCATCAGCTCGTCGGGCACGGGGAGTTCCGCGGCACCCGGTCCAGCCTACGGTTCATCGTCCAACGTGAGTGTCCCGACCATTACCGAGGCTGAGACACTTGAATCGTCCGACGAGGCCAGTGCCCTAGACGATGACGCTCCTGCATCATCGCCACCCGTGCATAGCGCTGACGCGGCCGCAGGCGCGCACACTTCGGCGGGGAACACAGTGGTGGTCCGCACACGTGTTTGGCTCATGGGGCTTGTGATGTTGATGGTTTAAAATTCAACGCAGAAGCAACGACCGATGTTTTAGCTTTACACGTCTACTCCCTCCGTTCCTAAATATTTGTCTTTCTAGAGGTTTCAAATGGTGACTACATACGGAACAAAATGAGTGAATCTACACTCTAAAATATGTCTATATACATCCGTATGTGGTGACCATTTGAAATCTCTAGAAAGACAAATATTTAGGAACGGAGGGAGTAGTTTTTTTGCGGGGATTTACACGTCTAGTTGTGTAAGAAGTACTTGTGTATGTTGGCTTGTTAATTCGTTCGATGGATGCCCTTGATGTAAATTAAACGACACTTTGTTTTCCTTTTTTTTCTCGGTCAACCAAGTTTTTTTTGCACCCATCCCTACTGACATTGACTTTTTCTTTAGAAGGAGCCAAGAAAACGCCTAATCTATTATATATCTATACCTCTATACCTTTTTCCCTAATCTTTATCTTCTCTACTAATAAAAAGGCTATTGTTTCTTTCTCTTCACCGTCTTTTTTTAAAAATAAAAAATCCGGTCGTTTTGGACACTCCAGATTTGCTTATGCTCGTCCGTTTCTTCGTACGCTATGTTGGACGTCGCTCATATGGGCCTAGCTGGGCTTGCGCCCGTGGTAAAATTAAATGAGAATCGAATGCACTATTAATCAAGGTAGCCTGGAATAGTACCACACTGCTCCATTGAATGATTTCTCGCCAAGTTAAATAAGATTGCATGTTCTTTGCAATATCAACGATCAGTGAGCACACACGAGGAAGCAGCCGGAACGACGACCCACCGCCGCCCGCCATCGCCGTGGACAAGGATGCGGTGGACGACCCCCACTGCCTCGACGACGAGCCCCTGTTATGGTTGCTGCAGGAGCTTCTTCACCCGCCACTTGCCGACACCGCTAGCTCCTCCTTGGCGGCGACATGGCTGCTCTGCTGATTGCATGTTTTTCGTATCGCAGAAAATCCATATCTAACGAAGTCCAAATGCAATAAAATTTCACGGAGAATTATTTTGGAATATATGTGATTTTTGGGAGTTGAAATTACCGCAAACGGAGGCCCACATAGCCCACAAGACACAAGGGCGCACCATAGGCCCCTAGCGCAAGGTGGTGGGTTGTGCCCACCTCGTACGTCGATTGGAGCTTTACTTCGGGCGCAAGGAAGCTTATATCCGAAAAAACGTGTTAAAATCTGAACGCAATTGGAGTTACGGATCTCCGGGAATATAAAAAACGGTTTTCGGCCTGATCTGGGGAATGCGAAACAGAAGAGAACAGAGAGGGAGATCCAATCTCGGAGGGGCTCCCGCCCCTCCGCCGCCATGGAGACCAAGGACCAGAGGGAGAACTCTCCTCCCATCTAGGGGGAGGCCAAGGAAGAAGAAGAAGGTGGGGGCTCTCTCCCCCTCGCTTCCGGTGGCGTCGGAGTGCCGCCGGGGCAAAGATCGGGACGGAGATCAACATCAACAAACTTGCTACCGTCAACACCAACTTTCTCCCCCTCTATGCAGCGGTGTAACACCCCTTCTCCCTGATGTAATCTCTACTTAAACATGGTGCTCAACTCCATATATTATTTCCCAATGATCTATGGTTATCCTATGATGTTTGAGTAGATCCGTTTTGTCCTGTGGGTTAATCGTGATCTTGGTTGGTATGATTATATATTCTATTTATGGTGATGTCCTACGGTGTCCTCCGTTCTCGCGCAAACGTGAGGGGCCCCCACTGTAGGGTGTTGCAATATGTTCATGGTTCGCTTATGGTGGGTTGCGAGAGTGACAGAAGCTTAAACCCGAGTAAGTGGGGTATGACGTATGGGAGTAAAGAGGACTTGATACTTAATGCTATGGTTGGGTTTCACGACCTTAATGATCTTTAGTAGTTGCAGATACTTGCTAGGGGTCCAATCATAAGTGCATATGATCCAAGTAGAGAAAGTATGTTAGCTCATGCCTCTCCCTCATATAAAATCGCAAGAATGATTACCGGTAGTTGTTATCGATTGCCTAGGGACAAATAACTTTTATTATCTTGCAAAGTAATTCTAGTTTTATTCTTGCAAAGTAGTTCTAGCATCACACCTACCAAATAGTTTCACACTTGTTTTCGGTAAAGCAAACGTCAAGTGTGCGTAGAGTTGTATTGGTGGTCGATAGAACTTGAGGGAATATTTGTTCTACCTTTAGCTCCTCGTTGGGTTCGACACTCTTATTTATCGAAAAAGGCTACAAACGATCCCCTATACTTGTGGGTTATCAAAACCTTTTTCTGGCGCCGTTGCCGGGGAGTTATAGCGTGGGGTGAATATTCACGTGTGTGCTTGTTTGCTTTATCACTAAGTAGTTTTTATTTCCTGTTCTAAGTTGTTCTCTATCTTTGGTTATGGTTATGGAACACGAAACACCAAAAAAATTAGTTGTACCTGCTACTTATGGAGATGGGGAACCTCCTAAAAACCTCGATGCTCGTTATGTGAAAGATATTATGCACTACTTTGATAATCCTGAGAAAACCCTATTCAACTATATAATGAGAGTAACGTTGGATCAACGTGAATACTTTAGGGATTATCGCTTGACACATAAAGGGAAATTGTTATGGGATCAAATTCATATATTGAAGTGGTATGCTTGGAATCTATGCTCTAGATATGATTATACTTGTTGCTCTAGAATGAATGCTCCACATCTTCCCTTCTCATGCAAATTTAATGATAATGAAACCTTAGCTTCTTATGCTAATGGTATATATGATTACTATGATGTGGAACGAATAGAAGAATTTGTTGCTTTTAAGGGTGCACATGAAATTGAATCTTTGTTTGAAACGTTTGAAGATTTTGAAAATTCAGTATATAGACCTGAAAATCTTGCTATCCTTAAATATTGCTATGATAATTATAAATACAATTACGATATTGATGTATTTATTGAGAATAACTCCGCTGTCCAAGAAGAGACTAGTATTTTGTAGGAGTCTATGGAAGAAGAAATTCAGGAAACTGCGAACCCATTGGATGAAAAAGATGATGAGGAGAGCGAAGAACAAACGGAGGAAGAGTGGATTAGCTACCCGTGCCCACCTTCTAATAAGAGTAACTCTTCAACTCATACATTATTTAATGCCCCTTCGTTCTTACGGAAGGATGAATGCTATATTAATTGCTATGATCCCGTTGATTCATTTGAAATATCCCTTTTTGATGAACTTGATGCTTGTTATGCTTGTGGCCAAGATGCCAATATGAATTATGCTTATGGAGATGAACTTGCTATTGTTCCTTTTGTTAAACATTGTTGCTATTGCACCCACACATGATAGTACTATTATCTTTTTGAATTCTCCAAACTACACTATATCGGAGAAGTTTGCACTTATTAAGGATTATATTGATGGGTTGCCTTTTACCGTTGCACATGACAATTTTTATGAATATAATATGCATGTGCTTGCTGATCCTACTTGCAATTATTATGTGAGAGGAACTACATCTCCTCCTTTCTATGTTTCCAACATGATAGAATTGCAAGAAACCGCTTATGCTATGTATTGGCCTTTACTTGATGTGCATGAATTGTTCTTGTATGACATGCCGATGCATAGGAAGAGAGTTAGACTTCGTCATTGCTTGATATATGTTGCTTTGTGCTCACTACTAAATGCTAAATCATTGTTGATTCAAATTGGCTTTGATATACCTTGGGATCCGGGTGGATTCATTACTTGAGCACTTTATGCCTAACTTAATGGCTTTAAAGAAAGCGCTGCCAGGGAGACAACCCGGAAATTTTAGAGAGTCATTTATTTCTGTTGAGTGCTTTTATATAGTTCAAAACAAAAAATATAGGGGGGAGCCCTAAAACTTCACAAAAAGAAAAGCGAAAGTGAGAGAGACGAGCATTATGAAAGTGGGGGACGTCCTTGAACTTTGTTCATGCTCATGGAAACTTTGTGAATCTTAATTGCAGAAACTTTTCAACAAAAATAATTATCCCCTTGTACAATTCCATTGTATTATAAAAATAATGTGCCAAGATTTTCCTTTAGGATGTTTAGATTGCTTATTGGTTTGTGCGGTGCAAAGCAGAAACTTTGGCTGCAGTGCGTGATTTTACATTTTTTACTGGAACGTCAAACGGTTCTGAAACTTTTTGCACTGTATTTCTATACAATTTTTGTATTTTTCCAAAAAAAATCAGAACTTTTAGAGTTATAGAACTATGGTGGATGTGCAAATCTTTTCAGGCTGTCCTATTTTCACAAATTGCTGTTATAGCTTCATTATTTGCGTATGTTTGAATTCTTGTTGAAGCCTACTTGACTTGGGGCCATAGAATTGTGATAGCATACAGTGGGTAATGTTTGTTTATAATTATACAATAATGTTACAGCAGTACATGATGGGATTTCACTGCCATATTCACTAACCCTGCCACTAAAAGTTCGGTTATGTTTTGTGTGGATGACGTGTTTGAAGATCGAGGAGGTCTCGATGTGAGGAGAAGGAGGCGAGGCAAGAGCTCAAGCTTGGGGATTCCCAAGGCACCCCAAGTAAATATTCAAGGAGACTCAAGCGTCTAAGCTTGGGGATGCCCCAGAAGGCATCCCATCTTTCTTCAACAAGTATCGGTATGTTTTCGGATCCGTTTCGTTCATGTGATATGTGCAAATCTTGGAGCGTCTTTTGCTTTTTAGTTTTCATTTTTATTTTATGCACCATGCTGGTATGAGATAGTCCATGATTGATTTATAGAATGCTCATTGCACTTCACTTATATCTTTTGAGTGGGGCTTTATAGAATGCTTCATGTGCTTCACTTACATCATTTGAAGTTTGGATTGCTTGTTTCTCTTCGCATAGAAAACCATTATTTGAAGAATGCTCTTTTGCTTCACTTATATTTATTAGAGCATGGTCTTTTGTAGAAAGAATTAAACTCTCATGCTTCACTTATATCTATTTAGAGAGTCAACATGAATTGGTCAATTGCATGGTTAGTCATGAAATCCTACATAAAACTTACGGATCACTGAATATGATATGTTTGATTCCTTGCAATAGTTTTGCGATATAGAGATGATAATATGTGGGAGGTACTAGTAAACGGTTGTGGTTCGTAGGAATATTGGTGTTAAGGTTTTTGATTCCCGAAGCATGCACGTATAGTCTCTCGTTATGCTATGATGTTGGAGCATGATTTATTATTGATTGTCTTTCTTATGAGTGGCGGTCGGGGATGAGCGATGGTCTTTTCCTACCAATCTATCCCCCTAGGGGCATGCGTAGTAGTACTTTTCTTCGAGGGCTAATAAACTTTTGTAATAAGTATATGAGTTCTTTATGACTAATGTGAGTCCATGGATTATACGCACTCTTACCTTTTCGCAATTTGGTAGCCTCTACGGTACCGTGCATTGACCTTTCTCACCTCGAGACGTGGTGCAAACTTCGCCGGTGCATCCAAACCTCGTGATATGATACGCTCTATCACACATAAGCCTTATTATATCTTCCTCAAAACAGCCACCATACCTACCTATTATGGCTTTTCCATGGCCATTCCGAGATATATTGCCATGCAACTTCCACCGCTTCCGTTTGAAGACTTGAGCATATATTGTCATATTGCTTTGCATGATCATATAGCTGACATAGTAGTTGTGGCTCAGCCACCGTTCATCATTTTTCATTCATGTTACGCTAGATCATTGCACATCCTGGTACATGCCAGAGGCATTCATATAGAGTCATATTTTGTCATAGGTATCAAGTTGTAATTTTTATTTCTTTTGAGTTATAAGTAAATAGAAGTGTGATGATCATCATTATTCATTTTTAGAGCAGTGCCCCAGTGAGGAAAGGATGATGGAGACTATGATTCCCCCACAAGTCGGGATGAGACTCCGAACAATGAGAGAAAAAGAAAAAAAAGAAAAAAACTAAAAAAAGGAAAAAAAAAAAAGAAAGAAGAAAAGAAAGGAAAAAAAAAGAAAAAAAACAAAGAGAGAAGGGGCATTGTTAGTATCCTTTACCACACTTGTGCTTCAAAGTAGCACCATGTTTTTCATATGGGAGTCTCCTATGTTGTCACTTTCATATACTAGTGGGAATTTTTCGTTATAGGATTAGATGCACACCCACTTAGTTTCATATTGAGGTTTCATACACTTATAGCTCTTAGTGCATTCGTTGCATGGCAATCCCTACTCCTCATGTTGATATCAATTGATGGGCATCTCCATAGCCCGTTGGTTAGCCGCGTCGGTGTGATACTTTCTTACTTTTTATTCTTCTTTATATTTACCCCTACCATCATACTCTATTCCACCCGTAGTGCTATATCCATGGCTTGCGCTCATGTATTGTGTGAGGGTTGAAAAAGCTGAAGCGCGTTAAAAAGTATGAACCAATTTCTCGGCTTGTCATCGGGGTTGTGCATGATAAATACTTTGTGTTAAGAAGACAGAGCATGACAAGACCATATGATTTTGTACGGATAACTTTCTTTAGCATTGATATTTTGAAAGACATGATTGTTTGTTGGGATGCCTAAGTATTGATGTCTTTATGTCAAATTATAGACTATTGCTTAGAATCACTTATGTCTTAATATTCATGCCATGATTAGATATATGATCAAGTTTATGCTAGGTAGCATTCCACATCGAAAATTATCTTTTTTTATCATTTACCTACTCGAGGACGAGCAGGAATTAAGCTTGGGGATGCTGATACGTATATGTCGTATCTATAATTTTTGATTGTTTCATGCCAATATTATACAAGTTTTACATACTTTCGGCAACTTTTTATATGATTTATTGGACTAACCTATTGATCCAGTGCCCATTGCCAGTTCCTATTTTTTGCATGTTTTTTGTATCGCAGAAAATCCATATCAAATGAAGTCCAAATGCAATAAAATTTCACAGAGAATTATTTTGGAATATATGTGATTTTTGGGAGTTGGAAACACCGCAAACGAAGGCCCACACAGCCCACAATTCACCAGGGCACGCCAGAGGCCCCTGGCGTGTGGTGGTGGGTTGTGCCCACCTCGTACGTCAGTTGGAGCTCTATTTGGGCGCAAGGAAGCTTATATCTGGAAAAAAATTGTGTTAAAGTCTTAGCACAATCGGAGTTACGGATCTCTGGGAATATAAGAAACGGTTTTCGGCCAGATCTGGGGAACGCGAAACAGAAGAGAACAAAGAGGGAGATCCAATCTCGGAGGGGCTCCCACCCATCCGCCGCCATGGAGACCAAGGACCAGAGGGGGAACTCTCCTCCCATCTAGGGGGGAGGCCAAGGAAGAAGAAGAAGGTGGGGGCTCTCTCCCTCTTGCTTCCGGTGGCGCCGGGGTGCCGCCGGGGCAACGATCGGGACAGAGATCTACATCAACAATCTTGCTACCGTCAACACCAACTTTCTCCCCCTTTATGCAGCAGTGTAACACCCCTTCTCCCCGATGTAATCTCTACTTAAACATGGTACTCAACTTCATATATTATTTCCCAATGATATATCGTTATCTTATGATGTTTGAGTAGATCCGTTTTGTCCTGTGGGTTAATCGTGATCTTGGTTGGTATGATTGTATATTTTATTTATGGTGTTGTTCTACGGTGTCCTCCGTTCTCGCGCAAACGTGAGGGCCCCGCACTGTAGGGTGTTGCAATATGTTCATGGTTCTCTTATGGTGGGTTGCGAGAGTGACAGAAGCTTAAACCCGAGTAAGCGGGGTATGACGTATGGGAGTATAGAGGACTTGATACTTAATGCTATGGTTGGGTTTCACGGCCTTAATGATCTTTAGTAGTTGCGGATGCTTGCTAGGGGTCCAATCATTAGTGCATATGATCCAAGTAGAGAAAGTATGTTAGCTCATGCCTCTCCCTCATATAAAATTGCAAGAATGATTACCGGTACTTATTATCGATTGCCTAGGGACAAATAACTTTCTTGTTGAGACAAACCCTTTTACTAAACACGAATTTTTTTATTATCTTGCAAAGTAATTCTAGTTTTATTCTTGCAAAGTAGTTCTAGCATCACACCTACAAAATAGTTTCACACTTGTTATCGGTAAAGCAAACATCAAGTGTGCGTAGAGTTGTATCGGTGGTCGATAGAACTTGAGGGAATATTTGTTCTACCTTTAGCTCCTCCTTACCGAAAACATCAAGTGTGCGTAGAGTTGTATCGGTGGTCGATAGAACTTGAGGGAATATTTGTTCTACCTTTAGCTCCTCCTTGGGTTCGACACTCTTATTTATCGAAAAAGGCTACAAACGATCCCCTATACTTGTGGGTTATCACTACCCCATTACACAACTGCACCAGCACAAAGTTACACATGCAACATCTATAACCTTCCGAAATTAGCATCATAGACGGTACATAGACAGATGAATCTCATCTGGAAACCTGCTGAAGCGGAAGACGAATATTGAGCCTTCATTGATGTTGAAGGTCTTTGCAACTTTACGCCAGTGCATGTGGATGATTGATCGTACATCATCTGTCCTCTTCAGGAAGACTTCAATATTGAACCGTGGGTGTTGTATGAATACCTTCCTCGCCTCCTGACCATACAGGTGGTTTAAGAGCTAATCATCAATGAACTGCTTTGGAAAGCCCTGAAAACAAGGATATGCATAAATATCTTCTCTAGATTTGAAATGGCGCAAATGAATAAAGAGACAAGGTATAACAGTTAGTACCATCATGTAGTGAACCGAGATCTTCTTCATTATGCACACAAAGATCTTGTTGTTTTTTGTCACTAATTTCTTTATCCTAACAATCTTTCTGAGTTTCTTGACTTGACTGATATTCATGGACAACTCATTTCCCCATATGCAAAAAGGGTCAAATAGTGGGTCAAAACCTCTGACAGCAGGACCTACATGTGCAAGACCAAATTGTTAAAGACCTAATATTTAGAAATGGTTCCTGCAATTGCACAATAATATGCTATTAGACAAGGGACCATGCATGTGCAAACCTCGATTTGTAAACCTCAGTGCTTCCCATTGTTTCCCTGCAACACACATAAGGTAGTCAGTGATCAAGTTAAGTGAGGGTTGTCATGCTATCAGTAAAATATGTTGGTGAAAAATAAACATGTTGCAGATTCATCAAATTAATTCGAGCCACATGGAAACCCATTTATCCAAACCAAGCATGATTAAGAACTAGGAAATATAGCAATTGTATATGTTTCTCATGTATTAAGTGCAGCCAAATTTGAATTGTTCCTCGTATGCATAACAATGCAAAATTCTACCCACAAAAATTGGACATCGCATTGCAGAATTGAACCAAGCAGTTAATTAAACACCACAATAAATGAACCAAACATGAACTGAGCAGCACATTGCACAATATAACATACTCCTAATAGAAGATCAGATAGTTAACCAAACCAAGCATGCTTAACAACTAGGAAATGTTGCAATTGTATATGTTTCTCATGTATTTAGTACAGCCAAATTCGATTTATTCCTCACATGCATAACAATACAAAATTGTACCCACAACAACTGAACATCGCATTGCAGACTTGAACCAAACAGTTAACTAAACACCACAACAAATGAACCAAACATTAACTGAGCACCATATTCCACAATATATAACATACTAGAAGATCAGACAGTTAATCAAACCAAGCATCCTTGACAACTTGGAAATATAGCAATTGTATATGTTTCTCATGTATTTTGTACAGATAAATTTGATTTATTTCTCACATGGAAGACAATAAAAAATTGCACCCTGAAGAATTGAACATCACATTTGAAAGTACATGTAGTCCCCATGTGTGGTTTTGGTAATTAATGACAATCCTAATGGACTAATGTTTGCATTGAGTTGTACATTTGAAGGAAAGTTCCATTTCCAATGCATGAAGAATATTGGATGAACTGAAGGATGTTTATTCCATGGTGATGCAAGAAGGAGATAGAATGGATTCGAAATGAATGCCATATACATATTGTTGTGCATGAATCAAGGTTGAGCTTGGTGACTGAATCAAATACGATCAAGATGAATTCCATGTGATGAACAAGATGTGATCTATATGGAGTTCATTAAGGATCTCAGACGATCATGCTCACGCTTATGGGTTGACCCATCATGGATCAAGATCTTGAGAGAATGATTAAAGAGAAGAATTCTACATATGCTTGATGATAGGATCATTATGAGCTCATATGTTAAGTCATATATTGGTATGTCTTGCAGCAAGTAATTCAAGTGAAGAATTCATTTTGCCTCTCAAGATACTATGTAGGAGCATGAGAATGAGCAAATGATGCCCAATATGATATTCAAGGAGAAACTTGATATGGTCATGGTGAATTAAGATATTAGTTATTATGTCTTCAAGAAATGAAGCATAGTGAAGATATCAATAGGGCCTTCAAGACATCAATATTAATCATGGAGCAAAGATAAATGTTGACCAAGATGAAGATCAAAGATTGACCTCTAAGATGGTCAACACACAAGCGCATATCATGTGCCACATGAGATCTTGTGGTATGGTAATTCTCATGAGCTTGGTGCTCATCAAAGGATGTCATCATGTAATTAATGATGATGTACAAGTGAAGATGAATGCAAAGCAAAGCTTCCCACATTGTGTATGGGGAGCTACTTGAAGACTTGTCCAATGTCTTGCCTTCAACTTGAGCCATGAAGAAACATCAATATAAAGCTCAAGTGAAAGGCTCTAGTGCAAGGTATTAGTTCCTTTGGCTTTAGATGTGAGGATCGATGACCATCGAAAAGGATATATGCTCAAGAGTGAGTTTCCGGAAGCTATCTAGTATAGTTCTTTTATGATTCTTGAGTTGTAGGGATCCCGCACTATTAAGAGGGGATCAAAGGGGTTAGTGATGGATTTGCTCAAGTCAACATCATATATTTCTATTCTTCTCACATCATATTACAACATAGGCATATTTCACTCCTATCCAATGCAAATACAAAATGCCTACACATCTACCAAAGAAAATCTATAGCAACCTAGGTTCCCCAAAGTATATGATCTTACCTTTCCATACTTTGCACCCTCCATTTTGGTTTATCTTGGGTGGTTCTCTATGCAAGGACCTGGAGCTTTTCCATAGCTTCAAAACGAGCCCAAGATCATCAAAATCGGAGTCCGAATGTGAAATTTATGCATGTTTTACTTTTGGGGCGGCTGTAGTTTTTGTGTTGGCCGGATGTCCGGGCTTTTCCCTGGATGTCCGGCCACTGCTATCCAGAGGGCATCTGGTTTGTGTGAAATCGCCGGATGTCCGGCCCCTGGCCCAGATGTCCGACCGTAGATGTCCAGAAACCTTACCGAAATGTTGTTTGTGTACGCCGGATGTGCGGCACTTGGCCAGATGTCCGGGTCCCCAAGATTGGCCAGATGACCGGGCTTCGGCCAGATGTCCGGGCCCTGTTACCTGTTTTTCTGCGTATGTGTGTGCACACTTCACAGCGTCCGGATGTCCGGCCCGACACAACCATTTACACTCCAACGGCCATATTTGCACTACCACTATATATATCCCTCTACCCATCCGGTAGAGGGTTGACCACTTCATCCCAAATCGCCCCAAGAACACAAGTGGCTCCCTCTCACTGCTCCGACACCAAATCTTAGATCCCGGAGAGATTCATGAGAGTTCTTGAGAGTTTTTCCAATCAAGTGATAGATCCACTCCCTCTCCCTCTCTTGACCAAGGGAATTGGTGATTTGAGCAAGTCTTGAGCATTTCCCCTTTGTTCTTGTTACTCCTGGAGATTGGAGACTCCTAGGAGGTAGGAGTGCTCCGGTGAGGAATCAACTTGTGATTTGTCCCCCGGAAAGTTTGTGAAGGTTTGGAGGCCGCCTCAAGGTCTACCACTAGTGGTTGAGAATTGCCTTCGTGGTGATATCTCAAGGAGAATAGGGTGAGCCTTCGTGGCGTTGGTGTTCCTTCGTGGTAACATCCACCTCTCTAACGGTGACTAGCTTCCCTCCAAGGAAGTGAACATCGGGATACAGCCTCGTCTTCGTGACTTTGGTTATCCCTAACCCTAACTCCTTACTTGTGGTTTACTTTGGTCACTTGACCGTGCATTCACTATATCTTGTTGCCCTCATTATATTGTGTTGGCCATTCCCTTGAAGAGATTATTTAGGCCTACACTTTATATTTGCAATTCATACTTTCTACTATTGTTCTATCCTATGCTTAGTGTGAATTTATAGCTTGTAATATTCATTTCCATATCTTGTGACATAACCTGTGTAAGCTTGTACTGCTTACTTGAGTTTGCTTGTATCATTCAATTCCATATATTGTGATACAATTTGTGTAAGCTTGTATTGCTTACTTGTGGTTGTGTGTATTATTCATTTCCATATCTCGTGATATACACTGAGTAAGTTTCTGTGACTTACTTGTGCTTACTCATATCCTCGTTGTTCTCGTCTTGTTTATCCTAAGTTGTTGGTGCACTTAGTGAGCCTAGTATATTTAGGATTTGTGCTTGAAAAGTACCGCTTAGTTTATTTCCGTATTAGGATATATCCAAATCCATAAAAGATTTTTAAACGCCTATTCACCCCCCCGCTAGGCGACATCGTGGTCCTTTCAATTGGTATCAGAGCTCGGTCTCTCCTTATTAGGCTTCACCGCCTAGAGAGTAACGATGTCGACTAGTGAACTAGTGCACGATGACACATTTTGTTTTAATGGCACAAATTACGTTATGTGGAGATTACGCATGCTTTGTCACTTTTGGGCCATGGGTCCAAATGCTTTACGGATTGTTGTTGTAGGGGATTCAAATCTAAAGGATGGACAATCTCCATCACTTGAGGATATGCATCTTGATAGTCAAGTTTTGAGTGCCATTCACCAAGCTATATCCTTCGAAGTGTTTAAGGAAATCTTGACTTGCAAGTCAGCTCATGAGGCTTGGACCAAACTTGAAGATATATATGGTGGGTCCAATCTTGATGAAGACAATATTCTTTTCGGGGAGTTAATGGAGGAGTTCTCCACATTTTTAAATCATGAAGAACTCTCTATTGCTTCCACCTCCAATTACTTGGACACTTCAATATCTTCCACTTCACCAACATGTGGCGTGCCACAAGGTCATGACATGGTGAGTGAAGAAATATCTTGTGATGATGGTGTTAAGCTCATTTGTGATGATATGCTTGATCTCCCATGTTGCCATGATAGAAATGCTTTGGTTTCCTCTAGTTATTCTATGACTAACCATGTAGAGGAAATCAAGAAAGATGAGGCATGCTTGATTGATGAAGAACCCTCTTCCCCAAAAGAATCATCATCAACCCCCTTTGTTCACATGTGCCTCATGGCAAGAGGTAATGACGAGGTATCATCTTCTCTTAGTGATAATGATGATAGTTGTAATGAGAATGATGATGATGGCTTGACTCAAAATCTCTATGAGATTGGGAAAACTCTTCACAGAGCTAAAAATAACACTTATAAAAGGTTCCAAGATGTTCTTGCTTGCTTTCAAAAACGTAATGACTTATTTCTTAACGAGCAAGCGAAAAGTGAACAACTTGAACATGAACTTGCTAAGGCTCATCAATGTCTTAGTGACTTGAGGTCTTTAAAAGAAGAGATTGAAGTTACTCATTGTAAACTTAAAGAGGATTTTGAGCACCTTGACCTTGGCTACAAGAATGTCAAAGGAGAGCTCACCAAACTCTCTAAGTCTCATGAGGAACTTCAAGCTACTCATGCAGAGTCTCTAGTTTCTACATGCTCCTCTCATATTGATAATTATGCTTGTGCTACTAACTCTATCTTGTGTGAAGCACCGATGTTGAAAGAAAATGTTGAGCTAAGGACTCAACTTGATTTGCTAATTACTAGAAATTATGGGAAATTGGAAGAAAGTTATGAAAATCTCTCGGGCACTCATGAGGATCTTCTAATCTCTCATGATGGGCTAAAGTTAGCTCATGAGGCTATGTTCACGGAGGTAAAATCGTGTGAGTCTCATGTGGATATTAGCACATATTCTACTCAAAATGCCTTATTTCCATGTGCTAGTCCTTGCAATTCCTCTCTACATGATATTGATACACCTCATGATGAATTGCTTACCTTGTCTTGTTGCTCTAACCATGAAGTTTCTACTTCCACTAGTCCTCTTGTTTCTGGTCTTGAAACTAACCATGTAGAGAAAATTAATGAGCTCAAGGCCCAAGTCACTAGTTTGAAGAAAGACTTGGAAAAGTGCGATGATGGACATAGTTTTCACTCCAAAAAGAAGAAATCCATGAAGAAGAAAAGGGGGCAAGACCAAGCCAAGAACTAATCCAACATTTCTTGCTTTAAGTGCAAAAAGGTTGGACATCACGTGAGATCTTGTCCATTGAAGAAAAGGGCTTATAAAGGGAAGCTACATGGGAAGCGGCCTCAAGCTCAATCTCAAGTTCAACCTCAAGTTGAAGAACGACCACTATCCATGATGAACCATGTTATTACTTCCCAAGTTGAGAAAGTAAAGAAGAAGAGAAGGGGGAGTACATGTTGCTATATTTGCCATAAGAAGGGACACATACCTTCATCATATCCCAGCGGTAACATCTCTAAGCCTCCAATTATCAATGATCATTATTCACTTAGGAAGGATATTGATGGTAATATGTTTGCCAAGTATGTTGGTGCCCAAAGTGGTTTGAAAGTGGATAAGACCATTTGGGTTGCCAAGCCTATTGTTACTAACTTCTTAGGACCCAACGTGGTTGGGGACCATCGAGCTCAAACTTGATCAATAGGTGTGTGGAGGGCATTGGAGACTTGGCTAATTCCTGAAGAAAAATGATTCTCACCATTCATTATGGTTCAAACCAAGTCAAGTGAATTATCATCATATTTGTCATTCCAATGCTCCTCGTGGCGGTAACTTGTATTTATATTGTCTACATTGAAAGTTACTAGCCCCATGCATGTTTAGGTTTTGTACCTAGCATGTGTTTGTATATGTTGTGTCTCCTAATATGCTTGATTTGTGTTATCTAGCATATGTGTAGGTTGCAATGCACGTCATATATTTGTGTGTGTAGTCTCGACCCTTCATTCCATTTTAGTTGCATCTTATTGAGCTCTTTTGAGATATCAATGGATCACCACATTATAGGGGAGTGATATGCTTTGTGCATATCACAATCCTTGTTAAATGTGAACAATTATGGGATACCACCTAGAATATATTTGAGATTATCTTATATCTCTGTGGCATGCAATGCCTTGTTTACATATGGCATTCTTGTGCGGTTTTTTCCCATGGGTACCTTCAAAATCATATTCAGAAAATCGTTTGATTAAAGATATTCCAATTGTTGCTTTGCATGATTATCTATCTAATTGGAATGTTAATAATATACTATCCAAGCATTGTGTTTATTTCTAAACTCTCATGTTATGCTTGTGTTAGTATAGATGATCATGTACTTATGTGGATTCTACGCCGAATGATAACTCGAAATGCCATTTGTTCGAGTTCATCTTATTGGTTTGTATGGAGTTATGGGAGTTTGTCATCTCATTATCTATAGTATCCTATATCTACTTGAGTGAGATATTCCTATGAGTATGTGTGCAATGCATATCTTATATGCTCATTGGCTTTCCTTTGTTCATATGTTTAACTTTGTGTGCTATCATATGTTGATTTGTCGCTTTGATTTATTTTGGACAACAGGAATGACTAGTGATGTTATTGGAAGTATTAATGGTTATGTGTTCATTTTTCCATTGTGTATCTCCCTGGATTTTGGTAGGCATGTGCATGCATAGTTACTATGTGTAAATTCACACGCCTTGTTTGCTTTATTTGATCCCATATATATGGTAAATCCATCAAATTCTTAATAGCTAAGATGTGCATGAAATTCAAAATCATATCGATACGCACATACCTAAGTGGTTTTACCCTATGTGTTGTAGTTATGCTAACAACTTCGGACCCAAGAAGTTTGGGGACCATATTGTACTTAAAATGTTTTAGGTACATTTGAGAAGCATTGGGTGATTGGCTTATTCATGAAGGTGGTGGCACTATGAGGAAATTAGAGCCAAGCTTGGACATTTTATTGATCTACGACTTCATACCAATGCTATCTCGGTAACAAGTATTTACTTCATGCATATATATAGAAATGGGGTCAACCTTGTGTAGGTGCATCATGGCATGAATTTCTTGACTCGTTCCTGTGATACTTGTTTCCTTTCTCAAAGCATCCCAACAATGATCTCTTGTTGCTAGTTGTGATGTCTTTGATGGTTGTGTGTTTGGAGTTCATTAATATACAATAAGATAATATTAAGCCATGTGCTATGCTTTCAAGCAAAGATCTCATTGGTATATTTTACGACTCCCGTTTGGATATCTTATTCTTTCCTTTTGTAACTATTTCATGTGTACATCCTTCTTTGTGGATATATATCACCATGATTGTCATCTACCTAGAATCTTATACACGTGAGAGAAGTTACATCTCTAGTTGATATCCCTATTCTTTCATGTCCACCATTTCATTCTCTTTTTATATCTTTGGTGACTCCATGGTAGCATTCGTTGTATGAGTACGTGTCTTACCTCTTTGCATCTTAGTGCACTCATGTTTGGTGAAGTTTGTTGTCCTCGTACTTGTCTTGACAAGCCTATTATTTCCTATCTTCACCATGGGTTATCACAAGCTTTGCTTTTTAATTTGCTATTGGTGAGCTTGTGAACCCATTTGCTTGATGTGTGTGTGACCTGCTTAACTTCGTGTGTGTGGGAAGGAGATGTCTGGCACCTTGTATCTCATTTACTCAAGAATATGTTGATGCTTAATTCTCATCCTTATATTAGTCATCTCAAGTGCTTTGACGTGACTCACACACATTGTTTTGGTTGTGCCTATTATTAGGTTGCCTCATTTACATGTTTCTCAACCATATGTTTGTTGCAATTGCTAGGCTTCTTTTCCTATCTATGCTTGCTTTCAATTGTTTTGTGTTCCTATTGATTTTGGGGGAGTGATGTCCTATTTTGTGCACTTGTATCCAAATAAAAAAATCTAAATAGTGCACAAATCATGGGGACCTTCCCTATTTTCCTTAGAACACTCCTTTGCTCAAATCATAATATTATTTTATCCTTCTGGCTCATCGGATCTTTTGATTACTTGCATCACTTTGTGTTATGCAAATGAGATCAATTTGTGCCATGTGCTTTGTGCCATGTTCCTTGCTCTTATGCTAGGCTCAAAGTTGTATAATAGTGGATTCACCTATGGATATCATGTTCTTATCAATTACAACCTTTTTTGTGTATACGGGTTTCTTTGTGGATACATATCATGATTATTATTGGCCACTTAGAAATTTTTATACATAAGAAAGTTCATATCTTTCCTTGATATCATTTATTCCTTGCCGGCCACTTTGTGTGTTCCTTTTATTTGTATAGTGGCTTCGGTAAGAGGTTGTGTCGTGAGTGCTTGTATGCATTGCATATATCCTTGCGCACTCATGTGCTTCGGATGTATTTTGAACCCATACTTGACATGATGATCACATTGGATATTCCTATTTTATCTTTTCCAAAATATGTTCTTTGGATCCTTTGAATGTTTTCCTCCCATCTTTAATCTTATTTTCATATCATACTATATTGTTGCACTCTAGGTCCTAAATATGGGTTGAGCTCCTCAAATTTTTCATCATTGAATATGTGCATTTGATTTCACTCTCATTTTCGTGATATGCACACATTAAGGAGGAACTCATACTATATTAGTCTTCTAGATTTTGCCAATGGGGGAGAAGTTTAGAGGGTTTAAGATAATTTTCTTGTAAGTACTTGTTGTCACTCATGCTTATCTACCCTGGTTATATATGTTAGTTGCATGAATGAATATATAGAGAAAACTCCGCCTAGTGTATGTCAACCAATATATGCAAGGAAATTCAAAGTTCATTCACACATGCATATATTGTGGTTCCACTAACATCAGATACTTGTGTAGTGTTTCAATGTTACTACACTGAGTGTGATAAACTCAAGTATCTTTGTGACACTTGATGCTGTCAATACTATCCCAAGTATACAATTTATCCTTGGGTAAATTGCATACTTGTATTAAAATTCATTATATAAACCCTCTCATTGAGATTGTCATCAATTACCAAAATGGGGGAGATTGAAAGTACATGTAGTCCCCATGTGTGGTTTTGGTAATTAAGGACAATCCTAATGGACTAATGTTTGCATTGAGTTATACATTTGAAGGAAAGTTCCATTTCCAACACATGAAGAATATTGCATGAACTGAAGGATGTTTATTCCATGGTGATGCAAGAAGGAGATAGAATGAATTCAAAATGAACGCCATATACATATTGTTGTGCATGCATCAAAGTTGAGCTCGGTGATTGAATCAAATACGATCAAGATGAATTCCATGTGATCTACAAGATGTGATCTATATGGAGTTCATTAAGGATCTCAGACGTTATCATGCTCAAGCTTATGGGTTGAACCATGATGGATCAAGATGTTGAGAGAATGATTAAAGAGAAGAATTCTACATATGCTTGAAGATAGGATCATTATGAGCTCATATGTTGAGTCATGGATTAGTATGTCTTGAAGTAAGTAATTAAAGTGAAGAATTCATTTTGCCTCTCAAGATACTATGTTGGAGCATGAGAACGAGCAAATGATGTCCAATATGATATTCAAGGAGAAACTTGATATGGTCATGGTGAATTAAGATAGTAGTTATTATGTCTTGAATAAATGAACCATAGTGAAGATATCAATAAGGCCTTCAAGACATCAATATTAATCATGGAGCAAAGATAAATGTTGACCAAGATGAAGACCAAAGATTGACCTCTAAGATGGTCAACACACAAGCGCATATCATGTGCCACATGAGATCTTGTGGTATGGTAATTCTCATGAGCTTGGTGCTCATCAAAGGATGTCATCATGTAATTAATGATGATGTACAAGTGAAGATGAATGCAAAGCAAAGCTTCCTACATTGTGTATGAGGAGCTACTTGAAGACTTCTCCAATGTCTTGCCTTCAACTTGAGCCATGAAGAAACATCAATATAAAGATCAAGTGAAAGGCTCTAGTCAAAGGTATTAGTTTCTTTGGCTTTAGATGTGAGGATCGATGACCATCGAAAAGGATATATGCTCAAGAATGAGTTTCCGGAAGCTATCTAGTATAGTTCTTTTATGATTCTTGAGTTATAGTGATCCCGCACTATTAAGAGGGGATCAAAGGGGTTAGTGATGGATTTGCTCAAGTCAAAATCATCTATTTCTATTCTTCTCACATCATATTCCAACATAGGCATATTTCACTCCTATCCAATGAAAATACAAAATTCCTACACATGTACCAAAGAAAATCTATAGCCAACTAGGTTCCCCAAAGTATATGATCTTACCTTTCCATACTTTGCACCCTCCATTTTGGTTTATCTTGGGTGGTTCTCTATGTGAGGACCTGGAGCTTTTCCGTATCTTCAAAACGAGCCCAAGATCATCAAAATCGGAGTCCGGATGTGAAATTTATGCATGTTTTACTTTTGGGGCGGCTGCAGTTTTTGTGTTGGCCGGATGTCCGGGCTTTTCCCCGGATGTCCAGCCACTGCTATCCAGAGGGCATCTGGTTTGTGTGAAATCGCCGGATGTCAGGCCCTTGGCCCGGATGTCCAGCCGTAGATGTCCAGAAACCTGACCGAAATGTTGTTTGTGTATGCTGGATGTCCGGCACTTGGCTGGATGTCCGGGGCCCCAAGTTTGGCTAGATGTCCGGGCTTCGGCTAGATGTCCGGGCCCTGTAACCTGTTTTTTCCGCGTACGTGTGTGCACACTTCATAGCGTTCGGATGTCCGGCCCGACACAACCATTTACACTCCAACAGCCATATTTGCACTACCACTATATATATCCCTCTACCCATCTGGTAGAGGGTTGACCACTTCATCCCAAATCGCCCCAAGAACACAAGTGGTCCCTCTCACGTCTCCTACACCAAAGCTTAGATCCCGGAGAGATTTGTGAGAGTTCTTGAGAGTTTTTCCAATCAAGTGACAGATCCACTCCCTCTCCCTCTCTTTACCAAAGGAATTGGTGATTTGAGCAAGTCTTGAGCATTTCCCCATTGTTCTTGTTACTCTTGGAGGTTGGAGACTCCTAGGTGGTAGGAGTGCTCCGGTGAGGAATCACCTTGTGATTTGTCCCCCGGGAAGTTTGTGAAGGTTTGGAGGCCACCTCAAGGTCTACCACTAGTGGTTGATAATTGTCTTCGTGGTGATATCTCATGGAGAATAGGGTGAGCCCTCGTGGCGTTGGTGTGCCTTTGTGGTAACATCCACCTCTCTAACGGTGACTAGCTTCCCTCCAAGGAAGTGAACATCGGGATACATCCTCGTCTTCATGACTTTGGTTATCCCTAACCCTAACTCCTTACTTGTGGTTTACTTTGGTCACTTGATCGTGCATTCACTATATCTTGTTGTCCTCATTATATTGTGTTGGCCATTCCCTTGAAGAGATTATTTAGCCTACACTTTATATTCACAATTCATACTTTCTACTATTGTTCTCTCTTATGCTTAGTGTGAATTTATAGCTTGTAACATTCATTTCCATATCTTGTGACATAACTTGTGTAAGCTTGTAGTGCTTACTTGAGTTTGATTGTATCATTCAATTCCATATATTGTGATACAATTTGTGTAAGCTTGTATTGCTTACTTGTGGTTGTTTGTATTATTCATTTCGATATCTCGTGATATATCCAAATCCGTAAAAGATTTTAAAACGCGTATTCACCCCCCTCTAGGCGACATTGTGGTCCTTTCAACATTGCAGAATTGAATCAAACAGTTACCTGAACACGACAACTAATTAACTAAACATTTAATAAGTGAGCACCACATTGCATGACATATAGAACATATACACTAGAGCAACAGATTGCATGGTAAAAGTAGATAGGACAATTCACTAGAGTTTGTTAAGGAAAGGCAGGAGCAGCACATGCAATGGGTAAACCGAGCATGCTTAACCGGCGTACCAAGCTAACTGAACATAGGTCCTTATAATGAGCTACTAAGACAAGCTACTCCTCATCATCGGAGATATCGATGATGATTGGCTCCCTGGACATGGAAGAGGGCGAGGCCTCCACATCGTGGGTGCCCTCCTTGTAGTGGTGAGTAGCCTGAGCCGCTCCAGGCACCAACCTGCTAGCTCTCGAGTTGAGGTAAGCACGGGCACGCAGAGAAAACACCTCGTAGTCTTCGTCGAAGGCATCGACGCTGGCCTCGAGAAAACGCCATGAACTATCGTTTAAAGCAGCCAACCGGTCGCGGCATCGGCGCACGAGGCGTCGATGGTGGCCTCGACGGCGAGGTGCTCCTCCAAGATCTAGGGTCGATACGAATGGCGGCCATCGCGACCTCATCCGCGCGTGTGGCCACGATTTGCTTCTCCGCTACCAAATGCTCCTTGAGCTCCAGGCTATACTGCGTGCACCATGGCTTGGGGCGGCGCTTATTTGGGGGAGGGGTCGGTGATTTGGGTGGAAGGTGTCGCGCCAGCGGTTGTGGCATGTCGGATCTGGAAGGAGGAGGAGGATGGGGGTCGGGTTTGGATTACCTGCCTGGATCGACGAGGCCGAGCAGCGTGAAGGAGGGTCGCCAGTGAGGAGGCGGTGCTGCAAGCAAGGAGTGAAGGTTTCAACTTGGAAAGGAAGGCGGAAATAGGGGAGATTTTGCTTTTGGTAAGGGGGAGGGGCGGGGAGGTAGATATTTCCGCAGAAGCCGGAAATTTTGGATCGGTGCAGCGAAAAAACCAGCACGCAAAGTGTCATCAGACATGGTCCCTCATTCAGCATTGTGTACGACATGTGAACATCACAAATGATTCATATAGCTTACCCCGTGTGTGATGAGTTTGAACGTGCAAATTTTGGTCCAAATTTCCCTGGTTACAGTGGTCATCCACGTCATTGAATAATTTGGGTGTAAAGGAGACTACAACACACCCACACTTCTTAACCGAGCAAGTTCAACAATTAAACAGAGCCGGCTGACCTAAACATTACTTTAACAAATTAAAGACTGGCACTCTTAATTAAACAAAACAAAGAGTACTACTCCGGCTGGCGCTCGTCGATCTCCGTCGCCTCCTCCATGTCTAGCTCGCGCCCGACGATCTTCTGGGGAAGGGGCTCCATGGCATCCATCACACCATACTCGGGAAGCATCTCACCATCCGCGTCCGCCATATCTTTGGAAAAGGCCGCCACGAGCTGGGCGTGGGCGGCCGTGATCTGGGCTTGGACGGGCTCCGTCGTGGCAAGGTATGCCGCGGAGGAATGGACAGCTGCTCGAACGCTATCGGCGATTGCCAACTCTTCGGCCGTGGGTTGCCAACTATTGTCAGAGAAGCTTCGCTCGATTTGTGCGGTGACCACCCGGAGCTGGGCGTGGGCGGCCTCGACATGGTCGTGGGTAGCCTCCATCAGGGCTAAGGCCGCCGCTGCAGAACGGACAACTATTGTGCCACTCTCGCCAGTTGCTATCCCCGAGGCAGATGTTGCTGCCGCCACCTGAGAAGCAACAGCGGTCGCTTGGGCTGCGTTGGTCGCCCGATCGCAGATTGCGGTCGCGCTCACGCAGCTTGTTAGAACGCGCATGGCAACTGCGGCCGTGTTCTCGCCGGAGTGGGCCGCCGAAGTTGTCCTCACGACGCGGTTCCACGTCCTCATCTTTCACCCACGGTAGTTGAACAGTGAAATGATATTTGGGGAGCGAGCTAGCGTGCTTGACATGCCGGCGTTGTACTGTAGCCGACACACCTTCTCGCTTAAGCCATGTGCGTACTATACTCCAACGATGCTCCAAGATATTTTGCACTGCATCTCACATAGTTGGTGATAATAAATTGTGTGCGATCTACTTGATTTTCGTTTTTATTTGAAATACATAATGGGGTCACAACGGCAAAGGAGGGTGTTTGAATTGCTAGAACTTTTATTTGCAGTGAACATGCAACAATAGGTTTGTCATAAAAAATTGGAATTATTCAGGGTTCGTTTGGACATTTTTATGCATTAACTTGGTTTTCTAGGCATTTCAGGTGCACAATTAAAAATTAAACTACATGCACATGCTCTGGTGCACCAAAATGGGTTGTAAAATCATATATGTGTCCATGGGTTGATGCTTATGTCCCATGCAAGAAATGGGGATGAATTTCGAACACCATGGCACCGTGGCTCGCCAGCAAATGTTGAGATACTTGCTTTTGTAATTCAGGTAAATCTGAAACTCGTTTGAAATTCATGAACCTTGGCATGCTATCCTAGAATGGCATCAACATGCCGGGGTAAAAAATTGTCCCATTTGGGGCAGGTTTTGGGATAAGCTTCTCATAAGAAGCCCCATGGTTCCAGTAGGAAAATGTGTCACCTTTGTGGACAAAACAATATTCGTCGCCCCTTCTTGCTTTCAATTTTTTTCTGGTGTCAACATAGAACAACAGGAGTGTCGTGTTAAATTTTGGAATTTTTCGGGGTTCGTTTGGACTTTTTTATACGTTAACTGTGGTTTCTAGGCATTTATGTGCATAATTCAAAATTGAACTATAGGCACATGCTCCAGTGCATAAAATTGGGTTGAAAAATCAAATGTGTGTCCTTGGTTGCATTCTTAGGTCACATGCAAGAAATGAGAATGAATGTCAAACACGTTGACACTGTCGCTCGGCCGCTAACATTGAGATATATGGTTTTAAAATGCTAGTAAATCCAAAACTCGTCTGAAATTCATGAAACTTGACATGATATCATGGAACGGCATCAACATGCAGTGGTAAAAATATTGTCCCATTTGGAGCAGGTTTGGGTATAAGCTTCTCACAAACCAGAGCTTCTCACAACAAGCCAGATGGTTTCGGTAGGGAACGTGCCACCTTTATGGACGAAACGATATCAGTTGCCTCTTCTTGCTATCAAAAGTTTTCTAGTGTCAACATAGAACAACAGGAGTGTTGTGTCAATTTTTGGGATTTTTCGGGGTTCGTTTGGACTTTTTTATGCATTAACTGAGTTTCTATGCATTTATGTGCATAATTCAAGTTTGAACTACATGCACATGCTCCAATGCATATAAATGGGTTCAAAATTCAAATGTGTGTCCTTGGTTGCATGCTTAGGTCCCATGCAAGAAATGGGAATGAATGTCAAACACATTGCCACCATCGCTCGGCCGCTAACATTGAGATACATGGTTTTTAAATTCTAGTAAATCAAAAACTTGTCTGAAATTTATGAAACTTGACATGCTATCATGGAACGGCATCAACATGTCGTGGTAAAAATATTGTCCCATTTGGGGCAGGTTGGGGTATAAGCTTCTCACAAACCAGAGCTTCTCACAACAAGCCTCATGGTTACGGTAGGGAATGTTTCACCTTTGTGGATGAAACGATATCCGTTACCTCTTCTTGCTTTCAATTTTTTTTCTAGTGTCAACATAGAACAACAAGAGTGTTGTGTTAAATTTTGGAATTTTTGGGGTTCGTTTGGACATTTTTATACATTAACTGATTTTTCTATGCATTTATGTGCATAATTCAAATTAGAACTACAGGCACATGCTCCAGTGCATATAAATTGGTTGAAAATCAAATTTGTGTCCTTGGTTGCATGCTTAGGTCCCATGCAAGAAATGGGAATGAATGTCAAACACCTTGCCATCGTCGCTCGGCCGCAAACATTGAGATACATGGTTTTTAAATTCTACTAAATCCAAAACTCGTCTGAAATTCATGAAACTTGGAATGTTATCATGGAACAACATCAAGATAATGTGGTAAATATTTTTTCCAATTTGGGGTAGGTTTGGGTATAAGCTTCTCACATAACAGAGCTTGTGACAACAAGCCTCATGGTTCCGGTAGGGAATGTGCCCCCTTGGTGGATGAAACGATATTCGTTGTCTCTTCCTTTTTTCAATTTTTTTCCTAGTGACAACATAGAGCAACAGCAGTGTCATGTTAAAATTTGCAATTTCGGGGCTCGTTTGGACATTTTTATACATTAACTGAGTTTTCTAGGCATTTTATGTGCATAATTCAAATTTGAACTACATGCACATGCTCCAATGCAGAAAAATGGGTTGACAAATCAAATGTGTGTCCTTGGTTGCATGCTTAGGTCCCATGCAAGAAATGGGAATGAATTTCAAACACCAGGGCACTGTTGCTTGCCGGCAAAACATTGTGATACTTTGTTTTTAAATTATAGTAAATCCAAAACTCGTCTCAAATTCATGAAACTTGGCATGCTTTCATGGAATGGCATCCGGCATGTTGTGGTATTTTTCGTGTCCATTTGGAGAGAAGGCGCACTCGAATAACAACCAACAAAGGATTTTGAAACAAATAGCTACCACTTTAACATCTCAAACGTTTGTATAATTTAAATTATGTGTGTTCTGTTAACCATTCACGTGATGCCACGCGTCACACTTTCAATGGCTAGGAGGTGCCGTGCGGACAACTGCTTAAGTAGACGGGAGGCGCGCGAGTGCAGTCCGCTGCGCAGGCTGACCGAGAGGCATGCAAGCTGTCCTCCAAAGGCTCACCGGGAAGCATGCGAGTTGTACGCTGCGCAGGCTCACTAGGAAGCGAGCCCTTTGACTTCCATGGCCACCCACCTTGCTCGCATCCTCTCCATTAATGACGCCTGAGCCGCTGTTTAATACGGGCGGCCTTACTGTTCGCCTCCCATTCCCCTCCCGCAGACCTCCACCAACGCCTTGGCGCAGAAGGATCATCTGCCACTAGTCTTCCAGTTTGGTGAAGTCGACTCCGAGCCGGACGAGATAGAAAATTAGGAGGAATGGGGCCTCATGGACATGGCCCTGAATGAGCTGGCCACGACGGTTGCTGCCCCCGCACCCATCCCATCTCCCATTCCCATGCCAGCGACCATCCCCGTAGCATTAATGGGCTGGTCACCGAGCACTATCGTAGAGCTGGAAGCCGCGGGCGTCAGCGAGGTCTCTGCGGACCCGTGCGAGCTCGTGTACATGCCAGCGCCCGTGCCTGTGCCCGTGCGCCCCCCTGCACCCACCGCGGAGCCAGTCCCCGTGTGTTTGCCTGCACCCGCCATGCCCGTGCCCATGCGCGCGCCCCCTTCAGTGGCATGGGATGCCGCCGTCGACCGCTACCTCGCAGCACCGTGAGTTGTCGTCCTCCCGCGCCCCACCCGTTGATCGCGCGACAACATGATGTTTGATTTCCAAGTGAAGAACATTCTGTGCTGCCTTGAAGACTTCAACAATGGCGTCCCGAAGGACAACAATGACAACGCCGGCACGGCACGCCGCCTCCGCCGCTGCTGGAATTAGTTTTTGTAGGTTTAATAATGTATCTTGATCGTATGAACATAAATTTGCAGTGTGACTGAATGAAGGATATGGTTTGAACGAACTTGCGTTTTTCTCTCTGAAAGTACAGACTTATCAAACGATTTTCTTTAAAAAACGTCAATGGTTTTTAAATATAAAACACTCATCGCAAACATTTTAGATAGAACACCCGTATGCAAACCGACAGCTTCCACAGTAAGCCAAGGGAAAATGTGCCGAGCAGGATTTGTGCAGCTCTTGATCGCAAACATTTTACATAGAACACCCATATGCAAACCGACAGCTACCTCAGTAAGCCAAGGGAAAATGTGCCGACCAGGATTTGTGCAACTCTTCATCGCAAACGTTTTAGATAGAACACTCGTATGCAAAGTGAGAGCTATGGCCTTCCCCAGTAAGCCAAGGGAAAAATTCCCACGCAGGATTTGTGCATCTCTTCAACATAAATGGTTCAGATTGAGTACGGTACGCAAAGCGAGACTTCGCCGCTAAGCCAAGAGAAAATTTGGCACGTGGGATTTGTACATCCCTTCAACGCAAACAATTTTTCGGATGATCCGTGTGCAACCACGTACAGACAATTTGACAGATTTGCATCTGTCATATTGGGTATATTGCCATTTGTCAAACTGGAAAGATTGACATTTGTTGATCTAGTAACATTGCCATTTGTCAACCTTGTAACCCTGCCATTTGTCGAAATTTGCAGCTAAAAATCACCAGCACTATCTGAATTTGCAACTGAAATTCAGTAAGAATAGATTTCATTCATAGATTAAGCAATCGTTCTTTATACAAACAGTTCAACTTGACAGCTGAACCGACCAAACTTTTCCCCAATTGTTGGCAACCATGTACTGAAATAGCTAGTTTAACTATATATACTAGCTAATTTTAAGTACGTAGTATAGTTCAACCACATCTATAGTCAGATGAACTGAACAAAATAGCCCCTAAATACTACTACTATGGAGGGGCTTTGTACTACTTCCGGCAGCCTCTCCTCTGCCGAGAACGCACAGTAAGAGGTAGAGGGGGAGGAGCCTACCGACGAGCTAGACAACTGGAACACGGTGTCTGTCATTGCTGCTCCTTTAGCGACGCTCACCTCGAACGCCCTCTGCCGCTCCAGACGTCCCCTCTTGAAGCGGCGGGACTCCTCGTAGATCTCCTCATTCCGCGCCTTTGCGACGGTGTGTGCTTGAAAGTGTGTTATATCGACTAGAGGGGGGGGGTGAATAGGCGATTTTTATGAATTCTTCACTGAGGAATTTGTGGTTGAGGAAATTCCTTAGCGAAGAACTACTTGCAGCGGAATAAGTACTCAAAAGTATGCATAGCAGAACACAAGCATAGTCATCATGATGAAATGAAGACAAGCACGGAGTACAGAAAGCGTAAACACAGGATGAAGACAAACAGACTGAAGAAATTAAACTGAGGAAATTGGGAAAGTCTTCAAGCATAGATATGAACAAGCATACAACACAGTAATGAGGAAATGAAAGAGTTGAGGAAATAGAACCAGTAAGCTTGGTGAAGACAATGATTTGGTAGACCAGTTCCAACTGCTGTCTCAGTTGTACATCTGGTTGGAGCGGCTAGGTATTTAAACCTGAGGACACACAGTCCCGGACACACAGTCCTCACCGTATTCTCCTTGAGCTAAGGTCACACAGACCTCGCCCAATCACTCGTGGTAAGTCTTCAGGTGACTTCCAAACCTTTACAAACTCAGTCACTCGGTGATCCACAATTACCTCTTGGATGCTCTAGACCATGACGCCTAACCGTCTGGAAGAAGCACAGTCTTCAAAGGTAATAAGCGTCGGATCCATGCAGGATCAATCTCTTCAGTGATGCTCAATCACTTGGGGTTTGTAGGTGTTTGGGTTTTCCTCACTTGATGATTTTCGCTCAAAGTCCTCGGAGGATGGGATGCTCTCAATTGAAAAGTGTCAGTTTCTCTCGGAGCAGTCAACCAGCTAGTGGTTATAGGGGGCGGCTATTTATAGCCTAGGGAGCAGCCCGTCATGATAAGACATAAATGCCCTTCAATGATATGACTGTTAGGTGGGTAGATATTTTGGGACAGCTGGCGCATAGCACAGCAACGGTCGGAAATTTGAGTATCAAATTCCTCAGGGCTATCATGTTCCTCACTGTGTAGGCAATCCGCACTGGCGAATTCCTAACTCCTCAGTCAGAACAAATTCTTCAGAGACCAGAAGAACGTCGTCTCTGTCACTGAAGAATATGACTGAACTGTATGAGATTTCCAATGGCTTCACTCGAAGGGATTGGTAGGTGTAGGATTTTGAGTTGAGCATCACATGGAAAATTTTCCTTAGTATTTCCTCGAACCCCTTTAACAGTACGGTGTTTCCTATGACTCAAGAAAGGGAAAATGAAACTACGAAAACAAAATTCTTCACGCTTCATGTTCCTCAAATGAATACCAAGTCTTCAAGGTCACACCAATTTCTTCACTTTCAAAGTCTTCAGAAAGTCTTCAGAAATCCAAAGTCTTCAGTCGAAGAACTTCATTTTTAGGGGTCGACTTTCTCTGTAAATATCAAACTCCTCATAGACTTATAGACCTGTGTACACTCATAAACACATTAGTCCCTTAACCTATAAGTTCTCAATACACCAAAACCACTAAGGGGCCCTAGATGCACTTACAGTGCTGCGGCCACGGCGGCGGCAAGACTCTTAGCGTGCTCGACCAAGCACTCCTCCTCCTCTCGCAGGAACTCGATGTAGCTCACAAGGTCGCTGACGCACATGCGGGGCTAAACCTCCACCTCCCGCCTACGGGCGGCGGTGGCGGAGCGGGTGATGACCCCAGCTGTCGTGGTAATCTCACGTCAGATGCCAGGGGATGGCTTATTGTGGGTGGAGCCATGAGGACGTCGTTGGGTTCCGGAAGCGAGAGTGAGCACGAGCTCGGGAGCACATGAGACATACCCAGGTTCGGGGCTCTCCGTAGAGATAACACCCCTAATCCTGCTGAGATGACTATGATCGATAGTATACAAACTTGCTACTGGAGTTGTATGGCTAGAGGAGGAAGAAGGGTTGAGCTCTCCCTCTTCTCCTAGCTATGGCGTGTGTGTGGAATGAAGGCTGAACCCTTTTCATGGGTGAGCCCGGGGGGTCTTATAGGCCGACCCCCGGGGGTACAATGGTAATACAGCCAGGTGTAGGACCCGGACGTCAACGTCTAAGGTCACCGGGTTCTCCGCCGGCTGCTGAGAATCCGGCCGACAGGTAGGGCCCGCCGCTTCCAGGCCATGTTGATTGCCTTTTGTTGTAGCTCTGCCCTCGCTAACGAGGGCTGCATCATGAGTCGTATGGCTACAGTCCCGCGTCGGGCTAGTAGGTGCCCGCTTGGTCAGCGCACACTATAGCCACGCCCCTCCGGGATTCTGGGGAAGCAGGCGACACTGTAGCCACGCTCCGTCTTGTCGTAGTGGGTGAGTGTAGACTCCGAGGAGAAGGAGGGGCGGGCTGCTGGAAGCCGGCCCGTCCCCAAAGCCATCTTCTGGGGGGCGCCGTCTTCTGGAAGCCGGGCGCGTGGTCCTAGCAGGCCAAAGGAGCCGGCCGCGTGGCTAGTCGGCACGAGGGGCTTTAGCCAGCCCTGATGTCTTGAAACGTTATTGGATGCGAATGAGGCTACCCGGGGTCCAACCCCCCGATAGTAGTCCCCAAAGCTGGTGAGGCGCCACGGATCGAAGCCGAAGTGTAACATCCCAATTTTCAATTTCGATGTTATGCATTAGATCATCATATGCATACATGATTTGTGCATTTTTTTGAAACAGGTTTATTTGGACATGTTGATCCAAGAGACCTTAAGCAACTCAAGGACCAATTGAGAGAGTTGGAGGTTTTCATAAAATTCCATTTTTGATTTTTTCAAAATTTGTAATTTGGATCAAGTGGTTTTATTCAAATTACTTTTTCCAATTATTTCAAAATAAATAAAATAATGAGAGAAGATAATATGACTTCTTCAAAACAGCTAAGAAACAATGGAAATTTAATTTTGAATAAAAATATATTTTATTTGATTTTTATTTGAGATTTTTATTCGGTTAAATTTGGAAAAATATGCATTTTTAAAAATTGCATTTAGTCCAGAAAATGTTCACGTTGTCCTAGATATTAGGAGAGGATGGTGAAAATTATTTTTGGAATTTTAGGATTCTTATTTTATTTTATTTTGGACTTTTTCTCGGCGGCGAAATTATTTAAAAAAATTCCACGCGCCGACTGGGTCGGCCCAGCCGAAGCCAGGCCGAGTCCCAACTCGCGTCGCCTCCGTCGCCGACTTGGGAGGAGTCCCGAGCGGACCCGCTTCACTACCGCCGCCGGACTCCACTTGGAGTCCGACTCCGCCTCGCAGCCGTTTGCCCCTCCCCCAAGCCGGATCCGCCTCCCTGACCGCCTTTATATACTCCCCCTGTCCCCTCTCTTCCCCAACAAGCCGACGCCGCTGCCCGCCATTGCCGTGCCATCGCCGCTCGCGAGCCGCGCCGTCGCCGCCTCCTGTCGCGTCGCCGCCCGCGCAAGCCGCCGCCGCCGCCGCTAGCTACTGCCACTGCCGTCGCCGCCTCGCTGCACGCCGCCGGAGCCGCCGCCAGTCGAACCCTGTTTAACCGGTAAAAACCATCCCGGTTCGCCAGTTATTCTTTCGGTTTTTTCAGTTTCGGTTTAGTTAGGATAGATCGGTTTATTATTTTAAGTTACGTTATTTAGTGAGCGTTCACCCGATTTGTTCTGTTAACGAACGAATTCATTCGTTAGTTTCTGTTAGAGAACGTTCGTTCGTTAGATTTTTTTCTTTTTAGTTTTATTTTTAGGCCAGGGACCTATCCGTGAATGATTTTCTTATAGATTAGTCCCTGATCTTTAAACCCTCACTACTTTTTGCTCATTTATCTGAATCCAATGAGACCAACGCCAAAATCTTCGTCTTGATCCCCTCTGTTCAGATAAACAACTTGAACAGGATTTTGGAAATTTAAAATTTGGTTTCAAGCAGATTTGAATTTGAACTTCTTTTGATCGTAGTTTGAGTTTTGTATCTCCGATTCGATTGATTCTTTTTGCAAATTGAAGCTCTTCACTTGTACTTTCGGCTTAGATCTTTTATTTTGGTTTTACCCTTGCATCTTATGATTGAGTGCTTATGTATGCCATTGTTTGTTCACGATAGAGTTTCCGGAGTGCGAGGCTTGCTACTACGAATCTCTAGGGTTTTCTGATCGTCAGCAAGGTAAGTAACACTTTGATCATATCCCTTTATTACCCAGTTTTTATGCATTAGTTTCAACCCTCAAACATTGCATGAGTAGGTTTTGATTGCATGTGGGTGTGGGAGGTAGTTGATGAGGTAGGAACCTATTGTCTTTTATCAAACCCCGGGTATCTTACGTTATGCTTATACTACTTTGCTACGCTCGTAGACGTCGATTGGTATGTGAGGTTCATGCAAGATGTGAGAGATTTTAACTAAGGGAACTTAAGGTGGCTACTTTAATACACATCTGGGTGGATTGGTTGCGGGCACCTGGAGCAATCCAGTGTTGTCCTAGGATATCCCGAAGTACCCGTGTGATCATCCTATGGTTTGCCACCTAGGCTCAAAGGGATCATAAGATTATTCATTCTAGAAACTTCTGTGTGCAACCACAAGCCATTATGGGCTCTGGCATAGTTGAGTATGTTGTATGACCTCTTTCAGTGGTAGGCTAGCAAATGTAGGGGAAAGTAGGTGGTACTGTCGACCCAGAGTAAAGAGTTAATGCTTCGGAAAGACTGTGTCTCGATCATCCGTTTCTTAAACATCTTGTAGTGCGAGAAATCCAACGGAGGAGATCAAGTCTTGTGGGGAAAAGTGCGCAAACCTCTGCAGAGTGTACAAACTAATCATGGTTAGCCGTGTCCCCGGTTATGGACATCTTGAGTATTTGGTACTTGAATTATTGATTTGATCTCGTCACCTTACTTAATGAAATTGTTGGGTTATAATTATTACTTTGGGATTGAGTTGGAGGAACCTTCTCATTTAATGACATAAACTTGGTAGTGAAATAAAATTTATTCCTTTGTTGTAGGGAAAATTGGCTTTATGCAAATGTTAACCTTAGAGCCTCCACTAGCCATATATGCATGTAGTGATAGCTGTTATTTGTTCATTGCTCTATAGTGTTATCTTGCCAGCATATTCCATGTGCTGACCTACACAGCTGCAACATATCATTTTGCAGAATTTTCAGACGAAGAGTAAGGTGCACTAGGTCGTTGTCATGCACTCAGTATTGCCGCGGAGTTGGATGGACTCATTTATCTTTGATGCTTCCGCAGTTATTTTATTTTGCCTTCAGCCATATTATTGTAATAAGTTCTCTTTTTGAGACACTCGATGTAATAAGTGTGTGATTGAACTTTGTTATAAAGCCTCGAGTACTGTGTGTATCAGCAATATCGATCCAGGGATGACACTTAAGCATAGAGACTTGACCGTCTGAGATCGGGTCGCTACACGAAGTGCCTCAGCAGTTTCCTCCTACGAGAGATCATGTGTTTTCACTTCGCCCGGCTTGAAGAAGTCGCCTGCCAGGAGCCGGCTGAGGTGAAGCCGGACGCCTGATGAATTTGAATCGTCGTGGCGGGCACCGGGTGGCATGCCTCCGGGTGGCTCGCCTGCCGCCCGTTACACGCATACCACGCGTTGCCAACAGGCCAGGTCGACCTGCCAGCCCCCCGTGCGATGGGACGCCGCCGCAGGCCCGGGCACACCACTACACAGCCTCGGCACACGCGCGGGTCCGCTGCGGCCGAGGCAAACGGTTGCCCTTCCGGGGCAAAATGATTACGCGCCATAAAGGCGCGGATATTGCGGGGACGTGCGGGACGTGGGCACAGTTAGTCCCCACGCCCCCATGAAGCATCGCCTCGGCCCCACAGTCGTCATTGTATAAATAGGGGGAGGGGCGGTGATATCTACTACGCAACCTTCTTCTTGTAGACGTTGTTGGGCCTCCAAGTGCAGAGGTTTGTAGGACAGTAGCAAATTTACCTCAAGTGGATGACCTAAGGTTTATCAATCCGTGGGAGGCATAGGATGAAGATGGTCTCTCTCAAGCAACCCTGCAACCAAATAACAAAGAGTCTCTTGTGTCCCCAACACACCCAATAGAATGGTAAATTGTATAGGTGCACTAGTTCGGAGAAGAGATGGTGATACAAGTGCAATATGGATAGTAGATATAGGTTTTTGTAATCTGAAAATATAAAAACAACAAGGTAGCAAGTGATAAAAGTGAGTGTAAATGGTATTGCAATGCTAGGAAACAAGGCCTAGGGTTCATACTTTCACTAGTGCAAGTTCTCTCAACAACAATAACATAATTGGATCATATAACTATCCCTCAACATGCAACAAAGAGTCACTCCAAAGTCACTAATAGCGGAGAACAAACGAATAGATTATGGTAGGGTACGAAACCACCTCAAAGTTATTCTTTCTGATCGATCTATTCAAGAGTCCATAGTAATATAACACGAAGCTATTCTTTCCATTCGATCTATCATAGAGTTCGTACTAGAATAACACCTTAAGACACAAATCAACCAAAACCCTAATGTCACCTAGATACTCCAATGTCACCTCAAGTATCTGTGGGTATGATTATACGATATGCATCACACAATCTCAGATTCATCTATTCAAACCAACACAAAGTACTTCAAAGAGTGCCCCAAAGTTTCTACCGGAGAGTCAAGACGAAAACGTGTGCCGACCCCTATGCATAAGTTCACGAGGTCACGGAACCCGGAAGTTGATCACCAAAACATACATCAAGTAAATCACGTGAATATCCCATTGTCACCACAGATAAGCACATGCAAGACATACATCAAGTGTTCTCAAATCCTTAAAGACTCAATCCGATAAGATAACTTCAAAGGGAAAACTCAATCCATTACAAGAGAGTAGAGGGGGAGAAACATCATAAGATCCAACTATAATAGCAAAACTCGCGATACATCAAGATCGTGCCGAATCAAGAACACGAGAGAGAGCGAGATAAAACACATAGCTACTGCTACATACCCTCAGCCCCGAGGGTGAACTACTCCCTCCTCGTCATGGAGAGCTCCAGGATGATGAAGATGGTCACCGGAGAGGGATTCCCCCCCTCCGGCAGGGTGCCGGAATGGGTCTAGATTGGTTTTCGGTGGCTACAGAGGCTTGTGGCGGCGGAACTCCCGGTCTAGGTTATGTTCTGGGGGTTTCTGTATATATAAGAGGTTTTGGCGTCGAGAACAAGTCAGGGGGGTCTCCGGGCTGTCCACGAGGTAGGGAGGCGCGCCCAGGGGGGTGGGCGCGCCCCCACCCTCGTGGGCAGACCGGGACTCTTCTGGCCCAACTCTTTTATTCCATGGCCTTCTTCTGGTCCAAAAATAAGTTTCGTGAAGTTTCAGGTCAAGTGGACTCCATTTAGTTTTCCTTTTCTGCGATACTCAAAAACAAGGAAAAAACAGAAACTGGCACTGGGCTCTAGGTTAATAGGTTAGTCCCGAAAATCATATAAAATAGCATATAAATGCATATAAAACATCCTAGAAGGATAATATAATAGCATGGAACAATAAAAAATTATAGATATGTTGGAGACGTATCAAGCATCACCAAGCTTAATTCCTGTTCGTCCTCGAGTAGGTAAATGATAAAAACAGAATTTGATGTGGAATGCTACCTAACATATTTATCAATGTAATCTTCTTTATTGTGGCAAGAATATTGAGATGCATAAGATTCAAGACAAAAGTTTAATATTGACATAAAAATAATAATACTTCAAGCATACTAACTAAGCAATTATGTCTTATCAAAATAACATGGCCAAAGAAAGCTCATCCCTACAAAACCATATAGTTTGGCCATGCTCCATCTTCGTCACACAAAATACTCTCATCATGCACAACCCCGATGACAAGCCAAGCAATTGTTTCATACTTTAGTAATCTCAAACTTTTTTCAACTTTCACGCAATACATGAGCGTGAGCCATGGAGATAGCACTATGGGTGGAATAGAGTATAATGATGGGGGTTGTGTGGAGAAGACAAAAAAGGAGAAAGTCTCACATTGACGCAGCTAATCAACGGGCTAGGGAGATGCCCATCAATTGATGTCAATGCGAGGAGTAGGGATTGCCATGCAACGGATGCACTAGAGCTATAAATGTATGAAAGCTCAACAAAAGAAACTAAGTGGGTGTGCATCCAACTTGCTTGCTCATGAAGACCTAGGGAATTTTGAGGAAGCCCATCGTTGGAATATACAAGCCAAGTTCTATAATGAAAAATTCCCACTAGTATATGAAAGTGACAACATATGAGACTCTCTATCATGAAGATCATGCTGCTACTTCGAAGCACAAGTGTGGAAAAAAGGATAGTAGCATTGTCCCTTTTATTCCCTTTTTTGGGCCTTCCTTTTTTTTATTTGGCCTTTCTTTTTTTGGTCTTTCCATTTTTTATTTGGCCTTTATTTTTTGGGACAATGCTCTATTAATGATGATCATCACACTTCTATTTATTTACAACTCAATGATTACAACTCGATACTAGAACAAAATATGACTATATGAGTGCCTCCGGCGGTGTACCGGGATGGGCAATGAATCAAGAGTGACATGTATGAAAAATTATGCATGGTGGCCTTGCCACAAATACGATGTCAACTACATGATCATGCAAGGCAATATGACAATGATGAAGCGTTTCATAATAAACGGAACGGTGGAAAGTTGCATGGCAATATATCTCAGAATGGCTATGGAAATGCCATAATAAGTAGGTATGGTGGCTGTTTTGAGGAAGATATAAGGAGGTTTATGTGTGATAGAGTGTATCGTATCATGGGGTTTGGATGCACTGGCGAAGTTTGCACCAACTCTCAAGGTGAGAAAGGGCAATGCACGGTACCGAAGAGGCTAGCGGTGATGGAAAGGTGAGAGTGCATATAATCCATGGACTCAACATTAGTCATAAAGAACTCACATACTTATTGAAAAAATCTACAAGTAATCAAAAACCAAGCACTACGCGCATGCTCCTAGGGGTATAGATTGGTAGGAAAAGACCATCGCTCGTCCCCGGCCGCCCCTCATAAGGATGACAATCAAAGAACACCTCATGTTTCAAATTTGTTACACAGCGGTTACCATACGTGCATGCTACGGGACTTGCAAACCTCAACGCAAGTATTTCTCAAATTCACAACTACTCAACTAGCACAACTTTAATATCACTATCTCCATATCTCAAAACAATCATCAAGTATCAAACTTCTCTTAGTATTCAATGCACTCTGTATGGAAGTTTTTATTCCCATCTTGGATGCCTATCATATTAGGACTAATTTAATAACCAAAGCAAATTACCATGCCGTTCTAAAGACTCTCAAAATAATATAAGTGAAGCATGAGAGTTCATATATTTCTTCAAAATAAAACCACCGCCGTGCTCTAAAAGGATATAAGTGAAGCACTAGAGCAAACAACAAACTACTCCGAAAGATATAAGTGAAGATTAATGAGTAGTCAAATAATTATGCAACTATGTGAAGACTCTATAACATTTAAGAATTTCAGATCTTGGTATTTTATTCAAACATCAAGCAAAACAAAAAAAATAAAATGACGCTCCAAGCAAAACACATATCATGTGGTGAATAAAAATATAGCTCCAAGCAAAGTTACCGATGAACGAAGACGAAAGAGGGGATGCCATCCGGGGCATCCCCAAGCTTAGGCTCTTGGTTGTCCTTGAATATTACCTTGGGGTGCCTTGGGCATCCCCAAGATTAGGCTCTTTCCGCTCCTTATTCCATAATCCATCAAATATTTTACCCAAAACTTGAAAACTTCACAACACAAAACTCAACAGAAAACTCATAAGCTCTGTTAGTATAAGAAAATAAATCACCACTTAGGTACTGTTGTGAACTCATTATAAATTCATATTGGTGCAATATATACTGTATTCCAACTTCTCTATGGTTCATACCCTCTGATACTACTCATAGATTCATCAAAATTAGCAAACAACACAATGAAAACAGAATCTGTCAAAAACAGAACAGTCTGTAGTAATCTGTACCATTCGAATACTTCTGTAACTCCAAAAATTCTGAAATAAATTGGTGGACCTGAGGAATTTGTCTATTAATCATCTGCAAAAATAATCAACTAAATATCACTCTCCAGTAAAACTTTGTAGCTAGTCTCGTGAGCGCTAAAGTTTCTCTTTTTTTACAGCAAGATCAAAAGGACTTCAGCCAAGTCTTCCCAAAGGTTCTACTTGGCACAAACACTAATTAAAACATGAAAATACATCTAACCAGAGGCTAGATCAAAGATTTATTACTAAACAGAACCAAAAATCAAGAACAAAAATAAAATTGGGTTGCCTCCCAACAAGCGCTAACGTTTAACGCCCCTAGCTAGGCATGATGATTTAAATGATGCTCACATAAAAGATAAGAATTGAAACATAAAGAGAGCATCATGAAGAATATGACTAGCACATTTAAGTCTAACCCACTTCCTATGCATAGGGATTTTGTGAGCAAACAACTTATGGGAACAATAATCAACTAGCATAGGAAGGCAAAACAAACATAACTTTAAAATTTTAAGCACATAGAGAGGAAACTTGATATTATTGCAATTCCTACAAGCGTATATTCCTCCCTCATAATAATTTTCAGTAGAATCATGAATAAATTCAACAATATAACCATCACATAAAGCATTCTTTTCATTATCTATAAGCATATAATTTTTATTACTCTCCACATAAGCAAATTTCTTCTCGTGAATAATAGTGGGAGCAAACTCAACAAAATAACTATCATGTGAGGCATAATCCAATTGAAAATTAAAATCATGATGACAAGTTCCATGGTTATCATTATTCTTTATAGAATACATATCATCACAATAATCATCATAAATAGCAACTTTATTCTCATAATCAATTGAAACCTCTTCCGAAATAGTGGATTCATCACTAAATAAAGTCATGACCTCTCCAAATCCACTTTCATAAATATTATAAGATTCAATACCCTCGAAAATGGTGGGATCATTACTTCCTAAAGTTGACACTCTTCCAAACCCACTTTCATCAATGTAATCATCATAAATAGGAGGCATGCTATCATCATAATAAATTTGCTCATCAAAACTCGGGGGACTAAAAATATCATCTTCATCAAACATAGCTTCCCCAAGCTTGTGGCTTTGCATATCATTAGCATCATGGGTATTCAAAGAATTCATACTAACAACATTGTAATCATGCTCATCATTCACATATTTTATGCCAAGCATTCTATGTAATTCTTCTTCTAGTACTTGAGCAAAATTTCTTTTCCATCATTTTCACGAAAGACATTAAAAAGATGAAGCATATGAGGCACCCTTAATTCCATTTTTTTGTCGTTTTCTTTTATAAACTAAACTAGTGATAAAACAAGAAACTAAAAGATTCAATTGCAAGATCTAAAGATATACCTTCAAGCACTCACCTCCCCGGAAACGGCGCCAGAAAAGAGCTTGATGTCTACTATGCAACCTTCTTCTTGTAGACGTTGTTGGGCCTCTAAGTGCAGAGGTTTGTAGGACAGTAGCAAATTTCCCTCAAGTGGATGACCTCAGGTTTATCAATCTGTGGGAGGCGTAGGATGAAGATGGTCTCTCTCAAGCAACCCTGCAACCAAATAATAAAGAGTCTCTTGTGTCCCCAACACACCCAATACATTGGTAAACTGTATAGGTGCACTAGTTCGGGGAAGAGATGGTGATACAAGTGCAATATGGATAGTAGATATAGGTTTTTGTAATCTGAAATATAAAAACAGCAAGGTAGGAAGTGATAAAAGTGAGTGTAAAAGGTATTGCAATGCTAGGAAACAAGGCCTAGGGTTCATACTTTCACTAGTGCAAGTTCTCTCAACAACAATAACATAATTGGATCATATAACTATCCCTCAACATGCAACAAAGAGTCACTCCAAAGTCACTAATAGCGGAGAACAAACGAAGAGATTATGGTAGGGTACGAAACCACCTCAAAGTTATTCTTTCTGATCGATCTATTCAAGGTTCCGTAGTAAAATAACACGAAGCTATTCTTCCCATTCGATCTATCATAGAGTTCGTACTAGAATAACACCTTAAGACACAAATCAACCAAAACCCTAATGTCCCCTAGATACTCCAATGTCACCTCAAGTATCCGTGGGTATGATTATACGATATGCATCACACAATCTCAGATTCATCTATTCAAACCAACACAAAGTACTTCAAAGAGTGCCCCAAAGTTTCTACCGGAGAGTCAAGACGAAAACGTGTGCCGACCCCTATGCATAAGTTCACGAGGTCACGGAACCCGCAAGTTGATCACCAAAACATACATCAAGTAAATCACGTGAATATCCCATTGTCACCACAGATAAGCACATGCAAGACATACATCAAGTGTTCTCAAATCCTTAAAGACTCAATCCGATAAGATAACTTCAAAGGGAAAACTCAATCCATTACAAGAGAGTAGAGGGGGAGAAACATCATAAGATCCAACTATAATAGCAAAACTCGCGATACATCAAGATCGTGCTGAATCAAGAACACGAGAGAGAGACAGATCAAACACATAGCTACTGGTACATATCCTCAGCCCCGAGGGTGAACTACTCCCTCCTCGTCATGGAGAGTTCCAGGATGATGAAGATGGCCACCGGAGAAGGATTCCCCCCTCCGGCAGGGTGCCGGAACGGGTCTAGATTGGTTTTCGGTGGCTACAGAGGCTTGTGGTGGCGGAACTCCCGATCTAGGTTATGTTCTGGGGGTTTCTGTATACAGAAGAGGTTTTGGCGTCGAGAACAAGTCAGGGGGGTCTCCGGGCTGTCCACGAGGTAGGGAGGCGCGCCCAGGGGGGTGGGTGCGCCCCCACCCTCATGGGCAGACCAGGACTCTTCTGGACCAACTCTTTTACTCCATGGCCTTCTTCTGCTCCAAAAATAAGTTCCGTGAAGTTTAAGGTCAATTGGACTCCGTTTGGTTTTCCTTTTCTGCGATACTCAAAAACAAGGAAAAAACAGAAACTGGCACTGGGCTCTAGGTTAATAGGTTAGTCCCAAAAATCATATAAAATAGCATATAAATGCATAAAAAAAATCCTAGAAGGATAATATAATAGCATGGTACAATCAAAAATTATAGATACATTGGAGACGTATCAGGCGGTCGTGGGAACGTGATACGTCTCCGTCTTATCTAGAATTTTTGATTGTTTCATGCCAATATTATACAACTTTTACATACTTTTGGCAACTTTTATATGTTTTAATGGACTAACCTATTGATCCAGTGCCCAGTGCCAGTTCCTGTTTTTTGCATGTTTTTTGTGTTGCAGAAAATTCATATCAAACGAAGTCCAAATGCAATAAAATTTCACAGAGAATTATTTTGGAATATATGTGATTTTTGGGAGTTGGAATCACCGCAAACGGAGGCCCACACAGGGCACAAGACACCAGCGCACCACCCCTGAGCCAGGCGCGTGGTGGTGGGTTGTGCTCACCTCATACGTCGGTTGGAGCTCTACTTCGGGCACAAGGAAGCCTATATCCGAAAAAATCGTGTTAAAATCTCAGCGCAATCGGAGTTAGGGATCTCCGGGAATATAAGAAACGGTTTTCGGCCAGATCTGGGGAGCGCGAAACAGAAGAGAACAGAGAGGGAGATCCAATCTCGGAGGGGCTCCCGCCCCTCCGCCGCCATGGCGGCCATGGACCAGAGGGGGAACTCTCCTCCCATCTAGGGGGGGGCATGGAAGAAGAAGAAGAAGGAGGGGCGCTCTCTCCCCCTCGCTTCCGGTGGCACCGGAGTGCTGCCGGGGCGACGATCGGGAGGCGATCTACATCAACAATCTTGCTACCGTCAACACCAACTCTCTCCCCCTCTATGCTGCGGTGTAACACCCCTTCTCCCCGCTGTAATCTCTGCTTAAACATGGTGCTCAACTCCATATATTATTTCCCAATGATCTATGGTTATCCTATGATGTTTGAATAGATTCGTTTTGTCCTGTGGGTTAATCGTGATCTTGGTTGGTATGATTGTATATTTCATTTATGGTGTTGTCCTATGGTGCCCTCCGTTCTCGCGCAAACGTGAGGGGCCCTCGCTGTAGGGTGTTGCAATATGTTCATGGTTTGCCTATGGTGGGTTGCGAGAGTGATAGAAGCTTAAACCCGAGTAGGTGGGTTGTTGCGTATGGGAGTAAAGAGGACTTGATACTTAATGCTATGGTTGGGTTTCACGACCATAATGATCTTTAGTAGTTGCGGATTCTTGCTAGGGGTCCAATCATAAGTGCATATGATCCAAGTAGAGAAAGTATGTTAGCTCATGCCTCTCCCTCATATAAAATTACAAGAATGATTACCGGTACTTGTTATCGATTGCCTAGGGACAAATAACTTTCTTGTTGACGAAAGTTCTCTACTAAAACTAACTTAGTTGTGTCTTTATCTAAACAGCCCTTAGATTTTATTTACGTGCTTTTTATTACCATGCAAACCTATCCTATCACACCTACAAAGTACTTCTAGTTTCATACTTGTTTCCGATAAAGCAAACGTTAAGTGTGCGTAGAGTTGTATCGGTGGTCGACAGAACTTGAGGGAATATTTGTTCTACCTTTAGCTCCTCGTTGGGTTCGACACTCTTATTTATCGAAGAAGGCTACAAACGATCCCCTATACTTGTGGGTTATCAAGACCTTTTTCTGGCGCCGTTGCCGGGGAGCAATATCGTGGGGTGAATATTCTCGGGTGTGCTTGTTTGGTTTATCACTAAGTAGTTTTTATTTTCCGTTCTAAGTTGTTCTCTATCTTTAGTTATGGATATGGAACTTGAAACACCAAAAAATTAGTTGTAGTTGCTACTCATGGAGATGGGGAACCTCCTAAAACCCTCGATGCTCGTTATGTGAAAAATATTATGCACTACTTTGATAATCCCAAGAAAACCCCATTCAACATGATAATGGGAGTAACGTTGGATCAACATGAATACTTTAGGGATTATCGGTTGGCACAAAAAGGGAAACTTTTATGGGATCAAATTTATAGGTTGCACTGGTATGCTCGGGATTTATGCTTGAGATATGATTTTACTTGTTGCTCTAGGATGAATGCTCCACACCTTCCCTTTTCATGTATATTTAATGATAAGGAAACCTTAGCTTCTCATGCTAATGGTATATATGATTACTATGATGTGGAACGAATAGAAGAATTTTTTGCTTTTAAGGGTGCTTAGGAAATTGAATCTTTGTTTGAAAAGTTTGAAGCTTTTGATGATGATGTTTATAGCCTTGAAAACTTTGCCATCCTTAAATATTGCTATGATAATTACAAATACAATTCCGATATTGATGAATTTATTGAGAAAATCTCCGTTGTCCAAGAAGAGACTAATATTTTGCAGGAGTCTATGGAAGAAGGAATTGATGAAAGTGTGAGCTCATTGGATGAAAAAGATGATGAGGAGAGCGAAGAACAAAAGGAGGAAGAGTGGATTAGCTACCCGTGCCCACCTTCTAATGAGAGTAACTCTTCAACTCATACATTATTTAATGTCCCTTCGTTCTTACCGAAGGATGAATGCTATGATAATTGCTATGATCCCGTTGATTGATTTGAAATATCCCTTTTTGATGAACTTGATGCTTGCTATGATTCTGGCCAAGATGCCAATATGAATTATTCTTATGGAGATGAACTTGCTATATTTCCTTATGTTAAGAATGAAATTGTTGTTATTACACCCACACATGATAGTCCTATTATCTTTTTGAATTCACCAAACTACACTATATCTGAGAAGTTTGCACTTATTAAGGACTACATTGATGGGTTGCCTTTTACCGTTTCACATGATAATTTTGATGAATATAATATGCATGTGCTTGCTGCTCCTACTTGCAATTATTATGAGAGAGGAACTACATCTCCGCCTATTTATGTTTCCGACACGATAGAATTGCAAGAAACTTCTTATGCTCTGTATTGGCCTTTACTTGATGTGCATGAATTGTTCTTTTATGACATGCCGATGCATAGGAAGAGAGTTAGACTTCGTAATTTCATGAAATATGTTGCTTTGTGCTCACTACTAAATGCCAAATCATTGTTAATTAAAAATGGCTTTGATATACATTGGGATCCGGGTGGATCCATTACTTGAGCACTTGATGCCTAGCTTAATGGATTTAAAGAAAGCGCTGCCAGGGAGACAACCGGGAAGTTTTAGAGAGTCATTTATTTCTGTTGAGTGATTTTATATAGTTCAAAAACAAAAAAATATAGAAGGGAACTTAAAACTTCACAATAAGAAAAGCGAAAGTGAGAGAGACGAGCATTGTGAAAGTGGGGGACGTCCTTGAACTATGTTCATGCTCATGGATACTTTGTGAATCTTAATTACAGAAACTTTTAAACAAAAACAATTATCCCCTTGTACAATTCCATTGTATTATAAAAATAACGTGCCAAGATTTTCCTTTAGGATGATTAGATTGTTTGTTGGTTTGTGCGGTGCAAAAACAGAAACTTTTGTTCCCAGAAATATAATTGTTTAAATTCACTGGAACGTGATAAAATTCTGAAACTTTTTGCACTGTATTGATATACAAATTGTTTATTTCATCCTAATGTTTCAGAATTTTTATAGTTATAGAAGTATGGTGAATGTTCAGATCTTTACACACTGTCCTGTTTTCACAGATTGCTGTTATAGCTTCATTATTTACGTGTGTTTGAAATCTTGTTGAGCCTCCTTTGACTTGGGGCCATGGAATTGTGATAGCATACAATGGGTAATGTTTGATTATAATTATACAATAATGTTATAGCAGTACATGATGGGATTCGACTGCCATATTAATTAACCCCGCCACTAAAAGTTTTTGTTGAATTTTGTGTGGATGAAGTGATCAAAGATCAAGGAGGTCTCGATATGTGAAGAAGGAGGACAGGCAAGAGATCAAGCTTGGGGATGCCCAAGGCACCCCAAGTAAATATTCAAGGAGACTCAAGCATCTAAGCTTGGGGATGCCCCGGAAGGCATCCCATCTTTCTTCAACAAGTATTGGTATGTTCTCGTCTTCGTTTCATCCATGTGGTATGTGCAAATCTTGGAGCATTTTTTGCATTTAGTTTTCATTTTTATTTTATGCACCATGCTGGTATGAGATAGTCCATGGTTGATTTATATGATGCTCATTGCACTTCACTTATATCTTTTGAGTGTTGCTTTATAGAATGCTTCATGTGCTTTACTTATATCATTTGAAGTTTGGATTGCCTGTTTCTCTTCACATAGAAAACCGTTGTTTGAAGAATGCTCTTTTGCTTCACTTATATTTGTTAGAGCATGGTCTTTTGTAGAAAGAATTAAACTCTCTTGCTTCACTTATATCTATTTAGAGAGTCAAAAGGAATTGGTCAATTGCATGGTTAGTCATGAAATCCTACATAAAACTTGTGGATCACTGAATATGATATGTTTGATTCCTTGCAATAGTTTTGCGATATAGAGATGGAATATGTGGAAGGTACTAGTAAATGGTTGTGTTTAGTAAGAATATTGGTGTTAAGGTTTGTGATTCCCGAAGCATGCGCGTATATTCTCTCGTTATGCTATGAAGTTGGAGCATGATTTATTATTGTCTTCCTTATGAGTGGCGGTCGGGGACGAGCGATGGTCTTTTCCTACCAATCTATCCCCCTAGGGGCATGCGTAGTAGTACTTTGCTTCGAGGGCTAATAAACTTTTGCAATAAGTATATGAGTTCTTTATGACTAATGTGAGTCCATGGATTATACGCACTCTTACCTTTCCGCAATTTGCTAGCCTCTACGGTACCGTGCATTGCCCTTTCTCACATCGAGTTGTGGTGCAAACTTAGCAGGTGCATCCAAACCCCGTGATATGATACGCTCTATCACACATAAGCCTTATTATATCTTCCTTAAAAAAGCCACCATACCTACCTATTGTGGCTTTTCCATGGCCATTCCGAGATATATTGCCATGCAACTTCCACCGCTTCCGTTTGATGACTTGAGCATATATTGTCATATTGCTTTGCATGATCATATAGCTGACATAGTAGTGGTGGCTCAGCCACCCTTCATCATTTTTCATACATGTTACGCTAGATCATTGCACATCCTGGTACATGCCAGAGGCATTCATATAGAGTCATATTTTGTCATAGGTATCAAGTTGTAATTTTTATTTCTTTTGAGTCATAAGTAAATAGAAGTGTGATGATCATCAATTCATTTTAGAGCGGTGCCCCAGTGAGGAAAGGATGATGGAGACTATGATTCCCACACAAGTCGGGATGAGACTCCATACAATGAGAGAAAAAGAAAAATTAAAAAATTAAGAACTCTCAAGTTAGACTTCGTCATTGCTTGATATATGTTGCTTTGTGCTCACTACTAAATGCTAAATCATTGTTGATTCAAATTGGCTTTGATATACCTTGGGATCCGGGTGGATTCATTACTTAAGCACTTTATGCCTAGCTTAATGGCTTTAAAGAAAGCGCTGCCAGGGAGACAACTCGGAAATTTTAGAGAGTCATTTATTTCTGTTGAGTGCTTTTATATAGTTCAAAACAAAAAAATATAGGGGGGAACCTTAACACTTCACAAAAAGAAAAGCGAAAGTGAGAGAGACGAGCATTGTGAAAGTGGGGGACGTCCTTGAACTTTGTTCATGCTCATGGAAACTTTGTGAATCTTAATTGCAGAAACTTTTCAACAAAATAATTATCCCCTTGTACAATTCCATTGTATTATAAAAATAATTCGCCAAGATTTGCCTTTAGGATGTTTAAATTGCTTATTGGTTTGTGCGGTGCAAAGCAGAAACTTTTTCTGTAGTGCCGATTTTACATTTTTACTGGAACGTCAAACGGTTTTGAAACTTTTTGCACTGTCTTTCTATACAAATTTTTTATTTTTCCAATTTTTTTTAGAAGTTTTAGAGTTACAGAACTATGGTGGATGTGCAAATCTTTGAAGACTGTCCTATTTTCACAAATTGCTGTTATAGCTTCATTATTTGCATATGTTTGAATTCTTGTTGAAGCCTCCTTGACTTGGGGCCATAGAATTGTGGTAGCATACAGTGGGCAATGTTTGTCTATAATTATACAATAATGTTACAGCAGTACATGATGGGATTTCATTGCCATATTCACTAACCCCGCCACTAAAAGTTCGGTTAAGTTTTGTGTGGATGAAGAGTTCGAAGATCGAGGAGGTCTCGATGTGAGGAGAAGGAGGAGAGGCAAGAGCTCAAGATTGGGGATGCCCAAGGCACCCCAAGTAAATATTCAAGGAGACTCAAGCGTCTAAGCTTGGGGATGCCCCGGAAGGCATCTCATCTTTCTTCAGCAAGTATCGGTATGTTTTCGGATCCGTTTCGTTCAGGTGATATGTGCAAATCTTGGAGTGTCTTTTGCTTTTTAGTTTTCATTTTTCTTTTATGCACCATGCTGGTATGAGATAGTCCATGGTTGATTTATAGAATGCTCATTGCACTTCAGTTATATCTTTTGAGTGTGGCTTTATAGAATGCTTCAAGTGCTTCACTTACATCATTTGAAGCTTGGATTGCCTGTTTCTCTTCACATAGAAAATCGTTATTTGAAGAATGCTCTTTTGCTTCAATTATATTTATTAGAGCATGGTCTTTTGTAGAAAGAATTAAACTCATGCTTCACTTATATCTATTTAGAGAGTCAACAGGAATTGTTCAATTGCATGGTTAGTCATGAAATCCTACATAAAACTTATGGATCACTGAATATGATATGTTTGATTCCTTGCAATAGTTTTGCGATATAGAGATGATATATGTGGGAGGTACTAGTAAAAGGTTGTGGTTAGTAGGAATATTGGTTTTAAGGTTTTTGATTCCCGAAGCATGCACGCATAGTCTCTTGTTATGCTATGATGTTGGAGCATGATTTATTATTGACTGTCTTTCTTATGAGTGGCGGTCGGGGACGAGCGATGGTCTTTTCCTACCAATCTATCCCCCTAGGGGCATGCGTAGTAGTACTTTGCTTCGAGGGCTGATAAACTTTTGCAATAAGTATATGAGTTCTGTATGACTAATGTGACTCCATGGATTATACGCACTCTTACCTTTTCACAATTTGCTAGCCTCTACGGTACCGTGCATTGCCGTTTCTCACCTCGAGACGTGGTGCAAACTTGGCCGATGCATCCAAACCTCGTGATTTGATACACTCTATCACACATAAGCCTTATATCTTCCTCAAAAAAGCCACCATACCTACCTATTATGGCTTTTCCATGGCCATTCCAAGATAAATTGCCATGCAACTTCCCCCGCTTCCGTTTGATGACTTGAGCATATATTGTCATATTGCTTTGCATGATCATATAGCTGACATAGTAGTTGTGGCTCAGCCACCGTTCATCATTTTTCATACATGTTACGCTAGATCATTGCACTTCCTGGTACATGCCAGAGACATTCATATAGAGTCATATTTTGTCATAGGTATCAAGTTGTAATTTTGATTTCTTTTGAGTTATAAGTAAATAGAAGTGTGATGATCATCATTATTCATTTTTAGAGCAGTGCCCAGTGAGGAAAGGATGATGGAGACTATGATTCCCCCACAAGTCGGGATGAGACTCCGGACAATGAGAGAGAAACAACTAGAAAAAAGGAAAAAAGAAAAGAAAGAAAAAGAAAGGAAGGAAAAAAAGAGAAGAAACAAAGAGAGAAGGGGCATTGTTAGTATCCTTTACCACACTTGTGCTTCAAAGTAGAACCATGTTTTTCATATGGGGAGTCTCTTATGTTGTCACTTTCATATACTAGTGGGAATTTTTCGTTATAGGATTAGATGCACACCCATTTAGTTTCATATTGAGCTTTCATACACTTATATTTAGTGCATTCGTTGCATGGCAATCCCTACTCCTCACGTGGATATCAATTGATGGGCATCTCCATAGCCCGTTGGTTAGCCGCGTCAGTGTGAGACTTTCTTACTTTTTTGTCTTCTTTATATTTACCCCTATCATCATACTCTATTCCACCCGTAGAGCTATATCCATGGCTTGCGCTCATGTATTGCGTGAGGGCTGGAAAAGCTGAAGCGTGTTAAAAAGTATGAACTAATTGCTCAGCTTGTCATCGGGGTTGTGCATGATAAATACTTTGTGTTAAGAAGACAGAGCATGACAAAACTATATGATTTTGTAGGGACAGCTTTCTTTAGCGTTGACATTTTGAAAGACATGATTGTTTGTTGGAATGCCTGAGTATTGATGTCTTTATGTCAAATTATAGACTATTGCTTAGAATCACTTGTGTCTTAATATTCATGCCATGATTAGATATATGATCAAGTTTATGCTAGGTAGCATTCCACATCAAAAAATATCTTTTTTATCATTTACCTACTCAAGGACGAGTAGGAATTAAGCTTGGGGATGCTGATACGTCTCCGTCGTATCTATACTTTTTGATTGTTTCATGCCAATATTATACAGCTTTTACATACTTTTGGCAACTTTTTATATGATTTATTGGACTAACCTATTGATCCAGTGCCCACTGCTAGTTCCTATTTTTTGCATGTTTTTTGTATTGCAGAAAATCCGTATCAAACAAATTCCAAATGCAATAAAATTTCACGGAGAATTATTTTGGAATATATGTGATTTTTGGGAGTTGGAATCACCGTAAACGGAGGCCCACACAGGGCACAAGACACCGACGCACCACCCCTGAGCCAGGCGCATGGTGGTGGGTTATGCGCACCTCGTACGTCGGTTGGAGCTCTACTTCGGGCGCAAGGAGGCTTATATCTAGAAAAAAATTGTGTTGAAATCTCAGTGCAATCGGAGTTACGGATCTCTGGGAATATAAGAAACGGTTTTCGGCCAGATCTGGGGAGCGTGAAACAGAAGAGAACAGAGATGGAGATCCAATCTCGGAGGGGCTCCTGCCCCTCCGCCGCCATGGTGGCCATGGATCAGAGGGGGGACTCTCCTCCCATCTAGGGGGAGGCCAAGGAACAACAAGAAGGAGGGGGCTCTCTCCCCCTCGCTTCCGGTGGCACCAGAGTGCCGCCGGGGCAACGATCAGGACGGCGATCTACATCAACAATCTTGCTACCGTCAACACTAACTCTCTCCCCCTCTATGCAGCGGTGTAACACCCCTTCTCAGCACTGTAATCTCTACTTAAACATGGTGCTCAGCTCCATATATTATTTCCCAATGATCTTTGGTTATCCTATGATGTTTGAGTAGATCCGTTTTGTCCTATGGGTTAATCGTGATCTTGTTTCGTTTGATTGTATATTTCATTGATGGTGCTGTCCTATGGTGGCCTCCGTTCTCACACAAGCGTGAGGGGCCCTTGCTGTAGGGTGTTGCAATATGTTCATGATTTGCCTATGGTGGGTTGCGAGAGTGACAGAAGCTTAAACCCGAGTAGGTGGGTTGTTGCGTGTGGGAGTAAAGAGGACTTGATACTTAATGCTATGGTTGGGTTTCACGACCTTAATGATCTTTAGTAGTTGTGGATGCTTGCTAGGGGTCGAATCATAAGTGCATATGATCCAAGTAGAGAAAGTATGTTAGCTCATGCCTCTCCCTCATATAAAATTACAGAATGATTACCGGTACTTGTTCGATTGCCTAGGGACAAATAACTTTCTTGTTGACAAAAGATCTCTACTAAAACTAACTTAGTTGTGTCTTTATCTAAACAGCCCCTAGATTTTATTTACGTGCTTGCTTGCAAACCTATCCTATCACACCTACAAAGTACTTCTAGTTTCATACTTGTTTCCGGTAAAGCAAACATTAAGTGTGCGTAGAGTTGTATCGGTGGTCGATAGAACTTCAGGGAATATTTGTGCTACCTTTAGCTCCTCGTTGGGTTCAACACTCTTATTTATCGAAGAAGGCTACAAACGATCCCCTATACTTGTGGGTTATCAGAACGCGCATCCCCGACGCGAGGGAGATCTCGCCCGCGCTGAGGGCCGGTGAGTTTGTAGTGTTCCGAAGCCATTTCCTCAGTGGATTTGGCCTGCATGCGAGCGACTTCCTGCGCTCCTTCCTCAACTTCTATCGTCTTCAGCCGCACCATCTCACCCCCCAAACCGTAGTTCTTCTTTCCGCCTTCGTGGCCTTCTGCGAAGGCTACCTCGGCATCCTGCCCACCCTCGAGCTGTGGGGCAGGTTCTTCTACCTGAAGCTGGGGGCTCGGGCCAAGGGTGAACCGGCCCAGTGCGGAGCCTGCATCGCCGTGCAGCGCGGCGGCTCATGGACACGATTCTCGACTATCGCCTTGCTGGAGTCGGCAAAGTTGTGGTAGAATATGTACTTCTACGTCCGCAACCTCCACCCGACTCGAGACTACATCAACCTGCCTCCTTTGCGATCGGCCCGCCAGGCGAGCCGCGGGACAACTGGGGGCAGCAGCCGAGGCTGGTGCCAGCTTCCATAGCCAAGGTCCTGGTCCGGCTTCAGGAGATGACGGACACGAAGGGCCTCAAGCCGGCGGACCTGCTGGCCACCTTCGTCTACCGCCGGGTTTCGCCCCTCCAGGCCCGGCCGCACTTGACATGAGCAGTTGCCGGGACCCATGCCAGATGTTGACCAAGGAGCTGCCAATGGTTGAGGTGGTCCGCCATGTCATCTAGTTCTCCGACAGCAAGATCAACGAAGCCGACTGGAGATTCGGCAAGCTGTAGTACAGTCGCGCCAACCCGCCACCACCGGTTCGTATCTGGTCCCCACTCTTTGCTCATGCAGTGCTCCTCATCCGACCTGAATACCTAGACGCGAGGCAGCGCTTTCCTGGTCAGGTAGCAGTCAATGCACTAGCTCTAGGCCATCAATGGATGTCGGACCGTGAGGAGAGTGACGTGGGCGACCCCGAGCTAGGGGCGACCGCGTTGGAAGACGGGGGCGAGGATGACGCCGCCTGGGAGGAGGAGCCGGAGGAGGCGGCGCAGGAGGAGACGGAGACGGCCGGTCCTGGCCGGATGATGCTGAAGACGGTGATACGTCTCCAACGTATCTATAATTTTTGATTGTTCCATGCTATTATATATTCTATTTTGGATGTTTAATGGGCTTTATTATACACTTCTATATTATTTTTGGGACTAACCTATTAACAGGAGGCCCAGCCCAAATTGCTGTTTTTTTGCCTATTTCAGTGTTTCGCAGAAAAAGGAATATCAAACAGAGTCCAAACGGAATAAAACCTTCGGGAACGTGATTTTCGGAACAAACGTGATCCAGAGGACTTGGAGTGGACGTCAAGAAACGAACGAGGAGGCCACGAGGCAGGGGGGAGCGCCTACCCCCCTGGGCGCACCCTCCACCCTCATGGGCCCCTCGTAGCTCCACCGACCTACTTCTTCCTCCTATATATACCTACGTACCCCCAAAACATCAGAGACAGAGCCAAAACCCTATTTCCACCGCCGCAACCTTCTGTACCCGTGAGATCCCATCTTGGGGCCTTTTCCGGCGCTCTGTCGGAGGGCTTCTACATCAACACCATAGCCTCTCCGATGATGTGTGAGTAGTTTACCTCAGACCCTCGGGTCCATAGTTATTACCTAGATGGCTTCGTCTCTCTCTTTGGATCTCAATACAAAGTTCTCCTCGATTCTCTTGGAGATCTATTTGATGTAACTCTTCTTTTTGCGGTGTGTTTGTCGAGATCCGATGAATTGTGGGTTTATGATCAAGATTATCTATGAACAATATTTGAATCTCATCTGAATTCTTTTATGTATGATTCGTTATCTTTGCAAGTCTCTTCGAATTATCAGTTTGGTTTGGCCTACTAGATTGATCTTTCTTGCAATGGGAGAAGTGCTTAGCTTTGGGTTCAATCTTGCGGTGCTCGATCCCAGTGACAGTAGGGGAAACGACACGTATTGTATTGTTGCCATCGAGGATAAAAAGATGGGGTTTATATCATATTGCATGAGTTTATCCCTCTACATCATGTCATCTTGCTTAAAGCGTTACTCTGTTCTTATGAACTTAATACTCTAGATGCATGATGGATAGCGGTCGATGTGTGGAGTAATAGTAGTAGATGCAGGCAGGAGTCGGTCTACTTGTCACAGACGTGATGCCTATATACATGATCATACCTAGATATTCTCATAACTATGCTCAATTCTATGAATTGCTCGACAGTAATTTGTTCACCCACCGTAATACTTATGCTATCTTGAGAGAAGCCACTAGTGAAACCTATGGTCCCCGGGTCTATTTTCCATCATATTAATCTCCCATCAACAAGCTATTTTTGGCGCCGTTTATTTTGCTTTCTTTACTTTTAGTCTTTACCATAAAAAATACCAAAAAATTTATCTTATCATCTCTATCAGATCTCACTCTCGTAAGTGATCGTGAAGGGATTGACAACCCCTTTATCGCGTTGGTTGCGAGGTTCTTATTTGTTTGTGTAGGTGTGTGGGACTCGAGCGTGGTTTCCTACTGGATTGATACCTTGGTTCTCAAAAACTGAGGGAAATACTTACACTACTTTACTGCATCACCCTTTCCTCTTCAAGGGAAAACCAACGCAGTGCTCAAGAGGTAGCAGACGGCTAGGGGCAACGCCGCCCTAAAGGCGCCGAGAGAGCTGGCACCGGCTCCTCGACGGCACGGAGATCTGGCAGAGGGTCGGCTGATGCACCCGGCGTGCCCAAGTGTCGCGCCGAGGGATTGTTCGGCAATCGGCCGCCGAAGAAGGCCAAGCAGGCGGCCCCGAAGGAGCGCCCAATGGTGTCCAGGTAGGTGCATTCATCTCACTGTCTTAATTGTTTTTTTCCTTCGCGAATTTCTCATCTTTTCTTGTCATGCTGCGCAGGGCCGCTATCTCCATATCCCGGGCCCCATCTGCCTCGTTGGTCGAATCTGCAGGCGGGTCTAACGAGGTCTGGCGCGTGGACCCGGCTGCCGCCCTCCGGGAGGCTATGGAGAGGAATGCGTGGGAGGCGCGGGAGGAGGCCGCAGTGCGGGCGCGAGCCGACACCCAGGCCGCCGAGTCAACGCAGGCGGAGGCGGCGACCAAGGCACATGCAGAGGCCGATGCGAAGGACATGGAGGACCCGGATGGAAGCGGGATCCCGGAGGCCGCCAATCTAGGGCAACCGGAGTCGCCGGTGGTGGAGGCCCAGGCACCGAATGGGACAGCCGAAGCCGACCAAGAGGAGCCGGAGCAGGAGCTTCCCGACTTCGTAGTCCCAGGGGCGGAGGTGACCCAGCACACGCGCGGGTGCTGGAAAGCGGTGTGGAGGCCAGCGCCGGGCCGGGGATGAGCCAGGCCATGATGGTGCGCACCCTCTTTCGCCTACGCCAGGAGCGAGCGGCCTCCGAGCCAAGGCCAGTGGAGATCAGGGCCGCGACCTCACAGGGATCCGACACCGGGGCCACGATTTCTGCCCCGCCTGGTTGGACGTCAGCGGCTGGCACGGCCGCCCTGAACCTTGCGATGCAGGATGTCCTGGACAAGTTCTCCGCCCACAGCGCCACTCTCCTGATGGCGAGGAGCGAGATGGTGGCGATGCAGATGTCCGTTCGGGTATGCTCTTGACTTGCTTTGTTATCTTTTGCAATCTTGAGTGGGGGCGCGCCAGCTCCCCACTGGGTGTAGCTCCCGAGTTCCAAGCTGGCTATTGAGCAGGCAGGTTGGAACTTTAAGCCATGTTTCTGAATGTCGGGATGTCGTTCTTGATGCAGGACTACCACAACCTGTGAGCGGCCGCCTACAACTCCCAGAACCAGGCGCTCGCCAGCCGAACCGCCGAGTTGTAGAGGAGACGAGGTATGTAGGCCGGCTTTCAGTGGGGGCGCGCAAGCGCTCCCACTGGGTGTAGCCCCTGAGATTCGGGCCGACTGCTGAGCAGTTGGGCCGGATCTTCCCGGCGGCCTCTTGTCTTTGTTGATACTGTTGCTGATGATTCTTCTTTGCCTTTGCAGAGGCCGCTGCCCAGCTGCGGGGCCGCGTGCACGAGCTCGAGGGCCAGCTTCAGGCCTAGGAGCTGGAGCGCAGCCAGGTGGCCACAGAGCGCAACCGGCTCGAGAAGGAGCTGGCTGACCAGGCGACCCGGCATGCGGAGCAGGACCGGTAGCTGAAGGACGAGGAGGAGCAGCTCCAGGCCGAGTTCGAGTCCCAGTGCCCGGGCTGGCCCGACAAGGAGAAGTACCTATCGAAAGGCTATGAGGTGATTCAGGGCCTGCTCGAAGGTGAAGCTTCTTTCTCTCTTGATTGGTTAGTTGTCGGCAGTTGCTGGAAACTGGCTTCTTATCCCTTTGCTTTCTTTTTAAGCAGAATACTTCCCAGACCATGCCAGTGTCATCGGCCAGACGATCGAGGCATGGTGCGAGCAGCGGAGGCAAGTAGGCAAGGAGATTGCCCCAGACCGGCCCCAGAACTTGGGCGAACAGTTCCGGGTCGTTCAGCTACGCCTTGTGCCGGTGCGCGAGCTACTCTGCCGGTTTCAGTGCGCCGGGTCGCAGGTCTTGGAAGGGCTCTGGCCGGGTGTGCAGGTCCCCCGGACTCCCAGTCGGACTGCCGGCTGACTGGAGGTGGCATGGGAGCGGCTCGATGCCAGGAAAGGCGCCGCGGCACGGGCCAGCGCCAAGGTGGCACTGGAGTTCATGAAGGCGTGGTACCCAAGCGTGAGCATGGCTCAGCTGGCCACCTTCCGCTAGGAGGCGGCCCCAAAGTTGGAGCTGGAGCGCGAAGGGATCGCCGTTCGCGCGTCGACCCTCGCCGAGTACACCGACGACAACATTTTTATCCCGGAGGGGGCGGAAGACGGCACCGAGGTGCCACCGTCCTGGTTCGGGCTGAACCCGGATGAAGTGGAGAACCCGGCACAGGAGATCACCTCCAATGACGAGGACGAGGACAAGGACGAGTAAGGAGATGACGTCGTGCCAGATGACGGAGCGACCAGCCGGAACCGGCCCCAGCCGGCGAGCAGCAAGAGACCACATCATCCGCCGGCACTGACCAAACCGGGACCAACCAGCCGGAGGCTCCACCAGCCAACGCTACCGCCATCGCCGACTTGTTCGAGAAGCCCACAGTGCCTCCAGCCTAGGCGACCCTTATCTTGTTTGAGTTTTTACTGTCTTGTGCTCAAGAACAAGTTAGTTACACGAAGTTCCACCCACTTGGGTGTATTTTAAACCTTGATGAATACCGGCTGTGGGTGACGGTGTCCTGGACTAGGGGTACTCACCACGTCGTCTCCTGATCAGTTAGATTGAGCCGAGGACCCCCATGGCCGTATACTCATGGGCCAGTTCAGACAGCCGATGACATGCATGAGGAAAAATCCACAAGACTTGGTGATCAAGACAAGGACTCCTCTCCACCAACGTATTCGGCTAGGACTCTTGTTATCCTAGGCCTCTGGTACATTATATAAGCCGGGGCCAGGCTAGTCGATAGATCATTATGACATTACTCATCATACCTCTAGGGTTTAGACCACAACATATGATCCCGAGGTAGATCAACTCTTGTAATCTTTATATTCATCAAGATCAATCAACCAGGAAGTAGGGTATTACCTCCATTAAGAGGGCCCGAACCTGGGTAAACATCGTGTCTCGTGTCTCCTGTTACTCATCGATCCATGATCCACAGCTTGGGACCCCCTACCCCGAGATCTGCTGGTTTTGACATCGACAATGGTGCTTTCATTGAGAGTTCTGCTGTGTGATCGGCAATGGATCAATGGTTGGTCTGCGGATCAACTGCGACGTTGGCGTCTTCATCGCCTGCTCGACTAGTCACCTCGGCTGGTCCGAGGACCAGGCTCCTCTTCGGATCGTCAAGATCGGACATATGTCCTCGTCATCATCAACTCGGATCTCTATCAAGATCATGGAGGAATCATCCATGGAGCTCGGGGGCTCAACGTCAACATTGCCTCATGCGACCGAGCTGTTTTTTTGGACAGCGAACTTGTATCCACCGTCACCGCCTCCTCGAGCGTCGGTTTGACGATTGCTTCGGTGGAATAGTGCAGAATTGAGTATATAGCAACCCTGTAAAATTTCATCGTGTTCCGATGGAGGAATTTTCGGCTGATATACTGGAGGCCTGTCGAGTCTGGACGGGAATCTGGATGAGTTTAGGGCGTGGTCTCCAGAGCCTAGCTCAGAGTTTATTTGGAAGACCCAACCGTTCATCTTGTGCGGAATTTCCATATCAACCACCTCTCAAAATTTCAGCTCGATCTGACCGTCCAAACTCCGGGAACCTTCCGATTAGTGCATCACTTTTCAGATCTGTTTTCTGCGCGAGATCGAATCCGATCCGAGTTCATACTTTTTATGGACGGGATTTTAGAAATCCTTTTTGAAGGAAGTTTTATATGGGGTATTGTGTTTTGTTCCCAAACACATCCCACTAATTTTAAAGTATTTTCCAATATGATCTTCACCATCGCGCTAGTGTCAAACCATCCCGACAACGTTGCTCCACGACTGCCGACCTGGCCCAGACGGATCGTCGCTTCATCGAGCCGAGCCCAGCCTTATCGGATCATCAGCTCGGCAAGCCAAACAAGAGTTCGGCATCGTGAAGACTAAATTATCACCAACACCCTCACCCCATGGATTGCACGGGTCAGGCGCGCCGACATCGCCGCTCGGTCTCTTCATCAATCCGGCTTTGACCGCGTCACAAGTTATGACCAACGTCGGCATGGCCGCACAGTTGCTCTTCTTGAAGCTGATGTCCATCACGCCGAACTGCTTCAACACCTCGGCTGACATGGCCGCTGCAACGCCTCCTTACCGACCCGCTGCGTTACCTCGGCCTAGACCGGGGGCTTCTCCATCTCTTCGTCAACCCACTCCGGAGACTTCGGCGTCACCGGCCGACCAGCTTCGTCACGTTAGCCGGACCGGGGGCTTTGCCTCGGCGAGCCAACCTTTCCCAGCATCGCCATGCCGTCGCTTCATCGCCCATCAGGCAATGGGTGTGCGGATCGAGTCCCAATTTTGGGAGTAACCTTTCTTCATATTGCTGCAACATATAAACCAGGTGCTATTAATCCTAGTAACTTTTTCTTGCTTGAGTTTATGTTTCCCAAGGAATTATTACTCTAGTTTGTTCCATCATCTGTACACAGGCCTGTAAAATGGTGGCCGCATTAACGACGGGCGCGTGGTGGTTCGGTCAGTTCCCGTATACAGTTCGGCGAAAGCCGCATCCGGAACTCGGACCGGCCTGCAAATTTAGGCTTCGCCACGCCTTTACCGGATCACGCCGACGCCCTGCATCCACATTGACTTCGGCGCCAGGCCACATATCTTTAAATAAATTACTTTGCGTAAATTAATTACGCGAGGATTTTTATATATTTATATTATTATTGTTGGCCTGCACTATTTCACATGTGTAGGTAATCGACTTCGACTGCGTCACGCGGTCACTTCGGCAAGCCGACGTCGTCGTCCCAATCGGCGTAAATCGGCTCTCGTGATCACCTTGTTGGTCGAATTGCCATACCGGCATGTTCGATCGCCTCGGGACTTCGGCATCGCTGAGGGAGCTCTACCTCATCGAGTGTTCGGCACACAGGCCATATTTCTTTTATTACTCACTTCGCATAAATTATTAATTATGTAACATTTTTTATTACTATTATATCCGGTTTGCACTATTTTCTGTGCACAGGTAAATGATCTGGGTCGGACAATATTGTCACCTCGGCGTACTGACATACCACGTCACCTCAGCTGGGCTGGGGGCTTCGTCATCACTTCATTAACCCAGGCCGGGGACTTCGGCGTCACTCTGCTGGCCTGCATTGTCCGTGCTATGTCACCACTTCAGAGTGCCGAGCTTTTCGCTCCGTCACCTCCGGACCGGCTTGGGGGATGGAACCTTGTCCCGCACCAAGCTCGGACCGCGTCATCAATGCCGAACACATTAACCAGCTAAGTCGCTTTCATGATCAAAGTCTTAAATTTTTAACTTGTGTTCGGTTCGACCAAGCATTATACCTTTTTTGGCAAAAAGTTGTTTGTGAAAAACTTCCTCGTCAAAACTTTGTTTGTGACACACAAATTCAAATACCCCATTTACTTGGGGGCTTCCTTTATGAAGCCTTTCCTCTTGCAAATGATTATACTTGTATGGCTTCGTTCCTTGTTTGTGTATTACGCCACAATATGCACCATGTTGACTTAAGTGTTCCGCAAGCTGGGTTGCCTTGCTCCTGTGTTTACCTCGACATTCCCGATTGTTCGGCTAGGGAGTAAAGGGAGCACCTCTGCGATTGTCACGATCGGGTCATCCGAGCTCGGACCTTAGACTGGGTGAAGCCGAAAGCTAGCGCTCTTATTGTTTTCAATCATGGTCGGCACACAACGGAACTCATGAGTACAAAAATCTATTGCACAAGTCTCATAGTAACAATGAGCAACCGAAGAAAGGTATCGGTGGGGGTACTATTTTCTTCGAAGATGCTTCTTACACTTCGTCAGTAATATAGCATAAGTTCCCTGAGCGCGCTTTGTCTGTTACAGCCTTATGGCCTGATTGCCTGGTTATCGGAAACACCGTCGATATTCTCGACAGGTGGAGTACATAACACTTTTCGGCCCTTGACCGAAGAGGGAGAAGCCGACGGTCGGCTAAGACGAGTTTAAAGTTCGGGTGAACACATATATGATATAAGTACTTCGGTACATATAATCATTATACATAAAATTCTTTTACCCAAGTCACTTGGGGGCTCTTAAATTTATATGAGTTGTTTTATAATAAGTGTTTTCTTCTTGGTCGTTGCAAAGTCTTTTTCTGCTATTCCTTTTTCGACTCGAGTGCATGGTCATTAGCCGGATAGCCTAGCTTCTCTCTAGAGCCGCTCGAGTTTAATTCGCTAAACTGGCCTCGGAGAAGCACTCCGCCTTCGGGATCAGGAGCTTGAAGCCGTAGGTTGACCCGCTTGAAGTCTTGAGATCAGATGTGTCATGTTAGAGCACGACAGAAGCACAATTTTTTTCTAAGACCAATTTTCGGATTGGCACCGAACACTTGATCTAGTTCGGACGTCAAGTTTTTACTGAAGTTTTTTGGTTTTCCAAGCCTATGGCACTTTTAAACATTTGTGTGTTTCCAGCATAAGTCTCGCAGTGCAACGCCAGACACCTTTAGAGATTCGGCAAAAACATTCTCGGATATTGATATATATGCATCGGTTTCGAATTGTGTCTCTGGTCAATAGTTGGGTTGCCCGACTCCTGTGCTTGCCTCCTACGTTCCGCTTTGTTTGGCTAGGTGTGCAAAGGGAGAACCACTGCGATTGTGCTTCCAGCTCGCATGGTTAAGTACCTCAGTGGAGAAAGCCAAAAGCTGACTGTCACAATAAGCGTAAACTGGTCAGCAATCCGATGACTATGTTAAATGACGGGCCGTTCATAACATTGGCCAAAGTGTTTACGGCTTGACCTCGGCTATCGCCAAACACTAACCGGGGGCTCGTAGTTAGCTTCCCCAGTTTCAAGCTCCTATGACTAAGTGAAAGTTATAAAGCCCGCATATCTGATTGCCTCATTTTCGCTAACACAACCGCCTTCGGGCACCGAGACATCGGCTAACGGTTGTTTTGTTATTGCGAAAACACCCTGTGGAGCATCTACAAAGGGGCGGAAGCCAACGATGGGCCACTTTCAACTGATAAATGGTCGCAACGGAGTCAAAATAAACATATCATCGGCATCCGTATTTAATATACGAGGGCTGCCTTTCGTAATCAATGTTATAAAGCCATACATATGCATCAATTTGACTTAAGATTTTGGCCGAGCGGGGTTGCCTGGCTCCTGTGCTTACCCCTACGTTCCTGATTGTTCGGCTAGGTGGTAAAGGGAGCACCTCTGTGATTGTTACTACCGGGTCATCCGAGTTAGTACCTCAGACTGGGTGAAGCCGAAAGCTAGAAATCTTAAAGGATCACATTGGTTGGCAGCGACAGAAGTAAATTTTTTGGTTCATTAATACCATAGAGTTCGGGAACTTTCGCCGAACTAAATCCTCAATATTTTCCTCCCACATTGATCGGAGGTGAGTTTTCATGATCATGATAAGCATGACGACCCAAAGAAAGGAACCGATAGCGGGACTTTTTTCTTTGGATGATGTTTCTTACGTTAAAACGTAATATAACATATCTCTCCGTGTACATTTGTTTATAGAACCGTATGACCGGATTGCCTTGTTTGCCGTAAAACTTTGCCCTTGTAAAGGCTTTATAAAGTAGGACAAACACTCCCCAGCTACTGGCCGAGGAGGTTGAAGCTGATGGTCGGTCAACAAAGTTTTGTACAATGCGGATCTGAGCATTAATGATGTAAAGTACTTGGATACATAGAATCATTACACATAAAAATTGCGAGTAAAATCCATTTACTGCATTCCATCTTTTAAACCCCTTGGGGCCTACCTTGGCGAGCTCGGATTTCGACCAGCTCTAAGCCCTTTTAAGATATCTTTATTTTCTTTCCGAGAAGTTTGTGTTAAACACAACAAAATTTTATGTCAAACGGACTTCGATCCTTAATTCGGCCACCCGTGCCCACATTAAGGCTCGGGGGCTACTTGGCTTTGCGCTCATTATTTACAATTATTAAAGGGGCACATCGATCCCCTGATTTGGTGTTGCCACCCGACCAGTGGCTCGGGGGCTATTGCATTGCCTATTCAATGCAGAAAATTCAAAGTGCTCAGTTTTCGGCATAACCGAACTATGACATGTACGTCTTCGGACGAAAATAAGTACCATATGGGAATTATCCGGCATCAAGCTGATATATCACGGCGACTTCTCACGACCCTCTCTCAGGGGCCCGTCCGCCGATCACTATTACCTCTAATATATTACACTGCGTTTCTATTCCTATGTATGCTGCCGAGCTAGGAGTTGATCCTCAGGCCGATTTCACAACCTGAGTCTCATAAGCTACTAGGATCAGCGGTTTCATATTTTCCTTCAGGTGCATCTCAGATTTTAGGCCAACAGACACCTTGAGGGCTACTGGCAATACATGTTGATAGTAAATAAGTTTACACGCATCAGAAATAAAATCCGTAAACAATCAGCCCAAGCCCGAGGTGGTGCATCACCTCGGAAGCAGTCCGGCATAAAGCTCGGATGCAAGTGGCTGGCTCTATAGAGGGCATTTCCGGCATTAAGCTCGGCGAACTTCCTTTAAACTTCTTCAAGCCTAGGTGATCTATGACACCTCGTATACAGTCCAGCATTGGAGCTCGGATATAGTCCGGCGTTGGTGCTCGGCTGCAAAAGATACCTCGAAATGTAGTCCGGCGTTGCAGCTCGGATGCAAGAGGACACCGCCGCCCGGGAACAACTTCGAACCCGAGGTGGGCGTAAAACTAACAAGGCATTGATATAAGCCGATAACTTAAATGGGCTCCTCGGATACCCGACATATAAACCCTTCGGATTTACTTCGGCGATCCTCAAGATCGAAGATAAGAAGATTTGTTGAACCAGTTTTCAAGACCGACGACCGAAGATGAAGAACAGTTCGGAAGAATCGAGGAGCGTCCCCAACTTGAAGACCGGTTCAGGGGGCTACTGACGGTGTCCTAGACTAGGGGGTACTCACCACGTCGTCTCCCCATCAGTTAGATTGGGCCGAGGACCCCCATGGCCGTATACTCATGGGCTAGTTCGGACAGCCGATGACATGCATGAGGAAGATTCCACAAGACTTGGTGATCAAGAGAAGGACTCCTCTCCACCAACGTATTCGGCTAGGACTCTTGTTATCCTAGGCCTCTGGTACATTATATAAGCCGGGGCCAGGCTAGTCGATAGATCATTATGACATTACTCATCATACCTCTAGGGTTTAGACCACAACATATGATCCCGAGGTAGATCAACTCTTGTAATCTTTATATTCATCAAGATCAATCAAGCAGGAAGTAGGGTATTACCTCCATTAAGAGGGCCCGAACCTGGGTAAACATCGTGTCCCCTATCTCCTGTTACCCATCGATCCATGATCCACAGCTTGGGACCCCCTACCCCGAGATCTGCCGGTTTTGACACCGACAGTGGGCCTTTTGCAATGTAAATGAATTTATTTTCCCCACATGCTTGTGTGATATGCTGAGTTCTAGCTCGATTTTGCCTTTGCTTTCTTTGGCTTCGCTCTTTGTCGAGTTCCTATGGCTGCCGCCCTGCCAGCCGGATACCCGCGCTGCGGTCTTTGGCCGGGTCAGGGACTTGGCCGTTTAGAATAGGCAAGTCACTTCAGCTACTTAAAGCATAGCTAGTCAAGCAAGAAGCCGGTCGGCCAGCTGTTGAGCAGCCGGACGGGGGAGGCGAAAGGCCGGCTTGGCCTGAATTGGCATTTTTCCTTTGTTGTTTTTCATGTGGATAGCGTTTCTGACCTTTAGCTCTTGCCAGCCGGACAGTCGCGCTGCGAGCTGTGGCAGGGGCGAAGAGAGGGCTTTGGTGTCGCCACACTATTGAGCCAACTTCGGATGGTGCCAACTTGGGCCAAGTCGGCGAGCCCCCGGGCCGGCTGACCAGACCCAGGCTGGGTGAAAGGATGAATACTCATACATAGGTGGAGCTTATCATAGAGACACAAAGGTAACCCTCGAGTGCGCCTCGGGGTACCTGTTGTCTTTACTTAGTACAAAAGATAGTGTGGTACATACACTGCATCAACTATAAAACGGGCGGAGAAGGTTCGCGTTCCATGGGCGCTCCGACTCTTGTCCGGCTGTGTCCCTCTTGCGTGCCCTGGGCTTCTGTGCGTCGATTAGGTAGTAGGAGTCGTTGCCCAGGGCCTTGCTGATGATGAAGGGCCCCTCCCAACGAGCCGAGAGCTTGTGCAAGCCGGCTATTCGCTGGATCAGTCGGAGCACAAGGTTGCCCTCGTGGAAAGCATGCAGCTTGATCTTCTTGTTATGGTAGCGGCACAGGCTCTGCTGATAGATGGCGGACCGGCTGAGTGCTAGCAGCCGGGCCTCTTCAAGCAGATCGACGCCGTCTTCGCGTGCCTCCTTTGCTTCAGCCTCCATGTACAGGGCGACGCGAGGCGAGTCGAACTCGATATCCGTTGGGATGATGGCCTTGGCCCCATACACAAGGAAGAAAGGAGTGAAGCCGGTTGGTCTGTTTGGCGTGGTCTGAACACTCCAAAGGACGGCCGGCAGCTCCTCGATCCAGCAGCTAGTCGGATTCAGGGTTCCATAGACCCTTGAGAGGTTCGAACTCTAGGGTGCGTGCGAAGAACTCATCCTCCCCAATCTGCCTGCTCAATGATTCCACGGCCTAGCTCGACGAACCCAAGGAACAACAGACACAACAGTTTATCCTGGTTCGGGCCACCTTGCGGTGTAATACCCTACTCCAGCTTTGTGGTAGATTTCCTCGAAGGGCTGAGGATGAACTAGTATAGTGGTGGAACATCCTCAGGAGGTGAGGTGTTCTTGAGCTCGATGAGCTGGTGAGGTGGTCAGGATGGAATGGATCTGATCTGGTTCCGTCCCTCTCCACGGTGGTGGCTAAGCCCTATTTATAGTGGCCTTTGTCCTCTTCCCAAATGTAGGTGGGAAGGGATCCCACAACAGCCAAATTCAAAGGGAGACAACTAGTACAAATTATCCTGATGAAATTAGTCTTCGCCTGCAAAAGCCTCTGGTGGTGACACCGCAGTGGGCTCCGCGATGACCTCCGTCTTGCTGTCCTGGTGGTCTTGGTCTCATTGCACTGATATGGAAACCTTTGCTTGATTCCTCGAGACCCCACGCCTGCGCTTGCTTCCTTAGCAGCAAAGAGGAAACTGGTACACTACGCCCGCTGGCGCCCGCCTGGCCTTGGTCGTCATGGCTCACGTCATGTGAACCTCGAGAGGTGTAGCTTGCATTGATATCTCCGCTCCTCGGGATCCAGCCTGGGGAGGCCGCCCCTCGTGGAGGTCTTGGTGCCGTCCGCCTCGCGAGGCTTGGCCCCTCGCGAGGGTCTTGAGTTGTTGTTGCTGAAGCTGGGTTGTACCGGGCCATTGGTTGAGCCACGCCTTGGGCTGCAGGCAGGCAATTCTGGGCACCCCCGTTCCCAAGACACCAACAGTAGCCCCCGGGCCCAAGGCACGCTCGAACTTCGCTTTGAGACAAAGCCAAAGGGCAAGTGCGGAGCGTCGCGGGCCTTAACCACCTGCGGCCTCGGTTGACGCATGGAGATTGATGGAACGTGGGCGCCTCCGCTTCCCAACGCTGCCTCGGCAACCATTCAACTTGACGAGACCCTGCTGCATGTATAGAAAAATCATCATTACGTGCGATCATGGAGGCCAGCGGTTGGCCTCCCTCCGGCTATAAATGAGGGGAGCCCCCTTGCTCATCTCTGTCTTCTCCCCACCCGCTCCTTCTTCTTCCTCCTTGCCTCGTCATCTTGTCGCGGTACCCATGGCGCCAATTAGGAGGTTCTCCGCTGCGGAGAAAGGGAAAACCCCACATGAAAAGTAGGGGCCACTTCCACCGAAGAAGAGGCTCAGCCGTCCTCGCGACGTTGGCGTGAGGCTGGAGGGGACGCGACCTTGGTACGAGCGGCCTCCGCCTGGCTTCCCGCTTCCTCTGTACGCCCAAGTGCAAGGCTCCGGAGAAGGCGGCAGTGCCCTGCATCGCGCAAGCCACGGTCGTGGTGGCCAGGCTGAGGTTGCACGGCATGCTGGCCCGTGAACCCATGCCAAAGGCTCCTCGCGCGAGTTCGTGCTATGGGCGGCGATGCCATCGCGCACATTGATCCAGCCCCCGTGGTTCTTCACCGAGGAGATGCCGCTGAGGGGGCCACTTGAGCTATGACTGCAGCACTCCGGGTGCTACAGTTTGGCCACGGGGGCGGAGGTCGAGGTCGTCTCCCCAGGCAAGATCTACATGACTCGAGGATGGGGCGAGGTCGCCCGCGCCTGCCGCACGGAGGGGTCCCTCGCCATCCACTTCGAGTACGACGGCGCCTCCACGCTTTCCTTCAAGGTCTTCGACGAGGAGGGCCGCCGCCTGGAGTGCTGCCCTGGAGGCAACGGCCTGCGTGGTGTGGCTACGGGCGCCAAGCCCACCTCCGGGCCTGTCGTCAGCTCCTCCAGCAGCAGCGATGAGTCTTGGGAGTCCAGCGACTCTCCTGATTCTAGCGAGTCTCCAGAGTCAAGCGACAATAGCTATGTGCCACCGAGCTCTCGCCGTGCCCGGAGCGCGGCAGCGACATCTGCTCGGTGTTGACGATGATCTATATGGGTGATACGTCTCCAACGTATCTATAATTTTTGATTGCTGCATGCTATATTATCTTATGTTTTGGACATTATTGGGCTTTATTATCCACTTTTATATTATTTTTGGGACTAACCTATTAACCGGAGGCCCAGCCCAGAATTGCTGTTTTTTGCCTATTTCAGAGTTTCACAGAAAAAGAATATCAAACGGAGTCCAAACGGAATGAAACCTTCGGGAACGTGATTTTTGGAACGAACAAGATCCAGGAGACTTGGACCCTACGTCAAGCAACCAACAGGGAAGCCACGAGGTAGGGGGGCGCACCCTCCACCCTCGTGGGCCCCCTGTTGCTCCACCGACGTACTTCTTCCTCCTATATATACCCACGTACCCCCAAACGATTAGATACGGAGCCAAAAACCTAATTCCACCGCCGCAACCTTCTGTACCCACGAGATCCCATCTTGGGGCCTGTTCGGGAGCTCCGCCGGAGGGGGCATCCATCACGGAGAGCTTCTACATCAACACCATAGCCTCTCCGATGAAGTGTGAGTAGTTTACCTCAGTCCTTCGGGTCCATAGTTATTAGCGAGATGGCTTCTTCTCTCTTTTTGGATGTCAATACAATGTTCTCCCCCTCTCTCGTGGAGATCTATTCGATGTAATCTTCTTTTTGCGGTGTGTTTGTTGAGATCGATGAATTGTGGGTTTATGATCAAGTTTATCTATGAACAATATTTGAATCTTCTCTGAATTCTTTTATGTATGATGGGTTATCTTTGCAAGTCTCTTCGAATTATCAGTTTGGTTTGGCCTACTAGATTGATCTTTTTTGCAATGGGAGAAGTGCTTAGCTTTGGGTTCAATCTTGCGGTGTCCTTTCCCAGTGACAGTAGGGGCAGCAAGGCACTTATTGTATTGTTGCCATCGAGGATAACAAGATGGGTTTTTTATCATATTGCATGAATTTATCCCTCTACATCATGTCATCTTGCTTAAAGCGTTACTCTGTTTTTTATGAACTTAGTACTCTAGATGCATGCTGGATAGCGGTCGATGAGTGGAGTAATAGTAGTAGATGCAGGCAGGAGTCGGTCTACTTGTCTCGGACGTGATGCCTATATACATGATCATACCTAGATATTCTCATAACTATGCTCAATTCTGTCAATTGCTCAACAGTAATTTGTTCACCCACCGTAAAATACTTATGCTCTTGAGAGAAGCCACTAGTGAAACCTATGGCCCCCGGGTCTATCTTCATCATATTAATCTCCCAACACTTAGTTATTTCCTTTGCTTTTTTACTTTGCCTTTTATTTTACTTTGCATCTTTATCACAAAAATACCAAAAGTATTATCCTATCATATCTATCAGATCTCACTCTCGTAAGTGACCGTGTAGGGATTGACAACCCCTTATCGCGTTGGTTGCGAAGATTTATTTGTTTTGTGTAGGTGCGAGGGACTCACGCGTAGCCTCCTACTGGATTGATACCTTGGTTCTCAAAAACTGAGGGAAATACTTACGCTACTTTGCTGCATCACCCTTTCCACTTCAAGGGAAAACCAACGCAGTGCTCAAGAGGTAGCAATGGGATTGGCGTCAGCCTCACGTGGCCCACTATTGATGACGGCATCGACGGCGGTGCCCGTATCCAAGGTTTCTTGAGGGTTTTCTCCTTTTGTTCCCTGCGAGGAATCAAGACAAACCCCGTGGGGGTATGTAAAGGACTTGTAATTCTTTTGCTCTGATGTTTATTACTCTTAGTATAAGGTTGCAGCCGTGTGTCCCGCTTCAGCATTGTTCCCCCTTTTCGTTCTCGCGGTAGCTTAGCGCTCTATGCCGGCAGGTCCCAGCCCCCAGGGAGGCTTCGGCCGTTGTTCGTATGCCAGGTCACGATGTCGTGGTCAAGGCTAGGAGGTGAGCGGCCTGAAGTCCGGTAAGAGTTCCTAAGGCACGATGCACAAGAGGTCCCCTTTGGCGTGCAAGCAGCTTCCTGAAGGCTGAAAAGGAAAGTGGCATTGCCGGAGCGAGATTACGAGAGTCGAAAATGAGCGAGATTACGAGAGTCGGAAATTCCGGGCAGCAGGTTCGTGCTGATTCGTATAAGTGACTTATCTTGATGAGCCAGAGTGGTTTTCCCAAGCAACCGAATCTCGAGGACAAGATTCATTCTAAGTGGGGTAGGTTTGTGACAGCCTCGTTTTTGCCCTCTCTCATTTGCTCGATTTTTATTTGGATTAAATTTGAAACTTGGAGTTTTTGAATCGTTTCATATGGACTGAAACACTTGGGTACTCTTGGCTTTCACCCAAGTGCTCCATTTCCCTCTCTGATCATCATTCCCCTTCTGATCCATCCCAAAATAATCTTTGGAATATTTTTCTTAAAAGAAAAATATTCATTTTCTCTCAAAAACCCTAGCCAGATCAGTATGCTCCAAAGCAACCCTAATTTTTATGGCCCAAAAAATCTGAGATAATTCACAAATATTCTTTGAACCCTAGGGCACCTTCCCGAGCAAAAATATTTCATCACTTTTTGGAATATTTTTGCTACAGAAAATATTTTCTCTTCTGGACAGAAATGGTGGTTTCTACAGCAACTACCATTTTACTTGCTCCATTGTGTCTGGGTTTTCTTGTGCATTTTCAACTTACTAACTCTTGGCTAACCTCCAAAGCACAGCCTCTAACTCCCAGCCATTTGACCTTAGTAACCTCTCAAAGTTACTAACCAGAAACTTACCTGGCGTTTAAAAACTTCTCTACTGCACCTGGATCCAAACCAAAGCGTGGTAACATCTCAAACTACCACGGACAACACGCCAGACATGTAGTTTAGGCATAGCTCAGCCTGATGTCATAGTCCATGCGGTGACCGCGTTCGTCTAGGGGTGCAGGCATGCGTGTCGACGCGCTCTGAGTGCCGCCGAGCGCTCTGTTTCGCGCGTGCTCGCTTCCCTGACTGTCATAGCTCACCAAACTTCGCCACCATCTTCATCTCAACTCCCTTAACTCCCCTCTGGCGCTCGCCGACGCCGGAGCTCGCCGCAGCGAGCACGAGCACGGTCCGGCCAACCCAATAGTGCGGTGCGCACTGTGCTCGTCGCCTTCTCCTCGTTCCTGTGCTCGTCTCCGTCCGCCAACAGTTGCCGCGTGAGCTGCGTCGCCTTCTTCCCCTCTCATAGACGCCGCTCATCGCCGGGCGCCATGGACAGGTGTCCACCGGCGGAGCCCGAAACCCCCTCGCCGCTCGCCTATAAATGGAGCCGCCCCCAGCCTCCTCGAGCACCATCCAGCACTCCCACACACCCCACAAGCGAGTAGGAAGCCGTAGCCCCTAGCTACACTACGGGTACGGGCAGGTGCGCCTGAACCCCCTCTTGCCATCCCTCCCTCTCGTTTTGGCCAAGGAGTCCTCGTCGCCGGCGAGAGCTCCGGCGGAGCTGCGACGCCCTCTGTTTCCTTCTCCCCCTCCTCCTAACCTGACTAGCGGGGCCAGCTAGTCAGCCACTCTATACGCGCGCGAAGTGGTACGAGTGGTGGCACCCCTGGGCTTTACGCCTTCGACGTCACCCCCCAGCCTGCTTATTTTTATTCAAATTCATTTGAATTTATAGAACACTTCAAACAACCATAACTCCTCAACCATAAGTCCAAATGAATTGATTCTTTTTGCATCTTTTTCTTTGCAAAGAAATCTAGGAGCTCACCAAAGATGAGATTTTTCTGAGCTGTTTAGAATTTCTGGTGATTTTCAGAAGTGTTCTTGATATTTTGTTTTTGTGTTTAAAATTATATTCAGAGGGTGAGGCTTGTCTTGAGGATCACCAGAAGGCTTGTGAACCTCATCTGCACTAAGGCAAGCCACATCAACATTTTCATTGTGTCATTTCAATATTTATGATTTTCTTACTTGAATGAAATGATTAATCCATGCATTTAAATAACTATTGTGTTATTTATATTATGTTAAGTGTTTGCTAGTTAATATGCTTGATTTACAGAATGTGGAAACTAGCTTAGTTGGTGAAGCAAAGCTAGGATCTATTTGTGGTGATGATACAAATAAATTTTGTTATGCATGTTATTAATTATTTAAAGTTATGTTCTTACATAAATAAAATAATAGAAATTTGCTAGAAAATAGTCTATTAAGTACTTGTTTAGTCATTTTACTTGACTTACAGAATGTTTGAACCTCACTTGGTTGGTAAAGAAATTAGGATTTGTGTGTGGTAAAATCTTTATTATTCTTATGAGAAATTAATCGGAGTTACGTTCTTGCATGAGAAAATAATAAAACTTGCTGCAAAATATTTTGGTTAATATGTGAGTTATCTTGATCAGCAAAGTAATATGAGTTGTTGATGTTTATGCTTAGTGATAATATGGATGACATCGATCATTTTCGTTATTAAGTGATGCATGTGTAGTTTTGCATTTCATGGCATGCTATGACACCGGTCATTTTCATTTTAAGTTGAACCTGAATATAACTCAACTTGAATATACCGTTGACTGGGTCATGGTGCCAGTGAATCGAGTTTTTCCCAGTGCAACCACATTTGCCTTTGTGGGAAGGCCTTGATTCGGTCCATTGACATTGCCTCTGGTCAGTGCCTCCAACTAGGGAAGGTTACGTCGTGCTTACCCTGGCCCGGTAAGCAGGCATAACCTTGTGTGCCCGTTGTTGAGATTATGGTACCGGGTCCTCGAGTGGGATCATTTTGGCCACGACAGTGGTCAGTGTGTCTTTGGTAGACACGGGGCCACCCAGGACTAGCCCATTGGGGATTGGGTCGGAGTGGCCGGGAGAGTGTCATGGCAATGGAAGGGTTTCGTCGGAATGCCGCTGGTCCACCCGAATGGGAGTGCGAGGCCATGGGTTCCGTGGTGTGGGTACAGTGTGCTACCTCTGCAGAGTGTATAATCTATCGATAGCCGAGTCCACGGTCACGGACACCTCGTAGTAGGTCCGACCATGAGTCAATGTTTAATAAAATGTGCACACTAAGCTATGAACTTTGCATTGTTGAGGATGGCGGAAAGGCCATCGAGATATTCGGGACCAGATATTGGTTGTGGTTGTGATCGCCGTAAGGATCACGAGTTACTCTTGTTAAGACCACGTTGGTGGCTTGTTTGTAATCCGAGAATGATCACGGTTGGTAAGTTGTCCCGAGGGACGTTCGAGCATGATCACAGCATGTTTGACATATAGTGTTGCATTATTAATAATTGGTTAAGTATCATGATATTGTTTGCCATTATGATTATGGCTGTTGTGAGCTTGCAAGTGCATTCAATGTACTGACCTGGCGTGTCATGCCAGATTTCAGAAAGTCTCGTTGGAGAGGAGCACTGCTCAAGTCTAGATCGTGTCCACATCGGTGTGCCTGTGATATGGAGCTTCCGCTATGACGTTATTCCGCTGCCACGTAGTTGTTCTGATCGAGGCCCTTTATGTTCACTAAATAATGTACATATTGTTCAGCCGCACCGGGTGTGCCGCTTGGCCTCGACAGCTGTTGTAATATAAACTCTGTTCCGCTAGCATCAATAAAGCGGTTGTTTTCTGTACCAAGATGTTGTGTGTTGCCAGAAGACATGGTCTCTGGGCTGGCAATGCATGGTAAACCGGTCGCTCTGAGCCGGGGTGCCACAACTCTTGGTATCAGAGCCACGCTGACTGTAGGCCACGCTAGACTATGACGTGTTAAATGGACGTTAGATATGAGTTTAAGTTGAGTGTCGGTAGTAATTTTTGCTGGTTGTTGCATTGCGTGCATTTGGCTTATAAATTTTTATGCTAACCTGCTAATGGTTGTGGGTGTAGATGGCTCCGGTGCCATATCCGTGCCAGTTGCAGCTGATGCCGTACACGTCACCGCACCTCCTTCGCAACGTGTGGCGTCGGCTGTACCCTCTCGGAGACGACCCAGTCTATCGTGTGTACCAGGAGCATCTAGCTGATTTAGTGTATGCGTATCACGCAGTGGTCACTCTGCGCACTAGTTCCGATTCCAGCTCTTACACTCCTACTTCTCGGAGCGGATACGCGTCCACCGCTTCTCAGGCTGTCCAGTTTGCTGCATTTGAGGTCCTTGTCGAGCTTCGCTACAACAAGGTCCGAATGCAGAACCACCCAGGTTTCTATTACTACCCATCTTTGCACGACAACGGTCGTGTCCGTTTCCCTATCATTGATCCGGAGTCTGATAGCGTTGCTAGCCACCTTGCTCGTTATGTCACTGCTAGCTATCTGATGATCAACGAGCTGGCTCGAGAGCTGACTCGTGCCCGTACTACTTTAGCCACTTCTTTAGTCACTACTAGATCTGCCACTACTCCATCTTCTATGGGATTTACCCCTTATATTCCAGCCAGTTCTAGTTCCCCTATTTCGCCGGTTACTCCTCCGAGTAGCACGGGCGTCTCGGCCGTGAATCCTCTCAGTACTCCTGCTGAGTGGGTTTCACTTCTCGCTACTCCTGTAGCCCCGATGCTTCATCCTACCCCTGCCCCTGAGGGAGAGCCCTCGAGGCAGCGCCGTCATGTTACCTTTAACCCAGAGGTTTCCGTTAACCACGTCAGTTCGGGATCCGAGACCGCTTCAGGGGAGGACACCGCAGCACCAGCAGAGCAGTAGTATCTTTGAGTATTCGCAGTCGTCCGGATGGTGTACGGATGTAGTCGTACGAGTCATGATGTTTCGTTGCATGTATGAGAGTAGTTGAACCTGGCATGTTGTTTATCTTTCATGTATGAGCCTATGTATAATTATGTTGGGACTTTATTCGCCGTATTTTCTTCGCTCTTTTGTTTTCTTCCGGGATTTGTTGCTGGCTTTTCCCCAATTTTATTCTTGGGTGTTTCTCATCTCGATTGCGTTGTCTTGGGAAAAAATCCACAATAGGATGACGCAGGGAGGCAGCAGTAGCAACGTTCGTGAGGGAACTCCTATTCGTCGTTCCGCACGACAGGCAGGACATTCTCCCGAGCCGTACGTTCCGCCACCACCTCCACCGCGTAATCCGCCCTCCACCGAGAAAATTCTGCGTATGTTTGAGGAAAGAAGGAACAATGATCTGATTGAAATATTAAGAAGTGTGCAAGCTATGGTTGGACAGAATGGAAATCAGAATGGTCATCACTCAAAGCTGTCAGATTTTCAGAGGACCAAGCCACCCAGCTTCAGTCAGATTGTTGACCCATTGGATGCAGACGATTGGTTGCGCACCATTGAGAAAAAGTTTGGGATTGCTCGTACTGAATAAAATGATAAAGTTCCATCTGCAACTCATTACCTTGAAGGCGCAGTTGCCATATGGTGGGAAAATACAAAAGCCATGTGGCCGGTTGATGAGGAAATCACCTGGGAAAAGTTTAAGAATCAATTCCGAAAAAATCATATCCCTATTGGAGTTATATAGACCAAGCAGCGTGAATTTCTCACACTCATCCAAGGAAATCAGTCCGTCGCTGAATATTTGCAAAAATTCAATCATCTGGCCCGTTACTCTCTTTATGACATGGCCACCGAAGAAAGGAAGATTGACAGATTTCTTGGAGGCCTAAATCCGCAACTCCGGTGTACTCTCAGTATGCTTGATTTCCTAGATTTCCAAACTCTGGTGAACAAGGCTTTCATTGATGAGCGGGAGCACAAGCTTATAGCAGATAATAGGCCTGTTAACAACGACAACAAGCGTAAGTATGAGCCAAAGAAGGATGGGCAACCAGTGCAAAAGGCTCATACCTGGCAGCAGACTCGGGTGGAATACAAGCCAAATTGGCAGCAGAATGTTAACAAGACCACCACTCAAGTCAAGAATGTCGTGACCAACCCAATACATGAAGAGCATCAGCGCAATAATTCTTCCTTTAATTGTGGGCAGAACGGACATTATGCCAGACAGTGCCCCAAGAACAACAAGGCGAATGCCCTAATCAGGCCACAAGTCAACTTTATGGAGTCATGGCCAATCTAGCAAAACTTCACTGGGCACGTGCATCATATCTCCACCGATGAAGCCCAAGAGAAGCTAGAAGTCGTCATTGGTATGTTTTCTGTTAATGACATACCTGCCGTAATTTTATTTGACTCTGGGGCTTCCCATTCTTTTATTTCTCGGAGTTTTGCTGCCCAAAACAACTTTCCTTGCACGCTTTTGGGCAAAAATATGCTGGTACAAACCCCGGGATCTATAATCAAGAGCAATCTGGTCTGCCGTGATCTGGAAATCAATATCAACGGAGTCTACTTTCCAACCTCTCTGATAATTATTGAGTCTGAAAAGTTGGATATTATATTGGGTATGAATTGGTTGACAAAATATCAAGTTTGCATAAACTGCGCAACCCGAGAAGTCACTTTGACCAGTCTGAATGGGCAGACTATCAAATTCTACGCTCGCAAGAATATACCCAAGCAAGAATTGGTTTGCACCGCTATGGCTAAATTGGAATCTATTCCTGTGGTCAGCGAGTACCCTGATGTATTTCCGGAAGAACTGCCAGGCATGCCACCAGATCGGGAACTGGAATTTGCAATAAATCTTGTGCCCAGGACTGCACCGTTATACAAGAAGTATTACCGGATGCCCTCATCAGAATTAGTGGAGCTAAAGAAACAGCTTGATGAATTGCTCCAGAAAGGATATATTCGTCCCAGCTCTTCACCATGGGGATCACCTGCTATTTTCGTGGACAAAAAGGATGGCTGTCTCCGTATGTGCGTAGATTACCGCCAGCTGAATGAGGTCACTATCAAAAATAAATATCCGTTGCCAAGGATTGATGATCTGTTTGATCAGCTCAGTGGGGCTAAAGTATTCTCTAAGATCGATTTACGGACCGGATATCATCAGCTCAAGATTAAAAAGGAGGATATTCCTAAGACCGCATTCACTACTCGATACAGTCTTTACAAAAATACCGTGATGTTCTTTGGTCTCACCAATGCCCCTTCTTTCTTCATGCATATGATGAACAAAGTATTCATGGACTTCCTCGACAAATTCGCGGTAGTCTTCATCGATGACATCCTCATTTACTCCAAGGGTGAAGAAGAGCACAAGGATCACCTCCGAGCAGTGCTACAACGACTCCGCGACCATCAGCTATACGCCAAATTCAGTAAATGCGAATTTTGGCTCAAGCAAGTTGGGTTTCTTGGACATGTACTATCCGCCGAAGGTATAGCCGTGGACCCGAGCAAAGTAAAGGATGTGCTCGATTGGGTGCTGCCCACGACTGTGACGCAGATCCGTAGTTTTCTCGGATTGGCTGGATATTACCGTCGTTTTATTGAAGGGTTTTCCAAGATTGCTAAACCCATGACGAAGCTGATAAAAAATGATAAGAAGTTTGAATGGACGGAGGACTGTGAGAAAAGTTTTAATGAGTTAAAGATACGTCTGACAACCGCACCTGTATTGACTCTTCCAGACATTTATCGCAGTTTTGATGTGTATTGTGACGCCTCCAGGCAAGGTATTGGTTGCGTACTTATGCAAGACAGCAAGGTAGTAGCATATGCATCACGACAGCTACGACCCCATGAGGGAAATTATCCTACTCATGATTTGGAATTGGCTGCGGTGGTTCATGCATTAAAAATTTGGAGACACTACCTCATTGGAAAACGGTGCCAAATTTTTACCGACCACAAGAGTCTCAAATACATCTTCACTCAGCCAGATTTAAACCTCCATCTGCGAAGATGGCTAGAGTTGGTCAAGGATTATGACCTTGGAATAAATTACCACCCGGGCAAGGCCAACGTAGTTGCTGATGCACTCAGTCGAAAGCCCGTCAGCTTAAATGTCATATTGAGATCCTTGCCGCCCGAACTCCAAGAGGAGATCGCTCAGCTCAACTTGGTCATAGTGGATGCCGGCCTCGCTAATATTTTGGAAGTTACATCCACACTTGAGATAGAGATCCGCAAGGCCCAGCCAGCTGACACCGAGCTGCAAAGACGTGCCCAGGGCCAGATGGCAGAACAGACCCCAGATTTCTTCAAGGACAAATTCGGTACCCTAAGATTCCGTGGACGGATTTGTGTACCCAATCAACCGGATTTAAGGAAGAAAATTCTGTCAAAAGCACACGAATCCTCATATTCCATTCACCCGGGAGGTACGAAAATGTATGAGGACCTTAGACAAATATTCTGGTGGGATGGAATGAAGAAAGACATTGCCTATTTTGTAGCCTGTTGCGACATATGCAACAAGGTGAAGGCAGAGCATCAGAAGCCAGCCAGACTCCTCCAACCGCTGTCGGTTTCACAATGGAAATGGGATAACGTTTGTATGGATTTCATTATGGGATTGCCTAAGACTCAGCGAGGCAATGATGCAATCTGGGTTATAGTGGACACCCTAACCAAGGTCGCTCACTTCATTCCAATCAGCACCAGATACAGGGCAGATCAACTTCCACAGCTGTATGTATCCAGAATAGTCAGTCTGCATGGAGTACCCCGAACTATCACTTCCGACCGAGGTTCCCAGTTTACCTCCGCTTTTTGGTCACGCCTCCATCAAGCCTTGGGGACAACACTGAAATATAGTACTGCTTATCATCCTCAGACGGATGGACAGACAGAAAGGGTAAATCAAATACTCGAAGATATGTTGCGAGCCTGTGCTTTAGCCCAAGGACCCAAATGGGAAGGCTGTTTGCCATATGTCGAGTTTTCCTATAACAACAGCTTCTAGACTAGTCTGAAAATGTCACCATATGAAGCTCTGTATGGCCGTAAGTGCCGCACTCCTTTAAATTGGTCTCAAACTGGAGATAGTCATATCTTCAGAACAGATCTCATGATGGAAGCTGAGAAACAAGTTAAGGAAATCAGAGACAGATTGAAATTGGCCAAATCTCGACAGAAAAGTTATTATGATGCAAAGCATCGATAGATAAGTTTTGAACCCGGAGAGCACGTATACCTCCGAGTCACTCCTATGAAAGTAGTCAAGAGATTTCAGACGCATGGAAAGTTGGCCCCCAGATTTATCGGTCCATTCCCAGTTATGTCTCGAGTAGGTACTGTTGCGTATCAATTAGAACTACCCGCTGAGTTGGCGGACGTGCACAACGTGTTTCATGTTTCACAATTGAGACGATGCATATCCCCGCCTGAGAAAAGGACTGCTATGGCTGAGGTAGAGTTGGCAAATGATTTAACTTATGAAGAGAGACCATTCAGAATTTTAGATCAGATGGAAAGGGTCACTCGCAGTAAAGTAAGGAAATTTTACAAAGTTCAGTGGGAGCATCACACAGAGTCAGAATCAACTTGGGAGCGGGAAGAATTTCTACAGTCACATTATCCAAAGTGGTTTTCCCAAGTAACCGAATCTCGAGGACAAGATTCATTCTAAGTGGGGGAGGTTTGTGACAGCCTGGTTTTTGCCCTCTCTCATTTGCTTGATTTTTATTTGGATTAAATTTGAAACTTGGAGTTTTTGAATCTTTTCATATGGACTTAAACACTTGGGTACTCTTGGCTTTCACCCAAGTGCTCCATTTCCCTCTCTGATCATCATTCCCCTTCTGATCCATCCCAAAATAATCTTTGGAATATTTTTCTTAAAAGAAAAATATTCATTTTCTCTCAAAAATCCTAGCCAGATCAGTATGCTCCAAAGCAACCCTAATTTTTATGGCCCAGAAAAATCTGAGATAATTCACAAATATACTTTGAACCCTAGGGCACCTTCCTGAGCAAAAATATTTCATCACTTTTTGGAATATTTTTGCTACAGAAAATATTTTCTGTTCTGGACAGAAATGGTGGTTTCTACAACAACTACCATTTTACTTGCTCCATTGTGTCTGGGTTTTCTTGTGCATTTTCACCTTAGTAACTCTTGGCTAACCTCCAAAGCACAGCCTCTAACTCCCAGCCATTTGACCTCAGTAACCTCTCAAAGTTACTGACGAGAAACTTACCTGGCGTGTAAAAACTTCTCTACTGCACCTGGATCCAAACCAAAGCGTGGTAACATCTCAAACTACCAAAGACAACACGCCAGAAATGAAGTTTAGGCTTAGCTCGGCCTGATGTCATAGTCCACGCGGTGACTGCGTTCGTCCAGGGGTGCTGGCATGTGTGTCGACGCGCTCTGAGTGCCGCAGAGCGCTCTGTTTCGCGCGTGCTCGCTTCCCCGACTGCCGTAGCGCACCAAAATTCGCCACCATCTTTGTCTCAACTCCCTTAACTCCCCTCTGGCGCTCGCCGACGCTAGAGCTCGCCGCAGCGAGCACGGGCACGGTCCGGCCAACCCAACAGTGCGGTGCGCACTGTGCTCGTCGCCTTCTCCTCGTTCCTATGCTCGTCTCCGTCCGCCAACAGTTGCCGCGTGAGCTGCATCGCCTTCTTCCCCTCTCACTAACGCCGCTTGTCGCCGGGCTCCATGGACAGGTGTCCACCGGCGGAGCCCGAAACCCCCTCGCCGCTCGCCTATAAATGGATTCGCCCCCAGCCTCCTCGAGCACCATCCAGCACTCCCACACACCCCACAAGCGAGTAGGAAGCCGTAGCCCGGCCGGGCAGACCTCGGGCTGCCGTCCCCAAGCTCGAGCTCGCCGGCGATCCCCTCTGGTCGTCGCGGTAGCTCCAGCCCCTCCCAGGCCAGGGCGACCCTTCCAGGGCCTCCTCCCCTCTCTGATGAAGCCGTTCCGCCCCTCTGGAGCCCCTGGAGTTGCCTCTGCTCGCCGTCTTCTTCATCTCCGGCGACCACCGTGTTCTGCCTCCGCTTGCGAGGTTGATTCCGACGCCGTCTGACCGCCCCTAGCTACGCTATGGGTACGGGAAGGTGCGCCTCGACCCCCTCTTGCCATCCCTCCCTCTCGTTTTGGCCAAGGAGTCCTGGGCTTTACGCCTTCGACGTCACCCCCCTCCCAAGCATGCTTATTTTTATTCAAATTAATTTGAATTTACAGAACACTTCAAACAACATAACTCCTCAACCATAAGTCCAAATGAATTGATTCTTTTTGCATCTTGTTCTTTGCAAAGAAATCTAGCAGCTCACCAAAGATGAGATTTTTCTGAGCTGTTTAGAATTTCTGGTGATTTTCAGAAGTGTTCTTGATATTTTTTTGTGTTTAAAATTATTTTCAGAGGGTGAGGCTTGTCTTGAGGATCACCAGAAGGCTTGTGAACCTCATCTGCACTAAGGCAAGCCACAGCAACATTTTCATGGTGTCATTTCAATATTTATGATTTTCTTACTTGAATGAAATGATTAATCCATGCATTTAAATAACTATTGTGTTATTTATATTCTGTTAAGTGTTTGCTAGTTAATATGCTTGATTTACAGAATGTGGAAACTAGCTTAGTTGGTGAAGCAAAGCTAGGATCTATTTGTGGTGATGATACAAATAAATTTTGTTATGCATGTTATTAATTATTTAAAGTTATGTTCTTGCATAAATAAAATGATATAAATTTGCTAGAAAATATTCTGTTAAGTACTTGTTTAGTCATTTTACTTGACTTATAGAATGTTTGAACCTCACTTGGTTGGTAAAGAAATTAGAATTTGTGTGTGGTAAAATCTTTGTTATTCATATGAGAAATTAATCGGAGTTACGTTCTTGCATGAGAAAATAATAAAACTTGCTGCAAAATATTTTGGTTAATATGTGAGTTATCTTGATCTGCAAAGTAATATGAGTTGTTGATGTTTATGCTTAGTGTGAATATGGATGACATCGGTCATTTTCGTTATTCAGTGATGCATGTGTAGTTTTGCATTTCATGGCATGCTATGACACCGGTCATTTTCATTTTAAGTTGAACCTGAATATAACTCAACTTGAATATACCGTTGACTGGGTCATGGTGCCGCTGAATCGAGTTTTTTCCCAATGCAACCACATTTGCCTTTGTGGGAAGGCCTTGATTCGGTCCATTGACATTGCCTCTGGTCGGTGCCTCCAACTAGGGAAGGTTACGTCGTGCTTACCCTGGCCCGGTAAGTAGGCATAACCTTGTGTGCCTGTTGTTGAGATTATGGTACCAGGTCCCCGAGTGGGATCGTTTTGGCCACGACGGTGTTGGGTGTGTCTTTGGTAGACACGGGGCCTCCCAGGACTAGCCCGTTGGGGATTGGGTCGGAGTGGCCGGGAGAGTGTCATGGCAATGGAAGGGTTTCGTTGGAATGCCGTTAGTCCACCCAAATGGGAGTGCAAGGCCATGGGTTCCGTGGTGTGGGTACAGTGTGCTACCTCTGCAGAGTGTATAATCTATCGATAGCCGAGTCCATGGTCACGGACACCTCGTAGTAGGTCCCACCATGAGTCAACGTTTTATAAAATGTGCACACCAAGCTATGAACTTTGCATTGTTGAGGATGGCAGAAAGGCCATCGAGATATTCGGGACCAGATATTGGTCGTGGTTGTGATTGCCGTAAGGATCACGAGTTACTCTTTTTAAGACCATGTTGGTGGCTTGTTTGTAATCCGAGAATGATCACGGTTGGTAAGTTGTCCCGAGGGACGTTCGAGCATGATCACAGCATGTTTGACATATAGTGTTGCATTATTAATAATTGGTTAAGTATCATGATATTGTTTGCCATTATGATTATGCATGTTGTGAGCTTGCAAGTGCATTCAATGTACTGACCTGGCGTGTCATGCCAGATTTCAGGAAAGTCTCGTTGGAGAGGAGCGGTGCTCAAGTCTAGATCGTGTCCACATCGGTGTCCCTGTGATATGGAGCTTCCGCTACGACATTATTCCGCTGCCACGTAGTTGTTCTGATCGAGGCCCCTTTATGTTCACTAAATAATGTACTTATTGTTCAGCCGCACCGGGTGTGCCGCTTGCCCTCGACAGCTGTTGTAATATAAACTCTGTTCCGCTAGCATCAATAAAGCGGTTGTTTTCTGTACCAAGATGTAGTATGTTGCCAGAAGACATGGTCTCTGGGCTGGCAATGTATGGTAAACCGGTCGCTCTGAGCCGGGGTGCCACACAGCCCGAGGGGCGCCCCCAATAGAGCGAATCAAAGGCGCAAAAGGATACGCGTCGTAGGGATAGGCCCATGCGATTTGGGGATAATGCAGCCCTAGGGGTGCCCCGAACTGAGTAAACCGGAAAATGTCACCTGGCACCATGGCTGAAGAAGTGTTGGAGTAGTTGAAGATTTGTGTTGAAGAAGTCGCTCCTCACGAGCCGCCTGGGTCCTGAACCTGGGGAGGCTCTGGGTGCTTAGGGGGCTCGCGAAGAACCGTCGCCATCTCCCCCAGGACCGCCTGGTGCTTGGCCTCCTGAGCCGCCAGAATGCTCCGCATGCAACGTTGGAAGGTAACAACCGCGTTCGGAAGGCCGAAGGGCATGCGAACGTAGTTGTGAGGGGGCCTCACACCGACCAACATGCGATGGCCAGAAGTGCTCCTGGGACGCGGCCCTGTTGAGTCCTGGAATGTTGACACAGACGCGCAGCTCGTTGTCCTCGTCAGGACAAGGAGCCGCTCCAGGTGGTGCGCGGTGGTCGCCGCGCATGGTTCTCGCCTCTTGAAGCTCCTCGGTTGTCTTGGTGATGAACTCCTGAGCACTTGACATCCCATGCCTTGTGCCCTCATGGGGGAAACGCGCACTGAAGCACGCCTCCACGTGGTGCCCGAGCGCCTCCCTCGTGCTGTTGGCTAAGTCGGAGGCCCTCCAGAAGAGATCCCCGAGCCCAGCCTGAGAGGGGCGCCGGGTGCTCCTTCCTATGCGAGAGAGGGAGGCGCCCCATCCGTGGGCGCAGGTCCTAAGGTGGTGCCGTTGGAGACACCGCTCTCCTGAGGCTCTTGGCGGAGCAGCCGCTTCTTCTTCTTGGGGACAACCTCAGGAGGGCAGATGGTGCCTTCGTTGTCTGGGTCCTCGACCGCCACAGCCTGATAGGCGCGCTCGAGAGAGCACTCCGTGTCCTTCTCCTCGTAAGCGATCGTGATGATGTCGCGGTTCCCTAGCATCTTGAGGACATTGTAACCATGATGAGTCACCGCCATGAACTTGGCCAGGGCTGGATATCCAAGGATGGCGTTGTACGGAAGGCGGATGTGGGCGACGTCGAAGTCGATGAGCTTGGTGCGGTAGTTGTCGCGCTGCCGAAGGTGACAGGGAGGCGGATCTACCCTATCGGGGTGGTGGAGCTGTCGGTCACTCCTGAGAAGGGCTTGGTGGGTTGCAGCTGATCATAGGGCACTTGGAGGCGGTCGAACGTCTCGATGGAAAGAACATTGAACCCTGCACCACCATCGGTGAGGGTCTTAGTGATGATGACGTTGCTGATGACAGGAGAGCAAAGCATCAAGAGGGCGCCAGCGGTTGCCGCGCACTTGAGCTGGTCTGACGAGCCGAAGGTGATGATGCACTTGGAAGACCTGAGCGGGCGCGTGGCCTCGAGCCTGGGGAGTGCCGCGTTCATTTCCCGGGCGAACTGCTTGAAGAGGCATTGAGAGGCTGGGGCCTGAGCACCGCCCAAGATGCAGGCGATGGCACGAGGCTCCTGGAAGCCCCCAGCCCCCTTGTCCTGGTGGTGGTGGGGGCTGTAGAGGGAGGCCGGTGTTGCCCTACGGACGGTCCTCATGAGGCTGATCTCTCCAGGCACCCTCGCGAGGCTGGCCCTGCCAACGGTCCTCACGAGGCTGGTCGCGCCACTCCTGGCGGGCGGCGCGGTCGTCCCAGCGTCCTCCACTTCGACCTCCTCCATGGTCGTAGCCTCGGTCATTGCGCTCGGGGCAACGACCGAGGCGTCCATCACGGATGGCCCTGAGCTCTTGACAGTCATTGGTGTTGTGGCTGCGTACGTTGTGGAAGACGCATAATGGACGGCTGCCCTTGGATGACTCTGGGTGGTCGCAGCCGCGCTTCATCTCCGGTTCAGCCGCGAGCACGGCCGCCCCCTTGCGCTTCACGTCCTTGGCCTTCTTGTCTTCTGGGTCGGCAGCTGGAAGCTCTAGGAGGGAGAGGCGTCCTTCCTCAGCTCTCGTGCACTTTGTCACCATGTTGAACATCTCCAGAGTCGTGCACAGGTCTCGTGTATGGCGAGCTCCTCCTTCATCTTGACATCACGGACACCTTGGGGATCTTGACGCGAACGCTGTTGAAGCGCTGGATGTACTTCTACAGGGTTTCCCCTGGCTGCTGCTTGATGTGCCGTAGGTCACCCGCTGCAGGCGGGCGGTCACGAGTACCCTAAAAGTTGGCAACGAAACGCTCGCGCATCTCGCCCCAGGAGGAGATCGATCCTGCGTGCAGGTTCAGGAGCCACGAGCATGCGCTATCCTTGAGAGCCATGGGGAACCAATTCGCCATGACCTTCTCGTTGCCATTGGCCGCCTCGATGCTCAGCTCGTAGAGCTGCAGGAACTCCACTGGGTCGGGGGTGCCGTCGTAACATGGAGGCAGGTCGGGTTTGAACTTCCCCGGTCAGACAACGCTGCGCAGCTCGGGAGTGATGGCACGGCAGCCCGTGGTGGTCATGGGAGCCTGTCGTGGAGGTGGAGCCTGGTCTTTGTACTCATGCGGCATAACCGCAGGTGGCGCGCGGTCTTGACGTGGTGGTGTTGTGAGTGCAGGAGCATCTTCTTACGGCCGCTGGACCTCCTGGCAGCTTTCTTCTTCGCGCGCAGGAGCCCTGTGCGGTGGGTCACGCCGTGGGGCCGTGCGCCTTGGTTCGAGGACGACATCTTGACGAGGAGGTGCGGAGGCGCTCCATGGGCTACGTCGCCCGCGGCAGGAGGCGGGCGAGGTAGCGAGAGAGACGGCGCAGGCAAGCCCCCAGCGGCACTGAGAAGCTCGGCGATGCGGTCCAGCCAGTCTTCATAGAAGTCATCGACGGGGTGGTAGTGCAGGAGCTCGCGCGCCATGAGCAGCGTAGCATGCGCGTCCGCCGGCCCGCGATGTGTGTGAGATGTCGAGCGAGCCGGAGTCAGCGACGGAGTGGCTGTGCGTCCATCACGCCGCACGGAGGGGTGCAACAACGAAGCTTGCTACTCGTGACCCGCTGGGCCAGTGGGGGCATTGGCGGCATGCGATGGAGAACGCCGAGGAGGCCCGCCGACGAGCGCTATCTGGGCGACGCGAGCGGCAAGGGCGGCCCGACGCTCAGCACAGGCTCGACGGGCGTCAGCCATGGAAGCAGTGGAGCGGCGGCGGGTCAACCGACGGAAGAAAGGCTCCGACGCACCCCTACCTTGCACGCCAAATGTCGGATTCAGGGTTCTATAGACCCTTGAGAGGTTCAAACTCTGGGATGCGTGCGAAGAACTCATCCTCCCCAGTCTGCCTGCTCAACGATTCCACGGCCTAGCTCGACGAACCCAAGGAATAAGAGACACAATAGTTTATCCTGGTTCGGGCCACCTTGCGGTTTAATACCCTACTCCAGCTTTGTGGTGGATTGCCTCAAAGGCCTGAGGATGAACTAGTACAGTGGTGGAACAGCCTCAGGAGGTGAGGTGTTCTTGAGCTCGATGAGCTAGTGAGGTGGTCTGGATGGAATGGATCCGATCCGGTTCCGTCACTCTCCACGGTGGTGGCTAAGCCCTATTTATAGTAGCCTTGGTCCTCTTCCCAAATGTAGGCGGGAAGGGATCCCACAACGGCCAAATACAAAGGGAGACAACTAGTACAAGTTATCCTGACAAAAGTAGTCTTCGCCTGCAAAAGCCGCTGGTGGTGACGCTGCAGTGGGCTCCGCGATGACCTCCGTCCTGCCGTCCTGGTGGTCTTGGTCTCATTGCACTGATATGGAAACCTTTGCTTGATTCCTTGGGACCCCGCGCATGCGAATGCTTCCTTAGCACCAAAGAGGAAACTGGTACAATGTGCCCGCTGGCGCCCGCCTGGCCTTGGTCGTCATGGCTCACGTCATGTGAACCTCGCGAGGTGTAGCTTGCATTGATATCTCCGCTCCTCGAGAGCCAGCCTGGGGAGGCCGCCCCTCGTGGAGGTCTTGGTGTCGTCCGCCTCACGAGGCTTGGCCCCTCGCGAGGGTCTTGAGTTGTTGTTACTGAGGCTGGGCTGAACCGGGCCGTTGGTTGAGCCACGCCGTGGGCCGCAGGCAGGCAGGTCTGGGCACCCCCGTTCCCAGGACGCCGACAGTAGCCCCCAGGCCCAAGGCGCGCTCGAACATGGCTTTGAGGCGAAGCCAATAGGCAAGTGTGGAGTGATACCTCTCCAACGTATCTATAATTTTTGATTGTTCCATGCTATTATATTATCTGTTTTGGATGTCTAATGGGGTTTAATATGCTATTTTATATTATTTTTGGGACTAACCTATTAACCGGAGGCCCAGTGCCAGTTGTTGTTTTCTGTCTATTTCAGTGTTTCACAGAAAAGGAATATCAAACAGAATCCAAACGGAACGAAACCTTCGCGAGGATCTTTTTTGGAACAAACGCAATCCATGAGACTTGGAGTGGATGTCAAGGAAGCAACGAGGTGGCCACGAGGTAGGAGGGCGCGCCCAGGGGGTAGGCGCGCCCCCCACCCTCATGGGCCCCTCGCGGATCCACCGACCTACTTCTTTCGCCTATATATACTCTCATAACCTGAAAACATCCAAGGGAGCCACGAAACCACTTTTCCACCGCCGCAACCTTCTGTACCGGTGAGATCCCATCTTGGGGCCTTTTCCGGTGATCTTCTGGAGGGGGAGTTGATCACGGAGGGCTTCTACATCAACACCATAGCCTCTCTGATGATGTGTGAGTAGTTTACTTCAGACCTTCGGGTCCATAGTTATTAGCTAGATGGCTTCTTCTCTCTCTTTGGATCTCAATACAAAGTTCTCCTCGATTTTCTTGGAGATCTATTCGATGTAATTCTTTTGTAGTGTGTTTGCCGAGATCCGATGAATTGTGGGTTTATGATCAAGATTATCTATGAACAATCTTTGATTCTTCTCTGAATTCTTATATGCATGATTTGATATCTTTGCAAGTCTCTTCGAATTATCGGTTTAGTTTGGCCTACTAGATTGATCTTTCTTGCAATCGTAGAAGTGCTTAGCTTTGGGTTCAATCTTGCGGTGTCCTTTCCCAATGACAGTAGGGGCAGCAAGGCACGTATTGTATTGTTGCCATTGAGGATCAACCGATGGGGTTTATATCATATTGCTTGAGTTTATCCCTCTACATCATGTCATCTTGCCTAATGCGTTACTCTGTTCTTATGAACTTAATACTCTAGATGCATGCTGGATAGCGGTCGATGTGTGGAGTAATAGTAGTAGATGCAGAATCATTTCGGTCTACTTGACACGGACGCGATGCCTATGTTTATGATCATGCCTAGATATTCTCATAACTATGTGCTTTTCTATCAATTGCTCGGCAGTAATTTGTTGACCCACCGTAATATATGCTATCTTGATAGAAGCCACTAGTGAAACCTATGGCCCCCGGGTCTATTTTACATCATATTATTTTTCCGTCAACTAGCTATTTCTGTCGCCGTTTATTTTGCAATCTTTAGTTTTCCAATCTATACAACAAAAATACCAAAAATATTATCTTATTATCTTTATCAGATCTCACTTTTGCAAGTGGCCGTGAAGGGATTGACAACCCCTTTATCGCGTTGGTTGCAAGGTTCTTGATTGTTTGTGCAGGTACTAGGGGATTTGCGTGTAGTCTCCTACTGGATTGATACCTTGGTTCTCAAAAACTGAGGGAAATACTTGCGCTACTTTACTGCATCACCCTTTCCTCTTCAAGGGAAAACCAACGCATGCTCAAGAGGTAGCAAGAAGGATTTCTGGCGCCGTTGCCAGGGAGATCAACGCTCAAGTCAAGACATACCAAGTACCCATCACAAAATCTTATTCCTCGAATTACATTATTTGCCATTTTCCTCTCGTTTTCCTCTCCCCCACTTCACCTTTGCCATTTTATTTTCCCCTTTTTCGTTCGCCTTCTTTTGCTTGCCTATTGTGTGTTCGTTCTTAGTGTGGTTTGTTGCTATTATGTCTGAAACCGGGGAGGTTATCGTCGAAAAGGATAGTAACAATGGGGAAAACTTTGATGCTTTTGATGATCTTCTTGAAGAACCTACTATTTTACACACTAAAAAGTTCCGGATTGGTAGTGGTAATATTACTGGAAAAGGAGCCATTCAAGACTTCTTTACTTGTGCCGGTACTTTGCCCACTATGGGTGGATCTATTCTTCATAGAACTAGTAGTCTTGCGGATGCTATATCTTTGCTCATAGTTGAACTTGAAATTCATATGCATCCTTGCATACAAAGGATTTTTCTAGAATTTTCCAATATTGAGCATTCTTCTGTTAAGCGAGCTGCTACTATCTTTTTAGCACATGAGTTCAGATTTATTATGAAAGAGGCTAATGAAATGTTTTCGCATTATAGGGTGGACGCTGGCCGTCCACCCATAGAAGCTATTCTTTTTAATCAGGAAGATATAATGCGTTTACGATCTTTAGATCATGTTGCTTATAATGAAAACCTTAGAAAGAAGGTTCCTACCGATGTTCTAGTTAATAGAATTTCTGAACTTAATGATAATTTTGCCATTCAGAACAACGGGTTAGGTTTTTCTCTTGAACAAAGGCTTGTGACTTTTTGCCAAAAGAATGCTTACAGTGATGAATTGGTTGTGCAATATGAAGGGCCAAAGGAGGAACCAACACCTCCCGAGCTTGATCTAGGGGATTTTTGTCCCATTCAATTTAGCCCTTTTGATTAATTTTGCTTGCCACAAAGAAAACTTGCTGCTGAACGTAGGGAATATGAGATGAGTTTTCGCGATTTGCCCTATAATTATTGTAATACCTAGATCTATTCTTTTTTTTTTGCCTAGCTAGGGGCGTTAAACGATAGATCTTGTGGGAGGCAACCCAATTTTATTTTTGTTCCTTGATTTTTGTTCCTGTTTAGTAATAAATAATTCATCTATCCTCTTTTTAGATGTGGTTTTATGTTTTAAATTAGTGTTTGTGCCAAGTAGAACCTTTGGGAAGACTTGGGTGAAGTCTTTGTGATCTTGCTGTAAAAAGCAGAAACTTTAGCGCTCACGAGATTAGCTGCCATTTTCTACTGGAGAGTGATTTTAGGTTGATTCTTTTTGCAGATGATTAATAGATAAATATCTCACGTCCACAAATTTATTTCATATTTGTTGGAGTTCCAGAAGTATACGTTTGATACAGATTACTACAGACTGTTCTGTTTTTGACAGATTCTGTTTTTGTGTGTTGTTTGCTTATTTTGATGAATCTATGGCCAGTATCGGGGGTATGAACCATAGAGAAGTTGGAATAAAGTAGGTTTAACACCAATATAAACAAAGAATGAGTTAATTACAGTACCTTAAAGTGGTGGTTTGTTTTCTTATACTAACGGAGCTCATGAGATTTTCTGTTGAGTTTTGTGTTGCGATGTTTTCAAGTTTTTGGGTAAAGATTTGATGGATTTTGGAACAAGGAGTGGCAAGAGCCTAAGCTTGGGTATGCCCATGGAACCCCAAGGTAAAATTCAAGGACAACCAAAAGCCTAAGCTTGGGGATGCCCCGGAAGGCATCCCCTCTTTCGTCTTCGTCTATCGGTAACTTTACTTGAGGCTATATTTTTATTCACCACATGATTTGTGTTTTGCTTGGAGCGTCTTGTATGATTTGAGTATTTGCTTTTTAGTTTACCACAGTCATCCTTGCTGTACACACCTTTTGGAGAGACACACATGAATCGGGATTTATTAGAATACTCTATGTGCTTCACTTATATCTTTTGAGCTAGATAATTTTGCTCTAGTGCTTCACTTATATCTTTTTAGGGCACGGTGGTGGTTTTATTTTGTAGAAATTATTGATCTCTCATGCTTCACTTATATTATTTTGAGAGTCTTTAAGAACAGCATGGTAATTTGCTTTGGCTATAAAATTAGTCCTAATATGATAGCATCCAAGATGGGTATAATAAAAACTTTCATATAAAGTGCATTGAATACTATGAGAAGTTTGATTCTTTATGATGATTTTGAGATATCAAGATGGTGATATTAGAGTTATGCTAGTTGAGTAGTTGTGAGTTCGAGAGATACTTATGTTAAAGTTTGTGATTCCCGTAGCATGCATGTATGGTGAACCGTTATGTGATGAAGTCGGAGCATGATTTATTTATTGATTGTCTTCCTTATGAGTGGCGGTCGGGGACGAGCGATGGTCTTTTCCTACCAATCTATCCCCCTAGTAGCATGCGCGTAGTACTTCATTTCGATAACTAATAGGTTTTTGAAATAAGTATGTGAGTTCTTTATGACTAATGTTGAGTCCATGGATTATACACACTCTCACCCTTCCACCATTGCTAGCCTCCCTAGTACCGCGCAACTTTCGCCGGTATAAAAAAACCCATCATTCACCTTCCTCAAAACAGCCACCATACCTACCTATTATGGCATTTCCATAGCCATTCCGAGATATATTGCCATAAAACTTTCCACCGTTCCGTTTATTATGACACACTCCATCATTATCATATTGCTTTGCATGATCATGTAGTTGACATTGTATTTTTGGCAAAGCCACCTTCATAATTTTCATACATGTCACTCTTGATTCATTGCACATCCCGGTACACCGCCAGAGGCATTCACATAGAGTCATACTTTGTTCTAGACATCGAGTTGTAATATTGAGTTGTAAGTAAATAAAAGTGTGATGATTATCATTATTAGAGCATTGCCCCAGTGAGGAAAGGATGATGGAGACTATGATTCCCCCACAAGTCGGGATGGGACTCCGGACTTTAAAAAAAAGAGGCCAAAGAAGCCCAAATAAAAAAGAGGCCAAAGAAGCCCACCAAAAAATTTAGAGAAAAATAGAGAAGGGGCAATGCTACTATCCTTTTACCACACTTGTGCTTCAAAGTAGCACCATGATCTTCATGATAGAGAGTCTCCTATTTTGTCACATTCATATACTAGTGGGAATTTTTCGTTATAGAACTTGGCTTGTATATTCCAATGATGGGCTTCCTCAAAATGCCCTAGGTCTTCGTGAGCAAGCAAGTTGGATGCACACCTATAGCCCGTTGATACGCCTAGTTGATGTGAGACTATCTTCTTGTTTTTGTCTTCTCCGCAGCCACCATTCTATTCCACCTATAGTGCTATGTCCATGGCTCACGCTCATGTATTGCGTGAAGATTGAAAAAGTTTGAGAACATCCAAAGTATGAAACAATTGCTTGGCTTGTCATCGAGGTTGTGCGTGATTTAAATATTTTGTGTGATGAAGATAGAGCATAGCCAGACTATATGATTTTGTAGAGATAACCTTCTTTGGCCATGTTATTTTGAGAAGACATAATTGCTTAGTTAGTATGCTTGAAGTATTATTATTTTTATGTCAATATTAAACTTTTGTCTTGAATCTTTCAGATCTGAACATTCATGCCACAATAAGGAGATTACATTGATGATTATGTTAGGTAGCATTCCACATCAAAAATTCTGTTTTTATCATTTACCTACTCGAGGACGAGCAGGAATTAAGCTTGGGGATGCTGATATGTCTCCAACGTATCTATAATTTTTGATTGTTCCATGCTATTATATTATTTGTTTTGGATGTTTAATGGGCTTTAATATGCTATTTTATATTATTTTTGGAACTAACCTATTAACCGGAGGCCCAGTGCCAGTTGCTGTTTTTTGCCTATTTTAGTGTTTCGCAGAGAAGGAATATCAAATGGAATCCAAACGGAACGAAACATTCGCGAGGATCTTTTTTGGAACAAACGCAATCCAGGAGACTTGGAGTGGACGTCAAGGAAGCAACGAGGCGGCCTCGAGGTAGGAGAGCGTGCCCAGGGGGGTAGGCGCTCCCCCCACCCTCGTGGGCCCCTCCTGGCTCTACCGACCTACTTCTTTCGCCTATATATACTCTCATACCCTGAAAACATCCAAGGGAGCCACGAAAGCACTTTTCCACCGCCGCAACCTTCTGTACCCATGAGATCCCATCTTGGGGCCTTTTTCGGCGATCTGCCGGAGGGGGATTCGATCACGGAGGGCTTTTAAATCAACACCATAGCCTCTCCGATGATGTGTGAGTAGTTTACTTTAGACCTTCGGGTCTATAGTTATTAGCTAGATGGCTTCTTCTCTCTCTTTGGATCTCAATACAAAGTTCTCCTCGAGTTTCTTGGAGATCTATTCGATGTAATTCTTTTGCGGTGTGTTTGTCGAGATCCGATGAATTGTGGATTTATGATCAAGATTACCTATGAACAATATTTGATTATTCTCTGAATTCTTATATGCATGATTTGATATCTTTACAAGTCTCTTCCAATTATCGGTTTAGTTTGGCCTACTAGATTGATCTTTCTTGCAATGGGAGAAGTGCTTAGCTTTGGGTTCAATCTTGCGGTGTCCTTTCCCAGTGACAGTAGGGGCAGCAAGGCACGTATTGTATTGTTGCCATTGAGGATAAAAAGATGGGGTTTATATCATATTGCTTGAGTTTATCCCTCTACATCATGTCATCTTGCCTAATGCGTTACTCTGTTCTTATGAACTTAATACTCTAGATGCATGCTAGATAGCGGTCGATGTGTGGAGTAATACTAGTAGATGCATAATCATTTCGGTCTACTTGACACGGACGTGATGCCTATGTTTATGATCATGCCTAGATATTCTCATAACTATGCACTTTTCTATCAATTGCTCAGCAGTAATTTGTTCACCCACCGTAATATATGCTATCTTGAGAGAAGCCACTAGTGAAACCTATGGCCCCCGGGTCTATTTTTCATGATATTAGTTTTCCGTCAACTAGCTATTTCTATCGCCGTTTATTTTGCAATCTTTACTTTTCCAATCTATACAACAAAAATACCAAAAATATTATCTTATTATCTTTATCAGATCTCACTTTTGCAAGTGGTCGTGAAGGGAATTACAACCCCTTTATCGCGTTGGTTGCAAGGTTCTTGATTGTTTGTGCAGGTACTAGGCGATTTGCGTGTAGTCTCCTACTGGATTGATACCTTGGTTCTCAAAAACAGAGGGAAATACTTATGCTACTTTGCTGCATTACCCTTTCCTCTTCAAGGGAAAACCAACGCATGCTCAAGAGGTAGCATGGAGCGTCGCGGGCCCCAACCACATGGGGCCTCGATTGAGGCATGGCGATTGCTGAAATGTGGGCGCCTCCGCTTCCCCATGCTGCCTCGGCAACCGTTCAACTTGACGAGACCGTGCTGCATGCAGAGAAAAATCATCATTACGTGCGATTGTGGAGGCCAGCGGTTGGCCTCCCTCTGGCTAGAATGAGGCCGTTTGCTCGCTCCACCTGGCCGTTTGACTACGGGTGAGCAACCGACGCGAGGTCTAGTCGGATGGCCTGCGTCGTGCAGAAACAGGCCTAGGCACCTTTGGCGAAGGTCGTGCTGTTGTCGGTGATGATGATGTGCGGGATGCCATATCAAACGGTGATATCCGCGAGAATGTGACGGCTGTGGGGCCGTTCATCTTCTTGATTGGCCTCGCCTCGATCCACTTCGTGAACTTGTCCACGGCAACCAGCAGATGTGTCATGCCGCCGCGTGCTGTCTTGAATGGGCCCATGATACGTCTCCAACGTATCTATAATTTTTGATTGTTCCATGCTGTTATATTATCATTCTTGGATGTTTTACAATCATTTTATAGTCATTTTATATCATTTTTTGGTACTAACCTATTGACATAGTGCCCAGTGCCAGTTGCTGTTTTCTGCATGTTTTTTACATCGCAGGAAATCAATACTAAACGGAGTCCAAACGCAGCGAAACTTTTTGTTGATTTTTTTACCAGAATACATCCAGTGGGCCGGAGAAGCACCTGGGGGGTGCCCCGAGGGAGGCACAACCCAACAGGGCGCGCCTGGAGGCCCAGGCATGCCCAGGTGGGTTGTGCCTACCTCGATAGCCTCCCGCACCACCTCTTTGCTCTATAAATACCCCAATATTCCACAAACCCTAGGGGAGTCGACGAAAATAAATTCCAGCCGCTGCAAGTTCCAGAAACACCAGATCCAATCTAGACACCATCACGGAGGGGTTCATCGTGTCCATTGGTGCCTCTCCGATGAATCGTGAGTGGTTCTTTGTAGACCTAAGGGTCCGTAGTTAGTAGCTAGATGGCTTCCTCCCTCTCTTTTGATTCTCAATGCAATGGTCTCTTGGAGATCCATATGGTGTAACTCTTTTTGCGGTGTGTTTGTTGGGATCCGATGAACTTTGAGTTTATGATTAGATCTATCTATTTATCTATGGAAGTTATTTGAGTCTTCTTTGATCTCTTATATGCATGATTGCTTATAGCCTCGTATTTATTCTCCGATATTTGGGTTTTGTTTGGCCAACTTGATCTATTTATTTTGCAATGGGAAGAGGTGCTTTGTAATGGGTTTGATCTTATGGTGCTTGATCCCAGTGACAGAAAGGGAACCGACACGTATGTATCGTTGCTATTAAGGATAACAAGATGGGGTCTATTTCTACATAAATAGATCTTGTCTACATCATGTCATCGTTCTTATTGCATTACTCCATTTCTCCATGAACTTAATACACTAGATGCATGCTGGATAGCGGTCGATGTGTGGAGTAATAGTAGTAGATGTAGGAAGGAGTCGGTCTACTAATCTTGGACATGATGCCTATATAATGATCATTGCCTGGATATCGTCATGATTATTTGAAGTTCTATCAATTTCCCAACAGTAATTCGTTTACCCACTGTTTGCTATTTTTCTTGAGAGAAGCCACTAGTGAAATCTACGGCCCCCGGGTCTCTTCTTTATTATATTTGCCTTTGCGATCTATTTTCCTTTGCTTTTACTTTCAGATCTATTAAACCAAAAATACAAAACTACTTTGCTGTACTTTATTTTATTTTGCATTCGATCTATCAATTTATTACAACTTTCTCCCGTCCACGTGCCAATTTCTAGCGCTGTTATCGGAAAGGGATTGACAACACCTTTAACACACCAGGTTGCGAGTATTTGTTACTTGTGTGCTAGTGCTGTTTACGTAGTGTTGCTTGGTTCTCCTACTGTTTCGATAACCTTGGTCTCATCACTGAGGGAAATACCTACCGTTGATGTGCTGCATCATCCCTTCCTCTTTGGGGAAATACCGATGTAGTTCTAGCAGACATCAAAAGGAATTTCTGGCGCCGTTGCCGGGGAGACATCATCAACATCTACAAGGTTCCTAAGCACAAATCTCACCTCCTCACAATTTAAATTATTTGCCATTTGCCTCTCGTTTTCCTCTCTCCCACTTCAAAAAAATTGCCGTTTTATTCGCCCTCTTTCTCGTTCATCGTTTTCTCGCCAGATCTGTTTTTGTTAGCAATCTTGTTTGCTATTTTTGTCGTCGTGGATAGTTCCGCCTCTATTGAGTGCACTCCTGATACGTCCATTTTGCATCATGTTTTCTTACTATTATTTATAATGTTTTTATCCATAATAATGCTTTTTGGAGTAATTCTAATGCCTTTTTCTCTCATAATTTGCAAGCTACACACAAAGAGGGAGAATTTCGGCAGCTGGAAATCTGGACCTGGAAAAGCTACGTCAGGCCACCTATTCTGCACAACTCCAAACAAGCTAAAACTTCACGAGGATTTTTTATGGAATATTTAAGAATTATTGGAGCAAATAACTACCAGAGGGGGGCCACCAGGTGGGCACAACCCACCTGGGCGCGCCAGGGAGCCCAGGCGCGCCCTGGTCGGTTGTGCTCACCCAGGCCCACCTCCGGTGCCCATCTTCTGGTATATAGGTCTTTTTGACCTAGAAAAAATAAGGAGAGCACTTTCGGGACGGAGCGCCGCCGTCTCGAGGCGGAACTTGGGCAGGAGCACTTTTGCCCTCCGGCGGAGCGATTCCGCCGGGGGAACTTCCCTCCCGGAGGGGGAAATCATCGTCATCATCATCACCAACAACTTTCCCATCTTGGGGAGGGCAATCTCCATCAACATCTTCAATAGCACCATGTCATCTCAAACCCTAGTTCATCTCTTGTGTTCAATCTTGTTACCGGAACTATAGATTGGTGCTTGTGGGTGACTAGTAGTGTTAATTACATCTTGTAGTTGATTACTATTTAGTTTATTTGGTGGAAGATTATATGTTCAGATCCATTATGATATTTAATACTCCTATGATCATGAGCATTATTATTATCTGTAAGTAGTTACTTTTGTTCTTGAGGTCACGGGAGAAATCATGTTGCAAGTAATCATGTGAATTTGATATGTGTTCGATATTTTGATAGTATGTATGTTGTTATTCCCTTAGTGGTGTCATGTGAACATCGACTACATGACACTTCACCATATTTGGGACTAAGGGAATGCATTGTGGAGTAGCAATTAGATGATGGGTTGCAAGAGTGACAGAAGCTTAAACCCCAGTTTATGCGCTATTTCGTAAGGGACCGATTGGATCCAAAAGTTTAATGCTATGGTTAGAATTTATTCTTAATACTTTTATCGTAGTTGCGGATGCTTGCGGGAGGTTTAATCATAAGTAGGAGGTTTGTTCAAGTAAGAACAACACCTAAGCACCGGTCGGCCCACATATCAAATTATCAAAGTAGCGAACACGAATTAAACCAACATGATGAAAGTGACTAGATGAAATTCCCGTGTACCCTCAAGAACGCTTTGTTCACTATAAGAGACCGTTTTGGCCTGGCCTTTGCCTCAAATGGATTGGGATACCTTGCTGCACTTATTTTACTACTATCGTTACTTGCTCGTTACAATTTATCTTGCTATCAAACTACTCCACTACTTACAATTTCAGCACTTGCAGACATTACCTTACTGAAAACTACTTGTCATTTCCTTCTGCTCCTCGTTGTGTTCAACACTCTTACTTATCAAAAAGAGCTAAAATTGATCCCCTATACTTGTGGGTCATCAAGGATATCTTCTGGTGCCGTTGCCCGGGAGTGAAGTGCCTTTGGTAAGGAAACATTTATATAGTGTGCTGAAATTTATTGTCACTTGTTACTATGGAATACAATCCTTTGAGGGGTTTGTTCGGGGTATCTTCACCTCGACTGGAACCACAATTAGTTACCCATCAACCTACTACACCTAATGAAAATATTGAATATGAAATTCCTTCGGGTGTGATAGAACAACTGCTAGCTAATCCTTATGCAGGAGATGGAACCGAACATCCTGATATGCACTTGATATATGTAGAACAAATTTGTGGATTGTTTAAGCTTGCAGGTTTACCCGGAGATGAAGTGATGAAAAAGGTTTTCCCTTTATCCTTGAACGGAAAAGCATTGGCATGGTATAGGCTATGTGATGATATTGGATCATGGAATTGGAATCATTTGAAATTGGAGTTCCACCAAAAAAATAATCCTATGCATCTAGTTCATCGTGATGAGAATTATATATATAATTTTTGGCCTCGTGAAGGAGAAAGTATCGCTCTAGCTTGGGGGGGCTTAATTCAATGTTATATTCATGCCCCAATCGTGAGCTCTCAAGAGAAATTATTATCCAGAACTTTTATGCTCGGCTTTCTCGTACTGATCAAACCATGCTTGATACTTCGTGTGCTGGTTCTTTTATGAAGAAGACTATTGAATTCCGGTGGGATCTTTTGGAAATAATTAAATGCAACTCTGAAGATTGGGAACTCGATGAAGGTAAAGAGTCAGTTATTAAGCTTAAGTATGATTGTGTTAAATCTTTTATGAATACCGATGCTTTTCAAAAGTTTAGCACTAAATATGGACTTGACTCTGAGATAGTAGCCTCCTTTTGTGAATCATTTGCTACTCATGTTGATCTCCCTAAAGAGAAGTGGTTTAAATATCACCCACCTATTAAATAAGAAATTAAAGAACCGGTACCAGTTAAAGAAGAAACTATACTTTATAATGTTGATCCAGTTGTTCCTTCTGCTTATATTGAGAAACCACCTTTCCCTGTTAGGATAAAGGAACATGCTAAAGTTTCGACTGTGGTTAACAAAAGCTATATTAGAACACCTAAACCTGATGAACAAATTAAAGTAGAACCTAGTATTGCTATGGTTAAAGATCTCTTGGAAGAATATATGGATGGGCATGTTATTTACTTCTGTGAAGAAGTTGCTAGAATTGTCAAACCTGATAAAAAGGATAAACATAGACCTATTGTTGGCATGCCTGTCATCTCAGTTAAAATAGGAGATCACTGTTATCACAGTTTATGTGACATAGGTGCTAGTGTGAGTGCTATTCCTTACACCTTATATCAAGAAATTATGAATGACATAGCACCCGCAGAGATAGAAGAAATGGATGTTACTATTAAGCTTGCTAATAGTGACACTATATCACCAATTGGGATTGTTAGAGATGTTGAAGTCTTGTGTGGGAAAATAAGAAACCCTACTGATTTCCTTGTTCTTGGTTCCCTGCAAGATGACTTCTGTCCCATTATTTTTGGAAGACCTTTCTTGAACATCCTTAATGCTAGAATAGATTGTGAGAAACAAACTATCGGTGTTAGCTTAGGTAATGAGTCTCATGAGTTTAATTTTTCCAAGTTTAGTAGAAATCTTCATGAAAAAGAATTGCCTAGTAAGCTTGAATTAATTGGTCTTGCTTCTATTGTTGTACCACCTACTGTTCCTTTAGAACAATATTTGCTAGACCATGAAAATGATTTACATATGCATGAAAGAAATGAAATAGACAAGATTTTCTTTGAACAACATCCTCTACTTAAACACAATTTGCCTATTGAAACTCTGGGAGGTCCTCCTCCACCTAAAGGTGATCCTGTGTTTGAATTACAACAATTGCCAGACACTTTGAAATATGCTTATCTTGATGAAAAATAAATATATCCTGTTATTATCAGTGCTAACCTTTCAGAACATGAAGAAGAAAGATTATTGAAAGTTCTAAGGAAGCACCAAGCTGCTATTGGATATACTCTTCATGATTTAAAGGGCATTAGTCCCACTCTATTTCAGCACAAAATTAACATGGAACCGGATGCTAAACCCGTTGTTGATCACCAATGTCGGTTAAATCCAAAGATGAAAGAAGTGGTAAGAACGGAAATATTAAAACTTCTGGAAGCAGGTATAATTTATCCCATAGCTGATAGTAGATGGGCAAGTCCTGTTCCTTGTGTCCCTAAGAAAGGAGGTATAAATGTTGTTCCTAATGATAAGAATGAACTTATTTCACAAAGAATTGTTACAGGTTATAGAATGGTAATAGATTTTAGAAAATTAAATAAAGCAACTAGAAAAGATCATTACCCTTTGCCTTCTATTGATCAAATGCTTGAAATTATCTAAGCACACACACTTTTGCTTCCTTGATGGATATTCTAGATTTTCACAAATACCTGTTTCTCAACCTGATCAAGAAAAGACCACTTTTACTTGTCCTTTTGGAACCTATGCTTATAGACATATGCCTTTTGGTTTATGTAATGCACCTGCTACCTTTCAAACATGTATGACTGCTATATTCTCTGATTTTTGTGAAAAGATTGTTGAGGTTTTCATGGATGACTTTTCTGTTTATGGGAAGTCTTTTGATGATTGTTTAAGCAATCTTGATCGAGTTTTGCAGAGATGTGAACAAACAAATCTTGTCTTGAATTGGGAGAAGTGCCACTTTATGGTTAATGAAGGCATTGTCTTGGGTCATAAAATTTCTGAAAGAGGTATTGAAGTGGACCAAGCTAAGGTTGATGCCATTGAGAAAATGCCATGTCCTAAAGATATAAAAGGTATTCGTAGTTTCCTAGGTCATGCTGGTTTCTATAGGAGATTTATCAATGACTTTTCTAAAATTTGCCTCTTACTAGTCTTTTGCAAAAGGATATTCCTTTTGTTTTTGATGATGATTGTTTAGAAGCCTTTGAAACACTCAAGAAAGCCTTAATTTCTGCACCTATTGTTCAACCTCCTGATTGGAACTTGCCTTTTGAAATCATGTGCGATGCTAGTGATTATGTTGTTGGTGATGTTCTAGGACAAAGAGTTGATAAGAAATTGAATGTTATTCATTATGCTAGTAAAACTCTAGACAGTGCTCAAAGAAATTATGCTACTACTGAAAAAGAGTTCTTAGCAGTGGTGTTTGCTTGTGATAAATTTAGACCTTATATTGTTGATTCCAAAGTAACTACACACACAGACCATGCTGCTATTAAATATCTTATGGAAAAGAAAGATGCTAAACCTAGACTTATTCGTTGGGTTCTCTTGTTACAAGAATTTGATTTACATATCACTGATAGAAAAGGAGCTGAGAACCCCATAGGTGATAACTTGTCTAGGCTTGAAAATGTGCTTGACGACCCACTACCTATTGATGGTAGGTTTCCTGATGAGCAGTTAGCTGCAATAAATGTTTCTCATAGTACTCCTTGGTATGCTGACTATGCTAATTACATTGTTGCTAAATATTTACCACCTAGCTTTACTTACCAACAAAAGAAAAATTCTTCTATGATTTAAGACATTACTTTTGCGATGACCCACATCTTTATAAAGAAGGAGTAGATGGTATTATTAGATGTTTTGTACCTGAGCATGAACAGGGACAAAATCCTACGGAAATGTCACTCTGAAGCTTATGGACGGCATCATGCTTGTCGGTGTTCTGGGAAAGGGGGTACCCAGACTTGCCTGCCTGCAGCCCGTGGCGTGGCTCCATCAACGGCCCGGTACGACCGAGCTTCAACAGCAACAGCTCAAGACCCTCGCGAGGGGCCAAGCCTCGCGAGGCGGACGACACCAAGAAATCCCTGGGGGTAGCCTCGCTAGGCTGGCTCCCGAGGAGCGGAGATATCTATGCAAGGTGCACCTCACGAGGTTCACATGATGTGAGCCATGACGACCAAGGCCAGGTGAGCGCCAGTGAGCGCAGTGCAGGCGCGGAGTCCCGAGGAATCCAGCAAAGGTTTCCTTATTGGTGCAACAAGACCAAGACCACCAGGACTGCAGGACGGAGGTCATCGCGTAGCCCACAGCAGCGTCGCCACCAGAGCCTTTGGCAGGCGGAGACTACTTTTGTCAGGATAGCTTGTACTAGTTGTCTCCCTTCAAATTTGGTCGTTGTGGGATCCCTTCCCGCCTACATTTGGGAAGAGGACCAAGGCCACTATTAATAGGACATAGCCACCACCATAGAACAGGATCTTGGATCGGATCCATTCCACCAAGGCCAACTCACCAGCTCATCGAGCTCAAGAACACCTCACCTCCTGAGGCTGTTCATCCACTGTACTAGTTCATCCTTAGCCCCTCGAGGCAATCCACCACAAAACTGGAGTAGGGTATTACACCGCAAGGTGGCCCGAACTAGTATAAATCCCTATGTCTCTTTGTTTCTTGGGTTCGTCGAGCTTGGCCATGGAATCATTGAGTAGGCAGGCTGGGGAGAGAGTGTTCTTCGTGCGCACCCCAGAGTTCAAACCTCTCAAGGGTCTGCAGAACCCCGAATCCGACATTTGGCGTGCTAGGTAGGGGTGCGCCGAAGCCTTTCCTTCGTCGATCGATGCATCGCCACTCCACTGTTTCCATGGCTGATGCTCGCCGAGCTCATGCTGAGTGTCGAGCCGCTCTCAACGCTCGCGTTACCAGACGGCGCCCGTCGGCGGGCCACCCCGTCGCTCTCCATCGCCCGCTGCCAACGCTGCCACCGGCCCGACGGGGAACAAGCAGCAAGCTTCATCGCAGCACCCCTCCATGCGGCGTGACGGGCGCACCGCCACCCCGTCGCTCACTCCGGCCGGTTCGTCATCTCACGCTCGTCGCGGGCTGGCGGATGCGCAGGCTGAGCTACTCATGGCGCGCGAGCTCCTGCGCTACCGCCCCGTCGATGACTTCTATGAGGACTGGTTGGACCGCATCGCCGAGCTTGTCAGCTCAGCCGGGGGCTCGCCTGCGCCGTCTCTTTCGCTGCCTCGCCCGGCACCTGCCGCGGGCGACGTAGCCCACGGAGCGCCTCCGCCACCTCCACGTCAAGACGTCGCCCTCGCACCAAGGCGCGCGGCCCCGCGGCGCGACCCGCCACGCAGGGCGCCCGTGCATGAAGAAGGAAGCTACCAGGAGGTCCCGGGGCCGCAAGAAGATGCTCCTGCGCTCCCAGCACCACCACATCACGACCGCGCGCCGCCTGCGGTGGTGGCGCATGGGTACCAAGACAGGCTCCGCCTCCGCGACGGGCTTCAGTGAGTACAGCGGGCTGCCGTGCCTTCACTCCCGAGCTGCGCAGCATCGTCTGGCCCGAGAAGTTCAAGCTTGACCTGCCTCCACGCTACAATGCCACCACCGACCCTGCTGAATTCCTGCAGCTCTATGAGCTGAGCATCGAGGCGGCCAACAGCGACGAAAAAGTCATGGCGAACTGGTTTCCCATGGCCCTCAAGGACGGTGCTTGACCTGCCCGCAGGATCGATCTCCTCCTGGGGCGAGATGCGCGAGCATTTCGTCGCCAACTTCCAGGGCATTCGCGACCGCCCGCCTGCCGCGGGTGACCTGTGGTGCATCAAGCAGCAGCCGGGGGAAACCCTGCAGAAGTACATCCAGCGCTTCAACAGCGTCCGTCTCAAGATCCCCAAGGTGACGGACGAGGACATCATCTCCGCGTTCTCTGATGGTGTCCGTGATGTCAAGATGAAGGAGGAGCTCACCATACACGAGGACCTCTGCACGGCTCTGGAGATGTTCAACATAGCGACCAAGTGCGCGAGAGCTGAGGAAGGGCACCTCTCCCTCCTCGAGCTCCCAGCTGCCGACCTAGAAGAAAAGAAGGCCAAGACCAAGGATGTGAAGTGCAAGGGAGCGGCCGTGCTCGCGGCTGAGCCAAGATGAAGCCCAACTGCGACCACCTGGAGTCATCCAAGGGCATCCGTCAATTCGGCGCCTTCCATAGTGTGCACAGCCACAACACCAATGACTATCAAGAGCTCAGGGCCATCCGCGATGGGCGCTTCGGTCGATGCCCAGAGCATAATGACCGAGGCTACGGCCGTGGAGGAGGACGAAGTGGAGGACGCTTGGACGACTGTGGCCCCCGCTAGGAGTGGCGTGACCAACCTCGTGAGGACCGCTGGCAGGGCTAGCCTCGCGAGGGCGCCTGGAGGGATCAGCCTCGTGAGGACCATCCTCAGGGCATGGTAGGCCTCCCTCCGGTGGGGTCGTTGGTGTTTGGCCTTCTCATGTGATCACTTCAGGAGATTCATTAGACGCAGGTTGTCTAACCATCTGGCAGGGCCACCACAGCTGTCAAGAATCAAGTTCAGGCGCAACCCGCCTTGAGGTAGGGCCTTGTGAGTCCCGCGCTGGCTCACGAGTGCCCAGACACACCTCGTCTAGCCCTGCCGTGCAAGGCACGTGTCAGGGCGGGGTTGTACACGCCCCGGGGGTTCCACTCAGAGGGAGCCCCGACCCATGCACCAGTGGAAGCATCATGCTCCATGATGGCAGTCGACACGGTCGAGGAGCGGCTATGCCCGTGCAAGTGCGGATGAGCCATGCTCCGCGCAGGTGATAAACAACTGAGGGCGGCCCCATGGCCGCATCAACCTCAGGGAGCCGCCAGGCTCAATGTCCGGCCTCACTGCAACACTTTCCCTCCGTGAGAGTCGCGCGAGGGGGCTGGGCACTATGGCTACGCTCAGGTCACGCCTAGCGTACGCCGCCCTGCCAGGTCCCTCGGACATGGTTGTCACGTGCCCCTCCCGACCGGGACTTCGGCGAGGATAGGTATGAAGGTCTGTTCGTACTTCAAGGGGGACTCCTGAGCATCACGCCGCAGGAGCCTAACTGGTCACGTAGCCCCTCACCCCTTGGTCCCGTCCTAGTGATCCGGACGACCCAACGGTGGCTGAGGCATGCACGGGGCTGGGCCCTGCCGACGCAGAACGCTAAGGCCTACACTCGCATCTCCTTCCCGAAGGCTGTTTGTACGTCAAGGGGGACTCCTGAGCGTCGCGCCTTAGGAGCCTAACTGGTCATGTAGCCCCTCACCCCTTGGTGTCGGATTTCGGGTTCCAGCAAAACCCTTGAGGTTCGAACACTAGGGTGTGCGCGAAGATCTCCCCCTACCTGATCACGCCCTGAACCTCGCTACGATCTCACAAGCTAGCTCGACGAACTCGCAACACAAGAGACACAAGGTTTATATTGGTTCGGGCCACCGTTGTGGTGTAATACCCTACTCCAGTGTGGTGTGGTGGATTGCCTGACGGGCTGAGGATGAACAGTACAAGGGGAAGAACAGCCTCCTGAGGAGGGTGCTCTTGTGCTCGGTGAATGTGTCTTTTGGGTGAGGATGTCTCAAGATGAGATGCCTCCTACTGTGGTGGCTAGTCCTATTTATAGAGGCCCTCGTCCTCCTCCAAAATATTGAGCAGGAAGGGAGCCAACAACGGCCAATTTAAAAGGGGACAACTAGTACAAGATATCCTGACGAAAGTAGTCTTCGCCCGCAAAAGGCTCTGGTGGTGACGCCGTCTTGGGCTCCACGGTGACCTCCATCCTGTCGTCCTGCTGGTCTTGGTCTCGTTGCACCGATATGGAAACCTTTGCCTGATGCCTCGGTACTCATCGCCTGCGCTTGCCTCCTTAGCACCAAAGAGGAAACCAAGACACTGTTGTAACACCCCGGATGTAACTTTCCATATTTGTAACTCCAACTCTGGCCATTTTCGGCTATGTGTTATGATATTCCCTTCGTGGTCGGGTTTTGTTTTTTCGTTTTGCATTTTGTTCATGTCATGCATCTCATATCATGTCATCATGTGCATCTCATTTGCATACGTGTTCGTCTCATGCATCCGAGCATTTTCCCCGTTGTCCGTTTTGCAATCCGACACTCCCACGTGCACCGGCGCACCCCTCTTGTCTCTTTTCATGAGCGGGTGTTAAACGTTCTCGGAATGAACTGAGGTTTGCCAAGTGGCCTTGGTATACCACCGGTAGACCACCTGTCAAGTTTCGCTCCATTTGGAGGTCGTTTGACGCTCCAACGGTTAACCGGGTAACCGCAAAGTCCTTTTGTGTGTTGCAGCAAAACCCCCCTCCTAACAGCCCTATAACCCATCTAAGTCACTTCCATGCTCTAGGTCGTTCGATCACGATCGTGTGGGTGAAAACCGCACTCCATTTGGAGTCTCCTAGCTCCCTATGCCTATATAAACACCTCCCCTCCGAAATTACGGGTCCAAACCCTAGCCTTCGTCCTCCGCGCGCTGCCGGGCACGTCCGGTCCGAGCCAACGGGCGC